>NC_090759.1:33275680-33315680 GCF_036898095.1 Palaemon carinicauda
AAAAAAACATGAAAGCCACCAGAGATGCGGCCAACAAATCACTGTCAGATGCTGGAGTTGATCAAGAAGACATCATGGTGGAAGCTTGTCTTATTCTGTATCTTTTCGGCGATGAGAATTTCTTTTGTTTGTTTTGCTTACACTGCAAATATATTCATTGGTTAAGTGTATGTTGTTCTATGCTACGCTTTAAAGAAGAAAGCAGTTAGAAATTATCAAAATTACAAAACAATCACTGGCATATTATAATGAAAAATTCACTCGGCTACCTAGAGAGAGAGAGAGAGAGAGAGAGAGAGAGAGAGAGAGAGAGAGAGAGAGAGAGAGAGAGAGAGAGAGAGAGAGAGAGAGAGGTACCTAACCTAAGTTTGACAATGACATAAAAGTTGACAATTTTAATAATGGTAATAAAGATCGAGATGAAATTAGTGTGTTACATTTAACTGGTCTTGTTGTTTAGGATGATTGCATTCTGATGATGTTTACTATGTGTGCATTGCTTCTACATTACATGACTTCCCTCCTTGAAGCAGATATGTATGTGAAAGAGGACGACCTATCCTAAAGAGTCATACTGTTAGTAGGTCGTTTTGATGGAGATACTAAGGTTTTAAGTGGTCAATGGTCCTCAAGATCGATGTCTTCCCAATGGAGACGTGCAGGATGTCCTGCAGGTTCGGTACTTTGTATCCTTGTTGGGCTTCTGGTAAGGCCTTGTAATCCAATGCCAGGTGGACAGCAGCTAGGGAGTTTCTGGAAAGAGCTTCAACGACGCTATTCAGTTTACCAGGGATGTGTTGAAGGATGCAGTTATATTCAGAATGGCGAAGAGATGTCGGCGCTGACGGGGCTACAAAAGGTATGTGGTCTGTGTAAATGATGAAGGACGGGCTCTTAAGAAGTGGCAGAAATGACAGGCCATCACATGCACTGCCAGTAGTTTGTGGTCGATGCATGAGTAGCTGGATTCTATTTTGGAAAGTTTTCTACTGAAAGGCCAATGGGTGGGTTAATCTATTTTTCATATGTTCAAGTACTGCCCCTACAGCAACATTACTGGCATTGGTAGAATAGCAGGCACACAGTTGTTACAGGAAAGGTGAGAGCAGTAGCAGTTGAAATATACCATCTGAAGGGGGCCATTCTTCAGGATTTCTGACCTGCCCTTGAGGGAGTCATAGAGGGATCAAGATCAGCAGCAATGACTGGTAAGAACTGGTGATAATAGTCCACCAATCCCAAGAACTACTGCAGTGTTTTGATGGTCAAGGGTATGGGGAAATTCAGCCCTGCTGATACTTCTCAGGGATGAGATGAACACCAGTCAGAGATTGCTGGTGATAAAGGAGTTGATGAGTAAGAGCTGGGGTTACCTGAGCATTGATGTGTGACGTCAACGTCAAACAAGTGAAGGAAACTGTCAAGGAAATCTGCAACGATGAGTGGCAGTATAAAGTTGGCAATGGTGAAATTCTACCAGTACTAGGAACCCCTGAACAAGATTGTCAATGCCTCATAACCATGGGCAGGGATAGCAGATCTATTGGCAGCCACAAGGTGGACATCAGCAAGGCTTAGATGACAGGGAGTGTCCTTAAGAGGGAACGTGGCAGAAGGGAATGAAAGGCACCAGTATCTACCAGAAAGTGTAAATTAGATCCTGTTTCATGCAAAAAGAAGAGGTTAGTTAATGGGGTGGCCACCTCTACAGGCGATGGCCAACTTGCACGTTTTTTATGATTGACATCAGACATCTCGTTGCAGCAGTTATGAATCTGGAGTGGTAATCACAATTGAGGGGCACGGGCATGGGGGGGGCACAGGTGGGTGGTGGGCTGTTTTATCGCTGCCCATGCATGTCACGAGGTGGGCTTCAATATCCTACAATATTCACTTAAGCTTCTTTCGGTGTTGAATGCTTTTTCCTTTCGTCAGGAATGTAGATGTAGATGGAGTTTTTGGTGGAGAGGGAAGTGGCTGTCTATAAGTGGGTTGACTCTAGTTCTCAGGTCCTTCATGGGCAAGGTGTTGAAACATCCGACAGGTGTTATACCAATAGGGCACGAAGTAGGTTCACTTCACGAGAAAAACAGTTTGCAGCAGGGTGGAGGTGAGCATTACTGATCCTTTTTCTCAGGGCTAACGATGCCTTTTGATCCTCCAACAAATGTTGAGAGAGCTGAAAAATCTTGGCTACTAACACAGTTAGCAACAGTGAGTATGATTTGAGGGCATTATACTTTGCTCATAAAGCCAATCAGAAATTTCGTCGGGATCGCTGTAAGGAAATAGTCTACCTACCTTTAGTGGGTCATGACATTGATTGCGGAACTGAGCCTCGCCACACTGGAATCAGGCTAATGCATTTTTATCAGTGAGGGGCGGGAGTTTCATTGTGATGACGTAGACATATGAGTCGGGTTAATGGTGGATATCGTTGGAGGATACGACAGACAAGCAGTGAACTGGGAGGCGGGCTGGGTGTTCGAGGCACTCCAGTGATCACCAGTTTTATGTGCACAGGAGAGGTATGAACGGAAGTCGAAAACACAGGTATCTGTATGGCCCCAAAAGGGTCACGTCTGTGTACACTCAACGGCTTTTATCGTTTAGGTTGATTGTTGATTACGGCCTGAGAGTTGTTACAATTTGAGAAGTACTTTATGTTGATATTGACATTGGGAAAAAAAACTTACCATATAATAACAGTAGTAAAAAGAGAAACGGCTTTTGCCCTTTAGGCTGATTGAAGTCCGATGGCATTTACTATGCGGGCTTCACTTGTGAAAAAGAAAGCGCTTTCTTCATCATTTGTGTGCATTGCTTGTTGCACGTGCATTACAGTTGAATGAAATATGCATGACACCAGATACTAAAATGAATAGATGCGATAAAGAGGAAGAGATTAGTCAAATGAATATACATTACATAATGAGAGAGGGATCTAGGAATGAATGAAACTAATGAAAATGCATTAAAATAATTAAGAGAGATTAGTATATGTAAATAAGTATTAGAAGGAATAAGAAGGCGAGAATTACAGAGGGAGAATAATTCTAAGGAAAATGCATTTGGGTAGATAAAAGAGAGAGAGAGAGAGAGAGAGAGAGAGAGAGAGAGAGAGAGAGAGAGAGAGAGAGAGAGAGAGAGAGAGAGAGAGAGAGAGAGAGAGAGAGAGTTACATATTAGAATGAATAAATGAATAAGACAGTGAGAATTATAGAGTTGATAATTCTAAGGAAAATGCATTTGGCTAGAGAGAGAGAGAGAGAGAGAGAGAGAGAGAGAGAGGAGAGAGAGGAGAGAGAGAGAGAGAGAGAGAGATATATAGAATGAATAAGACAGTGAGAATTACAGAGGGAGAATAATTCTAAGGAAAATGTTGGGTAGATAAAAGAGAGAGAGAGAGAGAGAGAGAGAGAGAGAGAGAGAGAGAGAGAGAGAGAGAGAGAGAGATCTGAATAATTTTGTAGAGGAAATTAATTTTAAAACCGACTTGAAATCCACTAATTGGAACAACTTTGCTTTTTATTATCATAAAGAAGAACCTTGTTTAACAATATAATATTAAAAGTGGAACATGTATTAAAGAAGTCCCTCTATGCATAAAGGTTTTGGGTAGGCTTCGATTATATAACTTTGGCTCAAAGGTGACCTAAATTAATAGGAAATCTCGAGATAATGAGCATTACCAATGCACTGGAAACTAGAATCCGGATCCGGATCATCTCCAAAATTCGACGGGGTCGTCCATGACTAAAGATCTACTGTATCTTTGGTGAAAATTTCCGTCATAATCCGTGGGTAGTTTGGGACGTAATCCTGCCCATAGAAAGACAGACTGACCAGGAAAAAAAAATGCAAATCCGGATCTAGAGTCCATAACCAGGATTTAGAGCTCGAATCTGGATCCGGAACCTAAACATCTCCAAAAGTTAATGGAGTCGTCCATGGTCTAAGATCTATATGTGGTGGAAATGTCATCAAAATCCGTCAATTAGTTTTGACGTTATCTTTAAAATGATGAAAGGTGTAAATTCAGATATGGATCATCAAAATTTAATAAGGTCGGCCATGACCTAAGATCTATAAGTGGTGAAAATCTTGTAGAAATCCGTCGAGTAGTTTTGACGTAATTCTGTCCACAGTCAGTCAGACAGACAGACAGATAGATACACAGACAAATAAATAAATAAATAAATAAATCGACTCGATTTTATAACCTCCTTGGCGGAGGTAATAATGCGGTAGTTGCGAGAAGTCATATGGTTTAAACAATCATTCTTTGGTTTTACTCCAGTTGAACTTGATGCTCCACAGACATCAATTACTAATCTGTCCGAGAATCTTCTGAAGACAAATAACATAAATTCACATAGAAACCTGCATCACCTTCATACTGTACTAACCTATTTTCTAGTCTAAAATCAGTTTAATTCAAGAAGTCTGAAAAGGAAAAAGGTAGTAAAACATAGATTTAGTTGTTCAAAGAACAAATTAACATTGGAAGCGTCCCTAGCAGGTGTTCTCCGGACTGGAGTTCGAGACCCGCTCAGAAACGATAGTTTCTTTAGTGTTTGCAACCATAGAATCCTTTTGAGCTAAGAATGGGGAGCCTATATGTCTACCTGCTGATGAATGGCAGTACCTGGTCCTAGCTTGGATGGAAAGGGGCCTTGGGCGCTTATCATATGTATATATGGTGCGTCTTTTGGGCCTTGTCCTACTAGCTAGGGCAATGTCACTGTCCCTTGCCTCTGCCATTAATGGGTGGAATTTAAACTTTCAAACTTATAAATAAAAGCAGCCTGTTTGACAACGAAAGGTGGGGTCTCTAAAATAAACCAGGAAGTTGATAATGATTAATTTCGGGGTATGGAGATACGTCCAAGCTCAATGAAAATGATTACATACCCAAGTAAAGAAAAAACTAGATTTTAACAAAAATTAAAAACTCTTTTTGCTAAGTCAGTTTCTGTGATGAATACTGAAGTCCACTAGGAAAGACCGCTGATACTCTTAGCTCTAGACTTTAGAGTTTACGCAAAATACAGACAATCAAATTGAAAGCCATCATCACTGTGGTTACTACAGACTTCAACCACACCAAGGTCTATATATACCTGGCATATCTGGACCGTGAACCACACATACCTCATACAAATACAGCGTACACTTAACAAAGAAAAGCAAACATCTGGCAGTAATTTTAGACTTCTGGAAGCGTTATAAACGTTATAGGTGCTGTCTGAGCAATGATTTCAATTTCATTCAGGAGCGTATTGCATCGAGAAAGCCGGTCAAATTTGGATCAGGTTTACCCTCAAAATTATAATGCACCTGGGCACTTCATACTCTGACCCAGATAAGGATTTCGTCTTTCAGTACTCTATGACTCTGGACGATAGGCAAAGTTTCGTACAAGTAGCATAGCTGAGAGTGTCAAGATTCGCGTTTTTAGTTCTCCGCTCCTACTACGAATCTTTTTCAGTTCTAATATTATCTTCAGTTTGCTTTATTTATTGTCTCTAACTTTATTATGCCCGAAAAATCCCTTAAAATCACCCTCAATATTTATGAGCCAGAAAACCTTAATCAGATGACCAATATTTGTAGTTCATTAATAATCATTGACAAATTGTTTCCACGTCACTCCAATTTCAATATATTTACATAACTAAGAGGCTTTTTGAGTTATAATATCCCCGGAAAATATATTTCTTATCCCTTTCATGTGACGATATCTATCAATCATGAGGTTCATAGAGTGAATTAAAATCAGCCAACATAAAAAAGTAAAGTTAATCTCAAACCAGTTGGAATCCTATGATGAGCAATTAATATTATGCAAAAAGACGAATTCGAAGTATTAAGTGTTGATTTAGACTCCCTTTCAGTATGAGATGTTTATAAAATTTACCAAAGTTATTGCATTTTCTTTTTCATCAAGGTGCAAATGATTCTATTCCGAGCATAAAATGCACAAAGAGCCTGCTTGTATTAATTGGCCAATGGGGAAACACTTGCAACTAATTGGATAGCACGATCGTGTTTTGAAAGATAACATATTTTAATGAAAGTTTGATACTTAACTAATTGCGTAAATAGTGAAATATCTGTATTGATATTTGAAGAAGGAAGTGAGCCAAAATCTCTCTCTCTCTCTCTCTCTCTCTCTCTCTCTCTCTCTCTCTCTCTCTCTCTCTCAGAAATTTTGATAATTAACTAATTGCAGATAGTAAAATAAATGTATTGATATAAGAAAAAAGAAGTGAACCAAAATCTCTCTCTCTCTCTCTCTCTCTCTCTCTCTCTCTCTCTCTCTCTCTCTCCTCTCTCTCTCTCTCTCAGAAAGTTTGATAATTAACTAATTGCATAAATAGTAAAATAAATGTATTGATATAAGAAAAAGTGAGCCAAAATATCTCTCTCTCTCTCTCTCTCTCTCTCTCTCTCTCTCCTCTCTCTCTCTCTGTGAAAGTTTGATACTTAAACTAATTGCATAAATAGTGAAATATTTGTATTGATATAAGAAAAAGTGAGACAAAATCTCTCTCTCTCTCTCTCTCTCTCTCTCTCTCTCTCTCTCTCTCTCAGAAATTTTGGTACTCAACTAATTGCATAAATAGTGAAATATCTGTATAGATATTTAAAGAAGGAAGTGAGCCAAAATCTCTCTCTCTCTCTCTCTCTCTCTCTCTCTCTTCTCCTCTCTCTCTCTCTCTCTCTCTCTCTCTCTCAGAAAGTTTGATACTTAACTAATTGCATAAATAGTAAAATAAATGTATTAATATAAGAAAAAGGAAGTGAGCCAAAATCTCTCTCTCTCTCTCCTCTCTCTCTCTCTCTCTCCTCTCTCTCTCTCTCTCTCTCTCTCTCTCTCAGAATGTTTGATAATTAACTAATTGCATTAATAGTAAAATATATGCACATATGCATTAATATAAGAAAATGGAAGTGAACCAAAATCTCTCTCTCTCTCTCTCTCTCTAAATGGATTACTGACCTATAAACCAACTGAGCATATCGAAATTCTGCTCAGTTTGATAACTAACCCAGACGGTATTCAAGTTGAACCGATTCCAGAAAAAAAAAACTTCCTCCTTTCGTATTCCACCTAACATAATTCAAGTCATAATAAACACCCCAAAAATTTTCTAGCCACAGAAGGCCTCCGTAAATCCACATTAAAGATTCAAGTCCAAGTACTGTGTTAAGGACCAAGCCAAGGAAGGAAGGGCAGCAGCGGGCGATGACAAAGGCCGCCTTTGGGAGGTCGTAATATCGAATCGATGCCGGAGCAACCCATCTCCCCTTTAATATTCAGATGATGATATCAGAATCCATTACAGAAACCGTTCCAGAATCCTACGCAAATTCCATTTGTAAATCACGTCACAACCATTTCCAGAGGGCATTTCAAACCCTCGACGACGGATTCAGCAGCCTCCCTTACCTCCCCCCGCCCCCGTCTTTCCTTACCCATCCACTAACCTACTCTGGAAGCTATGGAAACTCTAGTGTGGCTTTCACGCTCTTCCACGAATAGAACAAAACCTCAATGGCAAGAATTGTTAATTAATAACCACACTCAATTAAGCAAACGCATGTTTACTCTAAAGGTGAAATGCACTGTAAGAGAAGACTGTCATTAAATGAACAATTTGGTTTAATTTAAGGAAGGAAGGAAGGAGGAGAGAGAGAGAGAGAGAGAGAGAGAGAGAGAGAGAGAGAGAGAGAGAGAGAGAGAGAGAGAGAGAGAGATTAGGAAATGGAGAAAACCCAACTTTAAACCAAAAGAGCAAATTTTTAAACATTGAACTATATTGCACTTCCTTCCTTTATTTATTTATTTTTTTTTTTACCATAGCGTCTTTTCTTAACCGTCCTATCCAACAGCGCCTGACATAACAATCATTCCAAGTACCCGTGAAGAAATTTTTTTACGGTTTTCTTCATATCTTATTGAGGGCAAGACAGTTTCAGGACTTCGCAATTCTCTCTTCAGATAAGAAATAAAATGCTTAGGACAGTAAGAATAAAATAAAATCAACTTTATCGATGTTTCTATCTTGAGGGCAATGTAAATTTGGATTTGTCATTTCTATATAAAATTTTAAAGTAAAAGCTATGGAATCACATTAATGGTTAAAGGTTAAAGGTGTCTTGTTTCAGTTCCAGTAACATCAGAATAGATACGCACCAGAACGTCAACCGGGCAGGCTCAACACCCCCGCTGTGGTGCCCAACTACAGCAGGTGGCCTCCCCAGTAAATGGCTTAAACTCACGGTCCCGGGCTGGGATCGATCTTCACGAGTATCATTGCATGGCTTTTGTGATTATAACCCCAAATTTAATCTATGTGAAGTGTGCCAGTACAATTGTGTTACTTTAATTCCATTTGAATCATATGAGGAAGTAGATTCATGTATTTTTGCACATGATTTAATTCAGCCCAAAAATCATGGGGTTCTGTTTTCTTATGTAGGTCATAAAATATGTGAACATTAAAAGACAATATTTGGTGATAAAAAACTACGTTGAATACTATGCATTCACTTGAAAAATATTAAATGTTATTTCTAACGATTTTCATTATCTGTAATTCAGATTTGCAGTAGTGTCTATGATTCTCATTTAAATTAAGTTAAGACATAGTTACAATTTTTTCATACCCTGTTTAATCCACTTTATATATAATTCATATATAGTGTACCTCCTTATATAGCATTAGCAACGTTGGTATTTACTTTAATCTGAGATTATAATTTGATTGCAGCCTTCTACAGATGTTCTTCCCTGGTATGATAACCTCACTTATCAAATACGTTTTCTCTACATACATTTTCCTTTACGACTTCATTCAACGACCCTGTGAGCTGTATCTATAATCAATTCTTTTTAGTGAGGCAGATTTTGCACCGACTTGCAGGGGTGCCCTTTTAGCTCGGAAAAGTTTCCTGATCGCTGATTGGTTGAACAAGATAATTCTAAACCAATCAGCGATCAGGAAAATTTTCCGAGCTAAAAGGCACCGCTGCGAGATGGTGCAAATGCGTCTCATTAAAAAAAATTGAGTATAGTTGAATTCTTCATAACTACGTACTTGAAAGTGTACTCGTACTATCATATTCCTTTCCGATTCATATTACAAAGCATTCACTAACATATTACTGGATTCCAGTTGTATCCTTCAACGTCTGATTTCGAAACGGCTGGACGTCACTCTATTTACAATTTGAAAATACATATTTTACGACATCGGTTAGAAATATAAATGATGAATTTATGAAATAAAGTTTCATTTGGAAGTTGGGAACTGAAAAATTTCACATACAATGTCCTTATCAGGGCTAATTTATATATATTTCTATCCCTTTCTCGATGTGAACTTTGCCAACAGGTTGCGAAACACTTTGCACTTTGCCTATTTTCTCTACATTAGTTAATTCTTGTATCAGAATAGTTCAATGTATAAATGACTAAATTAACTACATGTTCGTGAAGGTTAATTGTTCTGGGAATAATAAGAACACTTTTTACTCTTGAACACTAACGTATTACAAATCTACAACATTCGCTTATTAAATGACTTTGTCAAGATAACAAGGTTAAAAGAGTTGTAAAGGTGTTCTTTAGGAAATCTTTTCCAAACACTACGCGGACATATAGTAAATATGATTGACTTAAATGATAACTATTCAGTGACACCAACGGCACCCTTAAATATGAAAAATGAGCCTCTCCCCACGGATATTACAACTCTCTCTCTCTCTCTCTCTCTCTCTCTCTCTCTCTCTCTCTCTCTCTCTCTCTCTCTCTCTCTCTCTCTCGATATTGTTCCCAGAGACGGCAGATATTAATACCCATTTTATTCGTGGTATTTCATATTCAGGGAACGACATCTTCCTCTTTAATGTTCTGTACAATTTCCCCTTAACCATTAGCAAAGAAAGCATAATAAATGGATAAGCAAATAATCCATTGATAATTGTTATCATTAGGACAAGCTTTCACCTAATGGGAATCTTTACCGTTGGTTTGCATTTGTATTTTGTTTATGTCATCGAAGATTATCATTATTATTATTAGTAGTAGTATTATTATTGCTGTTGTTGTTGTTAAAATTATTATTGTTGTTGTTGTTATTGTGAATTATTATTATTATTATTATTATTATTATTATTGTTGTTGTTGTTGTAAATTATTATAATTATTATCATTATTATTATTATTATTATTATTATTATTATTATTATTATTAGCCAACCTACAACCCTAGTTGGAAAAGCAAGATGCTATAAGCCCAAAGGCTCCAACAGGGAAAAATAGCCCAGTGTGGAAAGGAAATAGGGAAATAGATAAGCAATATAAGAAGTAATGAACAATTAAAATAAACTATTTGAAAAAGGATAACAACATTAAAACAGATATTGTCACTTATGACTCCTTTGGAATAGAAGGTGACCAAAAAAATCTTCTAAGCAATTATCATACAGATTTTTCTTCATTATACTACAGTAACAGATAATTAATTCCTTTATAAAAGTAACTGGAAAAGTGGGGGATAATTTGAAATAAAAGAGTGCCAATATCTAGGGACTAAAATGATCTTCATAATTTATTCAAGAATCGCATTAGCACAATTAGCATCATCAATCATACCCAGTGGAATAATTAATTTCACTCTAAAAGTGTAAATGGAGAGAACATTACCAGCAGGAGCATCTTTATGGCACTTTATATTCGGACCAAAATGCAATTACGGTGAACAAAATCCCTTAGTTAAAATAGTTGGGATGAGATCTGCCACTTAAGTGGATGTTGGAACTGAGACTTTGCTCTACTTGAAATAGTAATTATTATCATTACTTGCTAAGTTACAACCCTGTGTGGAAAAGCAGGATGGTATAAGCCCATGGGCTCCAACAGGGGGAATAGCCCAGTGAGGAAAGAAAACAAGGAAAAATAAAATACTTTACGAACAGCAATAACATTAAAATAAATATCTCCTATATAAATTATAAAAACTTTAACAAAACAAGAGAAGGAGAAATAAGATAGAATAGTGTGCCCGTGTGTACCCTCAAACAACTGAACTTTAACCCAAGACAGTGGAAGACTGGGGTACAGAGGCTATGGCTCTACCCAAGACTAGAGAACAATGGTTTGATTTCGGAATGTCATTCTCTAGAAGAGCTGCTTTGCATAGCTAAAGTGTCTCTTCTACCTTTACCAACAAGAAAGTGGCTACTGAACAATTACAGTGCAGTAACCCCTTAGGTGAAGAAGAATTGTTTGGTAATCTCAGTGTTGTCAGGTGTACGAGGTTAGAGGAGAATATCTATGTAAAGAATAGGCCAAACTATTCGGTGTGTGTAGGCAAAGCGAAAATGAACCGTAACCAGAGAGAGGGATCCAATGTAGTAATGTCTGGCCAGTCAAAAGACCCCATAATTCTCTAGCGGTAGTATCTCAACGGGATAAAGAAACTGTGGTACTCTTAGAATATATGAAACTTGGGATGGGTAAATTTGATTAGTAAAACCCTACAATGAATATTCATTAATTCTCAGCGATAAGGGGAAGTACATGAGTGAAATCCTTTGATATTTATTCTATCTATTCCCTGTCTTACTTCTGCTTCCATATTTTCTGAATGAGATATCCGTTAAGTCATATGGGTTTCCAATCAAATGAAGCATATCGAAATCACCAAAAGGGATATGACTAGCATATCATACAACTACAAAAAAATCTACAAAATAGTCAGAGAGACATTTCTCTTGGAACTGCTGTATCCTGGCTGAACCTTTAGTGTAGTGAAAGTGCCACAATATTATCAAAATTGTATACATACACAAAGGGCTGGTCAGCAGGGTGCCAAAGCCAACTTACACACCTCAGGCCTTTCACACACACTTGCAATTCCTTGTTATTAACCCTTTAGTGGGCAAGCAGCCTGTATGGGATACATGTTTCATTGTCATTACAAGTCCAATTGATGCAACCTGTGTGGTGTGAGCCAATAGGATTACACTTTAAGTCTCTCATTAGCCAATTAGAGCATCGTAGCGCTTTTATGCATGTGGAAAGAAGTAGCAAATAGAGGCAATGTCTGCTCAACCATTCTACTATACAAGCAAAGTCTGTTGAAAATTGCTACTGCTTTCAGCACCTCTACATTACCATTAGGTATGTTAAGCTTGTGAAAACTGAACAAAACTGAATATAACTAATCATGTTTCATAGAGATATGATTCATATTAGAGGAAATTGGTGAAATTTAGTTGATAACACAGTCAATATCATACACAGGATTTAGTCTACAACTTGAATAGCCTGAAGAGTAATAGTGACCGGACTCAAGGTGGTAAAAGATAAATAAAACTAGTAAAAAGTAAAAAAATAAAAAATAATACGAATTCATTCAAAATAGTTCATTACAATGGAGAAAAGCCAAGAGATTGTTGTCCTACGCCCTGTAATGACATATAAAAACAGGGGTTATATGATGGAAAAATCACCAAATATATGTTTACCTCTATACTTCCACTTCCACCTCAAGGGATTCGAGGCTGAGGAATTAAGCACGGCAAAATATTCTCCTAAAACCACTAGTTTCTATGAAAAATTATATATTTAGATAAGTAAAATCTTTGAAAAAAAGGATATAAATTAAAGAGAATAATGATTGTATTTTATGCATGAATCAACAGGGAATTGGTGCGATTTTAGGTTGGTGGGAGTCGTACTGTTTTACTCTGATATTCGAAAATAGAGAGAGAGAGAGAGAGAGAGAGAGAGAGAGAGAGAGAGAGAGAGAGAGAGAGAGAGAGAGAGAGAGTATATGATGATAATTCAATATCCACCTGCTTGGGCAAAACAACAAACACACACTAAAGAAGAACCTAATCCAATTCCAGTGCATAAAAAAGCTTCCTTATTCCAATCTTCTCTCTATCTTCCCATGATAGTGACAAATGAGCAGTTTGAATTCCTACCCGAGGCCAGTTTGATTAGTGGCCGCCGTCAGCAAACAACTGGGTTTCCATCCTCATATTTGCTTTTGTCCGTCTCTCTCGTTCTGTTCCTCATTCTTTTCGGCTGGGAAAGGTTGGCAACAAAGGAAGGAAAGAGAAGGGACGAGATAAAAAAAAAAAGGGGGGGGGAGGGTGTCCTGATATGGGGATTAATCATCCTCATTAGGTATTCCATTTCAGATCAAAGAGTCGAGGCTTCGCCAAAAATGATCGAAAGAGGGAATTCTTGTTCCATTTCTAGTGTATTAGAGTCGCTCACCGAACTTAACTACAGATGCAAAACGTCTGCTGCTGCTCCTCTCGATCCCATTTCTTTCCTCCTCCTCCCTACTACAATTTTCCTCTTTTTCTCTCTCTCTTTTCCTGACATCCTGGAGACACCAGAGTCCCCTATTACTCTTTCCCGCCGACAATTTCCCGCCAACGCCTTTTAGTTCCTACCACTGAAGTGGAAAATGGCTTCAGTAAAAAAGCAGACCAAAGTGACGTTGGAGAGCATGATGGGATGATCTCACGACGGCTGAAGCACTTTTCTCCTTGACATATTAACCAACACTTTAATGTCGATGCTTCTGCCAAGAGCGTAGTAAGTATATCTTTAATAGCGTTGCCTAATAGGAAGATATATTTTGCACTTGTAGCACTACTTGCAAAGGAACTACTTTATGACTTGCATAAGAGATTCGACAACGCTATGACTTTGACGCGAGTGTTCCTGTGTATCAATTGCTTTAGACTTTGACGCGAGTGTTCCTGTGTACTAATTGCTTTAGACTTTGACGTGAGCGTTCCTGGGTATCAATTGCTTTAGACTTTGATGCAAGCCTTTCTGTGTATCAATTGCTTCACACTTTGACGCGAGCGTTCCTGTGTATCAATTGCTTTAGACTTTGACGCGAGCGTTCCTGTGTTCAATTACTTCAGACTTTGACCCGAGCGCTCCTGTGTATCAATTGCTTTACACTTTGACGCGAGCGTTCCTGTGTATCAATTGCTTTAGACTTTGACGCGAGCGTTCCTGTGTTCAATTACTTCAGACTTTGACCCGAGCGCTCCTGTGTATCAATTGCTTTACACTTTGACGCGAGCGTTCCTGTGTATCAATTGCTTTACACTTTGACGCGAGCATTCCTGTGTATCAATTGCTTTACACTTTGACGCGAGCGTTCCTGTGTATCAATTGCTTTACACTTTGGCTAAACAAATGGTAAATTTTGTTCTTTTTAGATCGCATTGCTAGAAAAGCAAGACACGGGCTCTAGCGTTGGCAGCCTGTAAAACTGGTATATATCACAAATTTCAATTTATACTAATTAAACCAGTATTTGAAAAATCATTATAAATCTACAAAACGCCAATCTTTTTTTCTTATTATCCTTTCTTTTCCTTTTGGTTGTCTTGCTATCTTTATCCGTAAAAGTAGATACACAGCAAAGGGTAAATTAATTATAAGCAAACTGTAGTACTGTTCAAACTTATAAGACTTGGAATGGGTTAATTTCATAAGTAAAACCCTACGATAAATATTCGTTAATTCTCAGATATAAGGGGAAGTATGTGAGAGAAATGCTTTGATATCTATTCTATTCCCTGTCTTACTTCTGCTTCAATATTTTCTGAATGGGAAATCCGTTTAGTGATATGGGTTTCCAATGACCTTTAGTTTATCGAAATCACCAATAGGGATATGGCTAGCATTTCCTACGACTACTTCTTTGTAAAAAAAATAACTTCTAATAATTTCTAGGAATAGTTTATACACACACAGACATATGTATACATATATAAATATATATATATATATATATATATATATATATATATATATATATATATATATACTGTATATATATATATATATATATATATATATATATATATATATATATAATATATACATATATATATATATATATATATATATATTCTCCTGAAACCATTAGTTTCTACGAAAAAATATACATTTAAATAAGCAAGATTTTACTCTAATTAGACTGAAAAATAGGGGAAAATAAAGGGAGAGAGAATATGATAAAAAATTAAAATCCATCTGCTGGGGCAAACCAATACACACACCAAAGAAGAACCTAATCCAATTCCAATACATAGAGAAGCTTCCTTATTCCAATCTTCTCTCCATCTCCCCCATGATAGTGACAAATGAGCAGTTTGAATTCCTACCCGAGGCCAGTTTGAATAGTGGCCACCGTTCGAAAACAACTGGGTTTCCATCAATATATTTGCTTTTGTCCGTCTCTCTCGGTCACTCCCTCATTCTTTTCGGATGGGCAAGGTGAGCAACAAAGGAAGGAAAGAGAAGGAAAGAGATAAAGTCGATATCTGGTAAAGTTCATGACCTAGACATAATTCTTGACTGCAACTTGTCTCTCCATCCCCAAAATAAATATGTAGTAAAAAGTACTGGTTGTCATCTAAGAAATATTGCTTTCATAGAAAAATACAGGGATGAATATTCTGCAAGGAAACTTGTGATAAACTGTAATTACCAGAATTGGCTACTGTAACTCTATCCGCCAAAAGTACAACTTAAGAAATTACAAAACATAATATACACAGGAGCAAGACTGATAAAAGGGGTCCGACTTAGAGAAAGGATCACTCCTGTACTAATTGATCTACATTGGTTGCCGATTAAAGCGAGAATTGAGTTTAAAATGTGTACAATATCCCACCCAGTTATCTGAACCGGTCGTCCAAAATATCCAAGAGAATTGCCACATATTGTGCAGCCAACAAAATGTCCTTCACTTACTTTACTTACTTTGATGGCTGTTTTTCCGGTCCCATACAACAGGGGAACCCCACTCTTATACAGGACCTCCACTTTCGTTTTACCTTGTTCGTTCAGAGTATTTAACGTTTAATATCACGTATTGTTCATTTACTGTTGAATCGTCACTGTTTCAAGACCCATGAAATGTACTTTGGAAGTTTGGCAAGAAGTACAGGCACGGACCCAATCCTTAGCATCCTTAGAAATGCCGTGCCAAATGAACTTTGCCTTTAGCAGCTGTGCAGTAGAACGGCACGAGGGATGTGAAAGGCCGTGGATGAAATCAAACACCTGTCGGCGCATGGGAGCAGGAATCCAAGGTCGCGGTCTACCAGTACTGACGTCACAGAGGAGGGTGGTGTTGGAGTTTTCGAGGGGAAAATCCTCCCAACGGAGGGACGTGCAGGATGTCCTACAAGCTTGATACTCTGGATCCTGTCGTTGGGCTTCAGCCAGGGCGTTGTAATCCAATCCCAGTTGAACGGCAGCCAACGTGTTTCTTGACAGGGCATCGGCAACGGGATTCATTTTCCCAGGGACGTATTGGAGGGTACAATTGTATTCAGCCACGGCGGAGAGATGTCGGCGTTGACGGGCGGACCAGGCGTCAGACTGTCGAGTGAAGGCGTGCACCAGAGGCATGTGGTCTGTGCGAATGACGAAAGGCGTACCTTCCAAGAAATGGCGAAAGTGACGGACAGCCAAGTGCACCGCCAGCAATTCTCGATCGAAGGTAGAATAACCTGATTCTGCCTTGGACAGTTTTCTGCTGAAGAAGGCCAATGGGCGGGGCGAGGCTTGGACCACCTGCTCGAGTACTGCACCAATAGCGACGTCGCTGGCATCGGTGGAGAGAAGGAGAGGGGCGTGTGGGATAGGAAAAGTGAGAGTTGATAGGGCCTTCTTTGCATTGCAGAAGGCCGCTTCTTGAAGGGGACCCCACTTCAAGTCCTTTGGCTTGCCCTTGAGGGAGGCGTAGAGGGGAGCAAGAGTGGCGGCAATGGCTGGCAGAAAGCGGTGATAATAGTTGATCATGCCCAAGAATTCCTGCAGAGCTTTGACGGTCGAGGGCGTGGGGAAATTCTGAACGGCTACTACCTTCTCAGAGAGGGGATGGACTCCTTCAGGAGTGATACGGTGCCCTAAGAACGACACTTCGTTGGTGCCAAAGGTACACTTGTCGTACCGGACTACAAGGCCGATTTGTTGCAGGCGGTCGAGCACGATGCGCAGGTGACGGAGGTGTTCCTCTTTTGAGGAGGAGAACACAAGTATGTCGTCCACATAACATACACAGAAAGGGAGGTCCCCTAAGATGCCATCCATGAGACGTTGAAACGTTGCCCCAGCATTACGAAGGCCAAAACAGGAGTAATTGAAGGTGTATGTGCCAAACGGAGTGGTGATGGCGGTCTTGAGGATGTCTTCTGGGTTCATAGGCACCTGATAATACCCCTTCAGGAGGTCGAGCGTAGAGAAAACCTTTGCTTTGTGCAGGTAGGAGGTTACATCGGCAATGTTTGGGAGGGGGTAGTAATCCGGTTCTGTTTGCATGTTCAGGCGCCTGTAATCCCCGCACGGACGGAGGGAGCCGTCTTTCTTCAGAACGATGTGTAAGGGTGACGACCATGGGCTGGAGGCCTTTTGGCAAAGGCCCATTTTCTCCATTTCGGCGAACGTCTGTTTGGCGGCTGCCAATCGTTCCGGTGCCAGACGTCTGAATTTTTCGAAGACTGGGGGTCCCGTCGTCTTGATATGGTGATAAATACCGTGCTTGGCAGGAACCGTGGGCGTTTGGCGAAGTTCTGGACGGAAAACTTCCGGGTACGACGTGAGGAGGTGGGTGTAGGCATCCGTGGGTGCGCTAATGTGGAGAGCGAGGTTAGAGGGGGCGGGTTGAAGAGGTGTCGACAAGTACGAGTCTGCGTTGACCAATCGTCGGTGGGCGACATCGACCAGAAGATGGAAATAAGAGAGGAAATCCGCACCGAGGATTGGCATTGTGACGTCAGCAACGAGAAACTTCCAATTGAATTTACCGTTTCCGAACGATAATGTGAGGCTCTCGTAAACGTAGGTGGGTATCGCAGATCTGTTGGCAGCTACCAAGCGGACATCGGCAGATGTAGACAGACTACGTTGTGCCTTGAAGAGTTTCCTTGGCAAAAGAGAACGACAAGCACCCATGTCTACCAAAAACGCACGCCCGTTCCTGCATCCTGTAAAAAGAAAAGATTAGAAACATGGGAGGCCACCGCCACAAGCGATGGCCTACTTACACGTTTTTTGGCCACTGACAATCTTTGGCACATTTCTTCGCGGTTGCCCCGAATCTGAAGTGGTAGTAGCAAAACTGCGGTGGATGGGAGGTAGTAAGTGGCTGTAGAAGTCGTTCGTTGGGGCGCGAGCGATTGGTGGGTGGTGGGCGGCTTTGTCGCCGCTTCGGCACGTCACGGGGTAGGCGTGTATGTCCTACGGCATTCATGTCAGCTTCGGTTGACGTTGAATAGGCATCCTTGTCGTCAGGGGTGGAGGCGTTGATGGAGGTCTTGAAGTGGCTGTCCATAAGGGCGTCGGCTTTGGTCATCAAGTCCTTTATGGGTAAACTATCGACATCGGGTATGGCAGCGCGTACAGGTTCAGGTAAACGGCGTATCCAAAGGGCACGGAGTAGGTTCACCTCACGAGGAGAGCCATCTGCGGCAGGTTGAAGGCGAGCGATACTGGTCATTTCCCTGAGGGCAAGCGAAGCCCTTTGGTCCCCCAACGGTTGTTGCGAGAGCTGAAAAAGCTTTGCTATACGGGCGGCTGGCGACGGCGAGTACTGCTGCAGAAGGTATGATTTGAGGTCGTCATACGCTATTGGGGTGTCTCCTTGTTCACAAAGCCAGTCGGATATTTCTGGGAAGGTGTCCTCGGGTATCGCCGCGAGAACATGATCCGCTTTGGTGGTTGAGCGAGTCACGCCCCTGATACGAAACTGGACTTCTGCACGCTGAAACCTAGCAAACGCCTCTCCGCTGGCAAACGATGAAAGTTTGAATGGAGCTGCCGCAGCACCAACTGCCGTAGAGTCCGCCATAGTATCAATGATGAAGGGGCGAGGGGGTGGGGGTGGAAGGCGGTGGGAGCGAGTCGACTTCCGGGGTCACCAATGTGACGGGCCGAGAGAGGAGTTGTGAAATCAAAGGCAGATTGGAAACGATTGAGTTATATTGTTGTGGAACACTCTCCTTATATACAAAACCTCAAGGCAACAGGACATGACAAGTTCACAAGACAGACAATATCACAGAGGAAAAACCAGACAGGAATTTTCATGTTCGTTTTAGTGGGAGGGAGGAGCGAAGATACAAGCATAATATATACAAAAGGAATTATGTACAATTGTGTGAAACACGGTTGGTACAATATCAAGGCTTTCGAGACGAAACTGAAGACTTATTCAACAAGTGATTCGATTAATATACATATATCTATATATATATATATATATATATATATATATATATATATATATATATAATAAATAAGAAAATAATACGGATTTGTTCAAAATAATTCATGATAAAGGAGAAAAGCCAAGTGATTGCTGTCCTACTCTCTATAATAACAATGAAAGTCATGGGTTATCTGACCGGAAAACCCTGAAAAGGGGATTTTTACTTCTATATTTCCACCGATTGCCAGAATATTTCTCAGGGGATTCGAGGCTGAGGAATTAATAAGTATGGCAAAATATTTTCCTGAAACCACTATTTTCTGGATTCCTATAATATTATTCATTTACCTTAAGCCTTTGATTCACTCATATGTGTATTCTGTGGACTACAAAAATTATACATGTAGATAAGTAAGATCTTTGAACAGACAAGGATATAAAGAGAATAATGATTTTAATATACATATGAATGAACAGGGAATTGGTACGATATAATGTGGGTAGAAGTCGAACTTTTTTACTCTTATTATACTGAAAAGTGGTGGAAAATAGAAACTGGTAGAGAGAGAGAGAGAGAGAGAGAGAGAGAGAGAGAGAGAGAGAGAGAGAGAGAGAGAGAGAGAGAGAGAGAGAGAGAGAGAGATAGTATATATGATAATAATGTCCAGCTAGGGTAAACCTACAAACACACACCAAAGAAAAACCTAATCCAATTCCAAAAACATAGAGAAGCTTCCTTATTCCACTCTTCTCTCCTTCTCCCCATGATAGTGACAAATGAGCAGTTTGAATTCCTACCCGAGGCCAGTTTGAATAGTGGCCGCCGTCAGCAAATAACTGGGTTTCGATCCTCATATTCGCTTTTGTCCGTCTCTCTCGCTCTCTCCCTCATTCTTTTCGGCAGGGAAAGGTGGCCAACGAAGGAATGAGAGAGAAGGGAAGATAAATGGGTGGAAAGGGTGCCAAACATCTCCCTACAGCAGTGTCCCGTTAGGGGGATTAATCATCCTCATTAGGCATCCCATATCAGACTAAAGAGTCGAGTCTTCGGCAAAAATGATCGAAAGAGGGAATTCTTGTTCCGTTTCTAGAGCATTAGAGTCGCACACCGAACTCCACTACGGATGCAAAACGTCTGCTGCTGCTCCTCTAGGTCCTACTTCTTTCCTCCTCCTCCTCTCCTCCCTACCTCTACAATTTTCCTCTATTCCTCTCTCTTCTCGACATCCTGGAGGCACAAGAGTCCGCCATTATTCTTTCCCGGCAACGCCTTTCAGTTCCTACCACTGAAGTGGAAAATGGCTTCAGTAAAAAAGCGGACTAAAGTGGCGTTGGAGAGCATGATGGGATGATTTCACGACGCCTGAAGAATTCTTTACCCTTGATATATTAGCCAACACTTCATCGTAGTTACTTCTGCCAAGAGCGTAGTAAATATATCTTTAATAACTTTGGCTTATTAAGATGTATTTTGTACTTGTATAGCTACGTGCAACAGAACTACTTTCTGCCTTATATAAGAGATTTGACAATGCTATGACCTCCACGACAGCACTCCTGTGTATCACTCTGGCTAAACTACTAAATTTTATTTTTCTTAGATTGCTATGCTAGAAGAGCAAGCAAGACATAAGCCCTAGCATTGGCAGCCTGTAAAACTACTATATATCGGAATGTTTAAATTATACTAATTAAAACCAGCATTTGAATAACCATTATCAATCTACAAAACTGAACATAATAACATAACTAAATAATCAGGTTTCATGGGGATATAATTGAAATTAGAGGAAAATAGTGAAATTTGTTTGACAGGAGTCAATATTATGCAGATGAGTTGGTCTATAAGTTAAATAGTCTGAAGAATAATAGTGACCAGAGTCAAGGTAGTAACAAACAAAAAACAAAAGGAAAAAATAAAGAAAATAAATAATACGGATTTACTTAAAATAATTCATGAGAATGGAGGAAAGCCAAGTGATTGTTGTCCTACTCTCTGTAATGACAATGGAAGACAAGGGTCATCTGATGGGGAAATCACCGAACAATAGATTTTTACTTCTATACTTCCACCCCGATGCCCAGAACATTTCTCAAGGGACTTGACGCTGAGGAATTAGGTACGGCTAAATATTCTCCTAAAACCACTAGTTTCTACGAAAAATTATACATTTAGATAAATAGAAACTTTGAAAATACCAGGATATAAAGAGAAAAGAATAATGATTGAATTTTAAACATGAATTAACAGGGAATTGTTCGACATGGTGGGTGGAATTCGTACAGTTTCAGTCTGATTATACTGAAAATAGGGAGAATAAAACCTCAGAGAGAGAGAGAGAGAGAGAGAGAGAGAGAGAGAGAGAGAGTATATGATGATAATATACAGCTGGGGCAACCCAACAAACACACACCAAAGAAGAACCTAATGTAATTCCAATGCATAGAAAAGCTTCCTTATTCCACTCTTCTCTCCATCTCCCCATGATAGTGACAAAAGCGCCGTTTGAATTCCTACCCGAGGCCAGTTTGATTAGTGGCCGCCGTCAGCAAACAACTGGGTTTCCATCCTCATATTTGCTTTTGTCTGTCTCTCTCGCTCTCTCATTCATTCTTTTTGGCTGGGAAAGGTGGGCAAGGAAGGAATGAGAGAGAAGGGAAGAGGTAAATGGGTGGAAAGGGTGCCAAACATCTACCAACAGCGGTGTCCCGTTAGAGGGATTAATCATCCTCATTAGGTATTCCATTTCAGACCAAAGAGTCGAGGCTTCAACAAAAATAATCGAAAGAGGGAATTCTTGTTCCGTTTCTAGTGCATTAGAGTCGCACACCGAACTACACTACGGATGCAAAAACGTCTGCTGCTGCTCCTCTTGGTCCTACTACTTCTTTTCTCCTCCTCCCTACTTCTACAATTTTCCTCTTTCTCTCCCTCTCTCTCTCTTCCCGACATCTTTGAGGCACAAGAGTCAGCTATTACTCTTTCCCTCCTACAATTTCCCGCCAACGCCTTTCAGTTCCTACCACTAAAGTGGAAAATGGCTTCAGTAAAAAAAGTGGACCAAAGTGACGTTGGAGAGCATGATGGGATGATTTCACAACGCCTGAAGCATTTTTTATCCTTGACATATTAGCCAACATTTGATTGTCGTTGCTTCTGCCAAGAGCGTAGTAAATATATCTTTAATGGCTTCGGCTAATGTAAAGATATATTATGTATTTGTAAAACTACTTGTAACAGAACTACATTATGACTTACATAAGTGATTCGACAACGCTATGTCTACCAAGACATGATTCCTGTGTGTGACTTTGGCTAAACAACTGGTAAATTTTGTTCCTTTTAGATTGCCTTGCTAGAAGAGCAAGACACTGGCTCTATCGTTGGCAGCCTGTAAAACTGGTTAACATCAGATGCTTCAATTTATACTAATTAAAATCAGCATTTGAATAACCATTTTTTCCCCTTATTTCCCTTTACTTTCCTTTTAGCGTTATATTTATCCGTAAGTCTGGATACACAGCAAAGGGTAAATTAATCATAAACAAGCTATAGCACTTTTCAAATATATAAGACTTGGAATGAGCAAATTTGATTAATCAAGCCCAACGGTCAATATTCATTAATTCCCAGATATAAGGGGAAGTATATGAGTAAAATATATATATATAATATTCTCCTAAAACAATTAGTTTCTACGAAAATAATATATATTTAATAGGTAATATCTTTGAAAAAAGAGGATATGAAGGAAAGAGAACAATCACATGACTCAATATAGATTTGTTATGACTTGAGGTGGGTAGATGTCTTACTGTTCTACTATGAGTATACTGAAAAATAGAGGAAATTAGAACCTGAGAGAGAGAGAGAGAAAGAGAGAGAGAGAGAGAGAGAGAGAGAGAGAGAGAGAGAGAGAGGAGCATATATATATATATATATATATATATATATATATATATATATATATATATATATATATATATATATATATATATATATATATATATATATATATATATATATATATATATATATATATATATATATATATATATATATATATGATGATAATATCCAGCTAGAGTAAACCAACAAACACACACTAAAGAAGAACCTGATCCAATTCCAATACGTAAAGAAGCTTCCTTCTTCCACTCTTCTCTCCCCTTGATAGTGACAAATTCACACTTTGAATTCCTACCTGAGGCTAGTTTGAATAGCGGCCGCCGTCAGCAAACAACTGGGTTTCAATCCTCATATTTACTTTTGTCTGTCTCTCTCGCTCTCTCCATCACTCTTCTCGGCAGGGAAAGGTGGGCAACGGAGGAATGTGAGAGAAGGGAAGAGATAAATGGGTGGGGGAGGGTGCCAAACATCTACCATAAGCGGTGCCCCTTTAGGGGGATTAATCATCCTCATTAGGCATTCCATTTCAGAGCAGAGTCGAGGCTTCGCCAAAAACGATCGAAAGAGGGAATTCTTGTTCCATTTCTAGTGCATTAGAGTCGCACACCGAACTCCACTACGGATGCAAAATGTCCGCCGCTGCTCCTCTCGGACGTCTCGGTCCCATTTCTTTCCTCTTCCTCCTCCTCCCTACCTCAACAATTTCCCTCTTTTCCTCTATCCTATCCCGACATCCTGGAGGCACCAGAGTCAGTCATCACTCGTTTCCGCCAACGCCTTTCAGTTGCTACCACTGAAGTTGAAAATAGCTTCAGTAAAAAAGCGGACCAAAGTGATGGAGAGCATGATGGGATGATTTCACGACGCCTGAAGCCCTGTTGATCTAGTCATATTAGCCAACCTTTGATCGCCTTTGCTTCTACTAAGATCGTAGTAAATATATCTTTAATAATTTTGGCTAATATAAAGATATAATTTGTACTTGTAAAGCTACTTGTAACAGAACTACTTTATGATTTACATAAGAAATTCGACAATGCTATGACTTCCATGACAGCATTCCAGTGTACCACTTTGGCTAAGCAACTGGTAAATTTCCTTCGTTTTAGATATACTTGCTAGAAAAGCAACCCACGAGCCTAGCGTTAGCAGCCTGTAAAACTGGTATATATCAAAATGTTAAATTTATACTAATCAAAACCAGCATTTGAATAATCATTATCAACCTACAAAACTGAACATAATATAACTAAATAATCATGTTTACTGGGGATATGATTGAAATTAGAGGAAAATATTGAAATTTGTTTGACAACACAGTCAATATTATGTACAGGATTTGGTCTACAACTTGAATAGTCTTAAAAGTGATAGTGGCCAGAATCAAGGGGGGTGACAGATAAAGAAAAGAAAATAATAAATAAACAATAGGGCTTCATTCACATTCATTACAGTGATTGTTGTGCTACTTTCTGTGATGATGACAATGAAAGACAAGGGTTATCTGATGGGACAATCACCGAACAATAGATTTTTACTTCTATACTTCCACCCAGATGCCCGGAATATTTCTTTAGGGGACTTGAGGCTGAGGAAATAGGTACGGCAAAATATTCTCCTAAAACCACTAGTTTTTACGAAAAATTATACATTTATATAAATAAAAACTTTGAAAACACGAGGATATAAAGAAAAGAGAATAATGATTGTATTTTATGCATGAATTAACAGGGAATTGTTAGACTTGGTGGGTGGAAGTCATACAGTTTTATTCAGATTACATTGAAAATAGGGAAAATAAAATCCCTGAGAGAGAGAGAGAGAGAGAGAGAGAGAGAGAGAGAGAGAGAGAGAGAGGAGAGAGAGAGAGAGAGAGAGAGAGAGAGAGAGAGAGAGAGTATATGATGATAATATACATCTGGGGCAAACCAGCAAAGACACACCAAAGAAGAACCTAATCCAATTTCAATGCATAGAGAAGCTTCCTTATTCCACTCTTCTCTCCATCTCCCCATAATATGACAAATGAGCAGTTTGAATTCCTACCCGAAGCCAGTTTGAATAGTGGCGCCGCTAGCAAACAACTAGGTTTCCATCCTTATATTTGCTTTTGTCTGTCTCTCTCGCTCCCTCCCTCATTCTTTTCGGCAGGGAAAGGTGGGCAACGAAGGAATGAGAGAGAAGGGAAGATATAAATGGGTGGAAAGGGTGCCAAACATATACCAACAGCTGTCCTGAGATGGGGATTAATTATCCTCATTAGGCATTCCATTCCAGACCAAAGAGTCGAGGCTTCCGTAAAAACGATCGAAAGAGGGAATTCTTGTTCCGTTTCTAGTGCATTAGAGTCGCACACTGAACTCCACTACGCGTGCAAAGCGTCTGCTGCTGCTCCTCCCCTTGGTCCCATTTCTTTACTCCTCTCTACCTCTACAATTTTCCTCTTTTTCTCTTTCTTTCCGACATCCTGGAAGCACCAGATTCTGCCATAACTCTTTCCCGCCAACGCCTTTAAGTTCCTACCACTGATGTGGAAAATGACTTCAGTAAAAAAAGCGGACCAAAGTGACGTTGGGATGGGATGATTTCATGACGCCTGAAGCATTCTTTATCTTTGATATATTAGCCAACACTTGATCGTCGTTACTTCTGCCATGAGCGTAGTAAATATATCTTTAATAACTTTAGCTTATTAAGGTATATTTTGTACATGTATAGCTACGTGCAACGGAAGTACTTTCTGACTTATATAAGAGATTCGACAATGCTATAACCTCCACGACAACACTCCTGTGTATCACTCTGGCAGAACTAGTGAATTTTATTTTTTTTCAGATTGCTATGCAAGAAGAGCAAGACACAGGTCCTAGCGTTGGCAGCCTGTAAAAGTAGTATATATCGGAAGGTTTAATTTATATTGATTAAAACCAGCATTTGAATAATCATTATCAATCTACAAAACTGAACATAATAACATAACTAAATAATTATGTTTCATGAAGATATGATTGAAATTAGAGGAAAATGGTGAAATTTGTTTGACAAGAGTCAATATTATGCAGAAGAGTTGGTCTACAAGTTAAATAGTCTGAAGAGCAATAGTGACCAGAGTCAAAGTAGTAACAAATAAAAACTCCCAAAAAAGGAAAAAATAAAGAAAATAAATAATACAAATTTATAAAAAATAATTCATGAGAATGGAGGAAAGCCAAGTGATTGTTGTCCTACTCTCTGTAATGACAATGGAAGACAAGGGTCATCTGATGGGGAAATCACCTAACAATAGATTTTTACATCTATACTTCCACCCTGATGCCCGGAATATTTTTCAAGGGATTTGAGGCTGAGGAATTAGGTACGGCAAAATATTCTCCTAAAATCACTAGTTTCTACGAAAAATTAAACATTTAGATAAGAAAAAACTTTGAAAATACGAGGATATAAAGCAAAGAGAATAATGATAGTATTTTACGCATAAATTAACAGGGAATTGTTACGACTTGGTGGGTGGAAATCGTACAGTTTTAAGCTGATTATACTGAAAATAGGGAAAACAAAACCTCTGAGAGAGAGAGAGAGAGAGAGAGAGAGAGAGAGAGAGAGAGAGAGAGAGAGAGAGAGAGAGAGAGAGAGAGAGAGTATATGATGATAATATACAGCTGGGGCAAACCAACAAACACACACCAAAGAAGAACCTAATCCAATTCCAGTGCATAGAAAAGCTTCCTTATTCCACTCTTCTCTCCATCCTCCCATGATAGTGACAAATGAGCAGTTTGAATTCCTACACGAGGCCAGTTTGAATAGCGGCCGCCGTCAGCAAACAACTGGGTTTCGATCCTCATATTTGCTTTTGTCCGTCTCTCTCGCCCCCTCCCTCATTCTTTTTGGCTGGGAAAGATGGGCAACGAAGGAAGGAAAGAGAAGTAAAGATATAAAAAGGGGGTGGAGGAGGGTGCCTAACATCTCCCTACAGCGGGGATTAATCATCCTCATTAGGCATTCCATTTCAGACCAGAGTCGAGGCTTCGGTAAAAACGATCGAAAGAGGGAATTCTTGTTCCGTTTCTAGAGCATTAGAGTCGCACACCGAACTCCACTACGGATGCAAAACGTCTGCTGCTTTTCCTCTCGGTCCTACTTCTTTCCTTCTCCTCCACACCTCTACAATTTTCCTCTTTTCCTCTCTCTTCCCGACATCCTGGAGGCACAAGAGTCCACCATTACTCTTTCCCGGCAATGCCTTTCAGTTCCTACCACTGAAGTGGAAAATGGCTTCAGTAAAAAAAGGGGACCAAAGTGACGTTGGAGAGCATGATGGGATGATTTCACGACCCCTGAAGTATTCTTTATCCCTGATATATTAGCCAACACTTGATCGTCGTTACTTCTGCCAAGAGCGTAGTAAATATATCTTTAATAACTTTGGCTTATTAAGATATATTTTGTACTTGTATAGCTACGTGCAACAGAACTACTTTCTGACTTATATAAGAGATCCGACAATGCTATGACCTCTATGAATTTAATTTTCTTCAGATTGCTATGCAAGAAGAGCAGGACACAGGTCCTAGCGTTGGCAGCCTGTAAAACTAGTATATATGTATTTATATTAATTAAAGCCAGCATTTGAATAATCATTATTAATCTACAAAACTGAACATAATAATATAACTAAATAATGAGGTTTCATGGGGATATGATTGAAATTAGAGGAAAATAGTGAAATTTGTTTGACAACAGTCAATATTATACAAAAGAGTTGATCTACAAGTTAAATAGTCAGAAGAATAATAGCGACCAGAGTCAAGGTAGTAAAAAAAAAAAAAAAAAAATTAAAAAGATAAAGAAAATAACTAATACGGATTTATTAAAAATAATTTATGAGAATGGAGAAAAGCCAAGTGATTGTTGTGCTACTCTCTGTAATGACAATGTAAGACAAGGGTTATCTGATGGGGAAATCACCGAACAATAGATTTTTACTTCTATACTTCCACCCCGATGCCCAGAATATTTCTCAAGGAATTTGAGGCTGATGAATTAGGTACGGCAAAATATACTCCTAAAACCACTAGTTTCTACGAAAAATTATACAATTGGATAAATAAAAACTTTGAAAACACGAGGATATAAAGTAAAGAGAATAATGATAGTATTTTACGCATGAATTAACAGGGAATTGTTACACTTGGTGGGTGGAAGTCGTACATTTTTAGTCAGATTATACTGAACATAGGGAAAATAAAACCTATGAGAGATAGAGAGAGAGAGAGAGAGAGAGAGAGAGAGGGAGGGAGAGAGAGTATATGATGATAATATACAGCTGGGGCAAACCAACAAACACACACCAAAGAAGAACCTAATCCAATTCCAATGCATAGAAAAGCTTCCTTACTCCACTCTTCTCTCCATCTCCCCATGATAGTGGCAAAGGAGCCGTTTGAATTCCTACCCGAGGCCAGTTTGATTAGTGGCCGCCGTCAGCAAACAACTGGGTTTCCATCCTCATATTTGCTTTTGTCTGTCTCTCTCGCTCTCTCATTCATTCTTTTTGGCTGGGAAAGGTGGGCAAGGAAGGAATGAGAGAGAAGGGAAGAGGTAAATGGGTGGAAAGGGTGCCAAACATCTACCAACAGCGGTGTCCCGTTAGAGGGATTAATCATCCTCATTAGGTATTCCATTTCAGACCAAAGAGTCGAGGCTTCGACAAAAATAATCGAAAGAGGGAATTCTTGTTCCGTTTCTAGTGCATTAGAGTCGCACACCGAACTACACTACGGATGCAAAAACGTCTGCTGCTGCTCCTCTTGGTCCTACTACTTCTTTTCTCCTCCTCCCTACTTCTACAATTTTCCTCTTTCTCTCCCTCTCTCTCTCTTCCCGACATCTTTGAGGCACAAGAGTCAGCTATTACTCTTTCCCTCCTACAATTTCCCGCCAACGCCTTTCAGTTCCTACCACTAAAGTGGAAAATGGCTTCAGTAAAAAAAGTGGACCAAAGTGACGTTGGAGAGCATGATGGGATGATTTCACAACGCCTGAAGCATTTTTTATCCTTGACATATTAGCCAACATTTGATTGTCGTTGCTTCTGCCAAGAGCGTAGTAAATATATCTTTAATGACTTCGGCTAATGTAAAGATATATTATGTATTTGTAAAACTACTTGTAACAGAACTACATTATGACTTACATAAGTGATTCGACAACGCTATGTCTACCAAGACATGATTCCTGTGTGTGACTTTGGCTAAACAACTGGTAAATTTTGTTCCTTTTAGATTGCCTTGCTAGAAGAGCAAGACACTGGCTCTATCGTTGGCAGCCTGTAAAACTGGTTAACATCAGATGCTTCAATTTATACTAATTAAAATCAGCATTTGAATAACCATTTTTTCCCCTTATTTCCCTTTACTTTCCTTTTAGCGTTATATTTATCCGTAAGTCTGGATACACAGCAAAGGGTAAATTAATCATAAACAAGCTGTAGTACTCTTCAAATATATAAGACTTGAAATGAGCAAATTTGATTAATCAAGCCCAACGGTCAATATTCATTAATTCCCAGATATAAGGGGAAGTATATGAGTAAAATATATATATAATATTCTCCTAAAACAATTAGTTTCTACGAAAATAATATATATCTAATAGGCAATATCTTTGAAAAAAGAGGATATGAAGGAAAGAGAACAATCACATGACTCAATATAGATTTGTTATGACTTGAGGTAGGTAGATGTCTTACTGTTCTACTATGAGTATACTGAAAAATAGAGGAAATTAGAACCTGAGAGAGAGAGAGAGAGAGAGAGCGAGCATATATATATATATATATATATATATATATATATATATATATATATATATATATATATATATATATGATGATAATATCCAGCTAGAGTAAACCAACACACACACACTAAAGAAGAACCTGATCCAATTCCAATACGTAAAGAAGCTTCCTTCTTCCACTCTTCTCTCCCCTTGATAGTGACAAATTCACACTTTGAATTCCTACCTGAGGCTAGTTTGAATAGCGGCTGCCGTCAGCAAACAACTGGGTTTCAATCCTCATATTTACTTTTGTCTGTCTCTCTCGCTCTCTCCATCACTCTTCTCGGCAGGGAAAGGTGGGCAACGGAGGAATGAGAGAGAAGGGAAGAGATAAATGGGTGGGGGAGGGTGCCAAACATCTACCAAAAGCGGTGCCCCTTTAGGGGGATTAATCATCCTCATTAGGCATTCCATTTCAGACCAAAGAGTCGAGGCTTCGGCAAAAACGATCGAAAGAGGGAATTCTTGTTCCATTTCTAGTGCATTAGAGTCGCACACCGAACTCCACTACGGATGCAAAATGTCTGCCGCTGCTCCTCTCGGATGTCTCGGTCCCATTTCTTTCCTCTTCCTCCTCCTCCCTACCTCAACAATTTTCCTCTTTTCCTTTATCCCTTCCCTACATCCTGGAGGCACCAAAGTCAGCCATCACTCTTTTCCTCCAACGCCTTTCAGTTCCTTCCACTTTAGTTGAAAATGGCTTCAGTAAAAAAGCGGACCAAAGTGATGGAGAGCATGATGGGATGATTTCACGACGACTGAAGCAGTTTTTATTTAGACATATTAGCCAACCTTTGATCGCCTATGCTTCTACGAAGATCGTAGTAAATATATCTTTAATAATTTTGGCTAATATAAAGATATATTTTGTACTTGTTAAGCTACATGTAACAAAACTACTTTATGATTTACATGAGAGATTTAACGTTATGACTTCCATGACAGCATTCCAGTGTATCACTTTGGCTAAGCAACTGGTAAATTTCCTTCGATTTAGATATACTTGCTAGAAAAGCAACCCACGCGCCCTAGCGTTAGCAGCCTGTAAAACTGGTATATATCGGAAAGTTAAATTTATACTAATCAAAACCAGCATTTGAATAATTATTATCAACCCACAAAACTGAACATGATATAACTAAATAATTATGTTTACTGGGGATATGATTGAAATTAGAGGAAAATAGTGGAATTTATTTGACAACAGTCAATATCATGTACAGGATTTGGTCTACAACTTGAATAGTCTTAAGAGTGATAGTGGCCCGAATCAAGGGGTGACAGATGAAAAAAAAAAAAAATAAATAAATAAATAAATAATAGGGCTTCATTCACATTCATTACAATGGAGAAAAGCCAAGTGATTGTTGTCCTACTCTCTGTAATGACAATGAAAGACAAGGGTTGTCTGATGGGGAAATCACCGAACAATAGATTTTTACTTCTATACTTCCACCTCGATGCCCAGAATATTTCTCAGGGGACTTGAGGCTGAGGAATTAGGTACGGCAAAATATTCTCCTAATACCACTAGTTTCTACGAAAAATTATACATTTAGATAAGAACAAACTTTGAAAACACGAGGATATAAAGTAAAAAGAATAATGATTGAATTTTACGCATGAGTTAACAGGGAATTGTTAGACTTGGTGGGTGGAAGTCGTACAGTTTTAGTCAGATTATAATGAAAATAGGGAAACTAAAACCTTTGAGAGAGAGAGAGAGAGAGAGAGAGAGAGAGAGAGAGAGAGAGAGAGAGAGAGAGAGAGAGAGAGAGAGTAAATGATGATAATATTCAGCTGGAGCAAACAAACAAATACACACCATAGAAGAACCTAATCCAATTCTAATGCATAGAAAAGCTTCCTTATTCCACTCTTCTCTCTATCTCCCCCATGATAGTGACAAATGAGCAGTTTGAATTCCAACCCGAGGCCAGTTTGATTAGTGGCCGCCGTCAGCAAACAACTGGGCTTCCATCCTCGAATTTGCTTTTGTCCGTCTCTCTCGCTCACTCCCTCATTCTTTTCGGTTGGGAAAGGTGGACAACGAAGGAAGAAAAGGCAAGAGATAAAAAAAAAAAGGGGGGGAGGGTGCCAAACATCTACCAACAGCGGTGTCCCGTTAGGGGGATTAATCATCCTCATTAGGCATTCCATTTCAGACCAAAGAGTCGAGGCTTCGCCGAAAATTATCGAAAGAGGGAATTCTTGTTCCGTTTCTAGTGCATTAGAGTCGCACACCGAACTCCACTACGGATGCAAAAACGTCTGCTGCTGCTCCTCTTGGTCACATTTCTTTCCTCCTCCTCTTTCCTACCTCTACAATTTTCCTTTTTCTCTCCCTCTGTCTCTCTTCTCGACATCTTTGAGGCACCAAGTTCGCTATTACTCTTTCCCGCCTAAAATTTCCCGCCAACGCCTTTCAGTTCCAACCACTGAAGTGGAAAATGGCTTTAGTAAAAAAAGTGGACCAAAGTGACGTTGGAGAGCATGATGGGATGATTTCACGACACCTGAAGCATTTTTATCCTTGACATATTAACCAACACTTGATTGCCGTTGCTTCTGCCAAGAGCATAGCAAATATATCTTTAATAACTTCGGCTAATACAAAGATATATTTTGTATTTGTATAACTACTTGTAACATAACTACTTTATGACTTACATAAGTGACTCGACAACGCTATGACTTCCAAGACATGATCCTGTGTATGACTTTGGCTAAACAACTGGTGAATTTTGTTCGTTTTAGATTGTCTTGCTAGAAGAGCAAGACACTGGCTCTATCGTTGGCAACCTGTAAAACTGGTAAACATCAGATGCTTCAAATTTTACTAATTAAAATCAGCATTTGAATAACCATTTTTTTTTCTCTTATTTCCCTTTCCTTTCTTTTTAGCATTATATTTATCCGTAAGTCTGGATACACCGCAAAGGGTAAATTAATTATAAACAAGCTGTAGCACTCTTCAAATATATAAGACTTGGAATGAGCAAATTTGATTTGTCAAGCCCAACGATCAATATTCATTAATTCCCAGATATAAGGGGAGGTATGTGAGTAAAATATATATAATATTCTCCTAAAACAATTAGTTTCTAAGAAAATAATATATATTTAATAGGTAATATCTTTGAAAAAAGAGGATATGAAGGAAAGAGAACAATGATTGTATTTTACACATGAATCAATATGGATTTGTTACGACTTCAGGTGGGTAGATGTCTTACTGTTTTACTATGAGTATACTGAAAAATAGGGGAAATTAGAACCTCTGAGAGAGAGAGAGAGAGAGAGAGAGAGAGAGAGAGAGAGAGAGAGAGAGAGAGAGAGAGAGAGAGAGAGTACACGATGATAATATACAGCTGGGGCAAACCAACACACACACACCAAAGAAGAACCTAATCCAATTCCAATGCATAGAAAAGCTTCCTTATTCCACTCTTCTCTCCATCTCCCCATGATAGTGACAAATGAGCCGTTTGAATTCCAACCCGAGGCCAGTTTGAATAGCGGCCGCCGTCAGCAAACAACTAGGTTTCCATCCTCATATTTGCTTTTATTCGTGTCTCCCCCTCTCTCCCTCATTCTTTACAGCTGGGAAAGGTAGGCAACGAAGGAAGGAAAGAGATGGGAAGCGATAAAATGGAGGGAGGGGGTGCCAAATATCTCCCAAAAACGGTGTCCCGTTAGGGGGATTAATCATCCTCATTAGGCATTCCATTTCAGACCAAAGAGTCGAGTCTTCGGCAAAAATGATCGAAAGAGGAAATTCTTGTTCCGTTTCTAGTGCATTAGAGTCGCACACCGAACTCCACTACGGATGCAAAACGTCTGCTGCTCCTCCTCTCGAGACCATTTCTTTCCTCCTCCTCCTCCTCCTCCTTACCTCTACAATTTTCCTCTTTTCCTCTCTCCTCCCGACATCCTGGAGGCACCAGAGTCCGCCAATACTCTTTCCCGCCAACGCCTTTCAGTTCCTATCACTGAAGTGGAAAATGGCTTCAGTAAAAAAGCGGAACAAAGCGACGTTGGGATGCTTTGACGACGTCTGAAGCACTTTTTTACTTGACATATAAGACAACACTTGATCGCCGTTGCTTCTACCAAGTGCGTAGTAAATATATCTTTAATAACTTTGCCTGATATAAAGATATATTTTGTATATGTAAAACTACTTGTGACAGAACTACTTTACGAGTCACATGAGAGATTCGACAAATCTATTATTCCCAAGACAGGGTTCCTGTGTATCAGTATGGGTAAACTGGTAAATTCTGTTCGTTTTATATTGCCTCGGTAGAAGAGCAAGACAAGGGCCCTAGTGTTGGCAGCCCGTAAAACTGGTATACATTGGAAGGTTAAAATCATACTAATTAAGACCAGTATTTGAATAATCATAATCAATCCACAAAACTCCCATTTTTTCTCTTATTTTCCTTTACTTTCCTTTAAATGTGTTATCTATATTCGTAAGTCAAGATACATAGCAATGGGTACATTAATTATAAATATGCTGTAGTACTCTGTAAACATAAAAGACTTGGAAGGAGTAATTTTGATTAGTATAAACCCTATGGTGAATATTCATGAATTCTCAGATATAAGGTGTAATATATGTGTGAAATCCTTTGATATTTGCTCTATTCTCTGTCCTACTTCTGCTTCAATATTTTCTGAATGGGAAATCCGTGGTAAGGGTTTCCAATGTCCTGAAGTTTATTAAAAACATCAATAGTGATATGACTAGCATATAATACGACTACTTCTTTATATAAATAGCTTCTAACAATTTCTAATGATTATATATATATATATATATATATATATATATATATATATATATCTATATCTATATCTATATATATATCTATATATATATATATATATATATATATATATATATATATATACTCCTAAAACCACTAGTTTCTATAAAAAAAATATGCATGCAGAAATGCAAGATCTTTGAAGAGACGAAGATAGAAAGTAAACAGGAATTGGTACGCCTTGAGGTGGGTAGAAGTTGCACTATTTTATTCTGCTTATACTGCTAAATAGGGGAAATAGAACCTCTGAGAGAGAGAGAGAGAGAGAGAGAGAGAGAGAGAGAGAGAGAGTAAATGATGATAATATTCAGCTGGGGCAAACCAACAAACACTTCAAAGAAGAACCTAATCCAATTCCAATGCATAGAAAAGGCCCCTTATTCTGCTCTTCTCTCTATCTCCTCACGAGTGAGACAAATGAGCAGTTTGAATTCCTACCCGAGGCCAGTTTGAATAGTGGCCGCCGTCAGCAAACAACTGGGTTTCCATCCTCACATTTGTTTTTGTCTGTCTCTCGCTCTCTCCCTCTACCTTTTCGGCTAGGTAAGGTGAGCAACAAAGGAAGGAAAGAGAGGGGAAGAGATAAAAGGGGGGGGGGTTGCCAAACATCTCCCAACAACGGTGTCCCGTTAGGGGGATTAATCATCCTCATTAGGCATTCCCTTTCAGACCAGAGTCGAGGCTTTGGCAAAAATAATCGAAAGAGGGTAATCTTGTTCCGTTTCTAGTGCATTAGAGTCCACACCAAACTCCACTACGAATGCAAAACGTCTGCTGCCGCTCCTCTCGATCTCGTTTCCTTCCTCCTCCTCCTCCTCCTCCTCCTCCCTCCTCCTCCTCCTCCTCCTCCTCCTCCTCCTCCTCCTCCTCCTCCTCCCTCCTCCTCCTCCTCCACCTCCTACTCCCTACCTCTACAATTTTCCACTTTTCCTCACCAGAGTCCATCATTACTGTTTACCGCCTACAATTTCCCGCCAACGCCTTTCAGTTCCTACCACTGAAGTGGAAAATGGCTTCAGTAAAAAGGGGACCAAAGTGACGTTGGAGAGCATGACGTGATGATTTCACGACGCCTGAAGCATTTTTGTCCTTGGCATATTAGCCAATACTTGATCGCCGTTGCTTCTGCCAAGAGCGTAATAAATATATCTTTAATAACTTTTACTAATACAAAGATACTCGTATATTTGTACTTGTAAAGCTACTTGTAACTGAACTACTTTATGACTTACATAAAGAATTCGACAACGCTATCACTTCTATGAAAGTGTTATTGTGTATCTGTCTGGCTAAACAACTGGTAAATTTTGCTCATTTCAGGTTGCCTTGTTAGAAGAGCAAAACACGGGCTCCAGCGTTGGCAGCCTGTAAAACTGGTAAACATGAGATGCTTCAAATTATACTAATTGAAATCAGTATTTGAAAAATCATTATCCATCTACAAAATTCCAATTTTTTTTCTTTATCCTTTCCTTCTCTTTTGGTGTACTATCTTTATCCATAAGTTAAGATACATAGCAAAGGGTAAATTAATTATAAACAAGCTGTGGTCCTCTTCAAACATGTAAGACTTGGAATGGCTAAATTTCATTAGTAAAACCATAGGATGAATATTCATGAGTGAAATCCTTTGATATTTACTGTTCCCTGTCTTACTTCTGTTTCAATATTTTCTGAATAAGAAATCTGTTAGATGATACGGGTTTACTATCGTCTGAAATTATCAAAAGGGATATGACTAGCGTATCATACGTATACTTCTCTAAACAAATAATTTCAAATAATTTCCAAGGATAGTTCATATATACAGTATATTTGGGTAAGACTTGTTCGTATGAAAATCTGTGGTCTCACTTCTCACCAGGTTAATCCTAAAATGCAGTTATCATTCAGCAGTGCGGGCTCAGCAATTCCGAGCTGGTAAAGGTGTGGCAAAAAGATAAATCCTCGACTCCTGAACAACCTGACAACCAAATTCAGAATCACAAGCTTCAAAGCTAAAGGAATATCTGCGACCGTATCGGAACTTCTTGCCAACTTAGGAGCCAATATACTTTGTGTACAGGAGTCACAAAGACCTGGTTCTGCCCAAAATACCTGGGATATACCTATCACTATCTCACTCTTAGTCCTGTTCATGATAGTGCAATCTTTGTCTGGGATAAATCAATCACCTTGAACAGCAAAGACATCTCAGTTGGCATAAAGACCTGGTTCGGCCAAGAATACCTGGCATGCACCTAGTAATATTTCACTCAAGTCCTGTTAATGGAAGTGCAATCTTTGTCCGGGATAAATCCATCAACCTGAACATCAAAGAAATCTCAGTTGGAGTATACAGATGGAGTACACAAATGGAGTATAGAGAACAATGGCCCTCCACAAGGGTCAGTGCTGACACTGATGCTATTCAATATCTATACAAAAGACCAGCCTTAGTACCAGAACACCCACAGGTACATATATGTAGACGACCTGTGCATTTCCTATTATAAAAAATGGCACTTCAATGCCAAACCAAGCAAAACACAGGTGTCTGACTTCTGACTAAACAATCACCAGGGAAACACAAAGCTAAATATTACATGAGGTGATGAAGAAATGGAAATTAACCCCTACCCAAACAAAAGCAAATATAAAGTAGCAACTAGGAACAACCTCCTGAGCAAACTCGCCAATACCAGCTGGGGAACAGACCCTGAGACAAACAGCCCTAGCACTTAGTTAATTTACTGTGCACCAGTGTGGGCAAGATCATGCTATGCACATAAGGTAAACCAAGAGTTAAATAAGTCCTGTCGGATTATTACTGGTACCCTACAATCAATATCTAAATAGCCGGTATCCAAACACCCCTTATCCAACAAATGCCAGCAAAAACTGAAAAGCATAAACAAATTAATAACCCTAGACCTCCACTAAAGAATCATCAGGAAGCAAGGTGAAGACTGAAATCCCGCAAAAGCTTTGTAACAGTGGATGGAGTACAGCCAATTCATGCAGCTGCTCACAGGTTTGAGAAGTGGCAGGAAAATGACTGACGGCCATCCAATGAGGCACCCCACACAAATGAAGGCCTGCCCAATGGAACAACCCTCACCAGGAAGGACTGGGCAACCCTAAACAGAGCAAGGGTAAAAGTCGGCAAAACTGGAGATAATCACCACAAATGGGAAATAGCCACCAAACCTGAATGCCCATATGGGGCAACACCACAAACAATTGAACACATTCTACGTGGGTGCCTATTGAGCCCTCATTGCTTAGATGAGAGTTCAGAGAGGCCAACGACAACGCTCTCCTATGGGTTCAACATTTGTGCTGTAAGATATGATTACAATCACTTTGGTTCAAACATCTTATAGAGCCTCTAGTAGCATGATTGATAGTGACCTCACCTTATATTTGAAGAGCCTAATCTATCAAAAGTCACTAATGAATGGCCGAGGACCAAAACCTCTCTCCATGCTGTGACCAAGTAGGGCTAGGAAATGGCTGCTCTAAACACCCCATCCCCACATAACCCAAACACTACTAGACACTATTAAGCTTGTGCGGATCTTGAACTCCCACCCAACAGATTGCCAGGTAGGGACGTTTCCAATAGGTTACCACTACACGAGATGTTTAAGTAACTCAATATTCAAGTTTTTGGTGCTATTGTTGTTTTCAAACAAATATATCCTCAACTTCAATGTAATCGTATCGTTGAAGGTTGTGTTCTAGGATTCTTACCGATCCTCCACAGAATGGATAATTTCGTAATTTTCCTGAACGGTTGACAATGAAAGGATTTGTGCTTAAAATTCAGTTTGCACCAGGTCCACTGGCAGAGGGATATGAGGCTACAACCCAAAGTTTTGAGCCGGTTCATTCTGTGATATATGGTTATAGAAATTATCATAGAGCAGACAAGAATCTTCTGGCAGGTTTCGTCTGTAATTCCTCTTGATTAATTTATGAGCTGCTCTTATCATGAGAAACATTTTCCCTGTTGGAGCCCTTGGGCTTATAGCATCTTGCTTTCCAACTAGGGTTGTAGCTTAGCAAGTATCAGTAACAGTAACAACAACAACAACAACAACAACAACAACAACAATAATAATAATAATAATAATAATAAGGTATTCCATTCATGGATAATATATCATGATAGCCCCTTTTGATTCCTTAATTACAGAGGTCTTCACCTAGTTATAGATACCAAATGTAACAATTTTTGGGAAGGGGGTGACCCAAGGTGCTTCCATGGCACCCCTTGATTCCTTAATTCTGACGTAACGGTGAACACTTTTCCTATTTGTAGGCTAAAACACTTCCATAGATGTATGTTAATTAGGAATGTCCTGTCCCCTTTTAGTCCCGGGTTGTGTCATTGATCCTAGAAATTATGATGAACACAACGCAGCATTTAGAAATAAATTTACACTCAGAGAGACATCTCCTACACTGGATTCATAGTTGGGTTTATGAAACATAAAATTGCAGCCATCTATGTTTTTTTGAATACACTGTTAAAAAAAAACCGTAATTTCAATTGAAAATTCTCCGTAAAAATATGCTGTTCTCAACCGTATTTCAGTAAAAATACAGGCGACTGCAATTTTACCGTACTTTTTTTTTTACGTCAATATATCCGTTTTTAAAATGATAAATACCTTGCAACATTATTTCAGGAAATTTACCGTTTTTTTTACGGCTAAATTTTAACAGTGCAACTCTACTATCATATTAGGGTGAATATATACATTTATACTTTTCAATTACTCATATGAAAACCGGTGAACTATTTAAACGGTAGCAGAGTTTACAAAGGCCCATAGAGTGCATCAGTTAGGCGCGAATTAAAGAAATAAACGTCCTATTACATCAAAATACAACCTACATTCAAATGGTATATAAATACCTAACAGTTGTGAATGAAAACAGTTAAATATTACTCGATACCTTTTGATAATACTATTGTAGTTTTATGCATCCGTTAGCTGTTAATCAACCCGTTATAAATCTTTACAAGTGTTTTATACACCGCTGATTTCGCTCTTTGATGTTGAAATAATAGTTAACTGTCCAAAATGCGTAAGCCCTCGAAAATCTGATAATTATCATGCAATAGGAACTATTAAATGGTG
>NC_090759.1:33320680-33330296 GCF_036898095.1 Palaemon carinicauda
TGACACTGCCCTAGCTCGCAGGACAATGCCATAGAGACTGACCATATTTCCATATGATCAAGCCCCCAAGCCCTCTTCTCCATCCCAGGCTAGGATTAGGGAGGTCCAGGCAATGACTGCTGATGACTCAACAGGTAGACCTAAAGGCTCATCCAAACCCTCCATCCTTACCTCACAGGGATAGTGAGGTTGCAGCGACCAAAGGAACTATCAAACTTGAGTAGGGAATTGTAGCGACACAAAAGTGTTAACAATAATATGAAACAGCAATGAAAATAGGAAAATATAATACTGATGTTAGGGAAGAAATGGGAACAGTGTTGAGAGAGAGAGAGAGAGAGAGAGAGAGAGAGAGACCTACTCCACAGAATCAGCATCCATATAGCATTGAGAGTAGCTTACTTATCACGCATGGATGGAGAAAACAGATTCGCAAGGTCAGCCTCTTATAACTTCTCTCAAGCAAGAGCTGGAGGACGAGTAGCTTCTCTCTCTCTCTCTCTCTCTCTCTCTCTCTCTCTCTCTCTCCAAAGGGCCAAGGAGGAGAAGGGCTCGCTCGTAATTTGACCGAACAGCATCTCGCGGACAAGAAGTGTCCCTATAAAGTCGTCTTTAGATTCAATTAAAACCTTAATATTGGCGATATTACGTGACAAGAGGAAGAAAATGTCGGCGTTTTCTCTCTCTCTCTCTCTCTCTCTCTCTCTCTCTCTCTCTCTCTCTCTTACACATCGGCCTCTTCTTCATGGGAAAAAAATACGGAATTTCAGTAGTGAACAAAACCCATACAGAACTTTCAAAATATAGATAATCGTCATTACCGTTATCATCATTCTCTCTCTCTCTCTCTCTCTCTCTCTCTCTCTCTCTCTTCTGCTTCTTCTTTATGGGTAAAAAAAAATGGAATTTCAGTAATGAACATAGCCCTTTAAGCCCTTTCAAAACATAATGATCATCATCATCTCTCTCTCTCTCTCTCTCTCTCTCTCTCTCTCTTCCGCCTCTTCTTCATGGGTAAAAAAAAATGGAATTTCAGTAATGAACATAGCCCTTTAAGCCCTTTCAAAACATAATGATCATCATCATCTCTCTCTCTCTCTCTCTCTCTCTCTCTCTCTCTCTTTATATATATATACATATATATATATATATACATATATATATATATATATATATACACGTGCTAGTTCTTAGTCTTCGAAGCGGTGCAATTTTCAGTGTTGTCTTTTCCGTTATGCTGACAGCGGTTGGTTATTTGATCGTGGGAGAAGGAACAATGCAAATGTTTTTGCCATTTAAAGCTAGACTGACGGTTATAATGAATACACATTGAAGAATATAATGGACTATCACTGCCTTGCTATCATAATCTTATGAGCATTAAAAAAAAAAAAAAAAAAAAAAAAAAAAAAATTTAGTCGTACTCATTTTGTGAGAATAATTATTTGATTCGGTTTCAAAAGCTTGGGTAGTTCTATCGATTTAATATCAGATGTAATTCTCTTGGACTGTGCAAAGAGTACTCAATTTTTACTTTGGCAATTTAAAAACTGTAATGTAATTGTTCTGTGGCTACTTTCCTTTTGGTAAGGGAAGAAGAGACTCTTTAGCTATGGTAAGAAGCTCTTCTAGGACACTCCAAGGTCGAACCATTGTTCTCTCTCTTTAGTCTTGGGTAGTGCCATAGCCTCTGTACCAGGGTGTTCCACTGTCTTGGGGGTAGAGATCTCTTGCTTTAGGGTACACTCGGGCAAACTATTCTATTTTGTTTTTCTTCCCCTTGTTATTTTGAAGTTTTTATCCTCTTGCTATTATCAAGTTTTTGTAGTTTATATATGAAATATTTATCTTAATGTTATTATTGTTCTTAAACTTCTCTTGTAGTTTTCCTTATTTTCTTTCCTCACTGGGCTATTTTCCCTGTAGGCACCCTTCCGCTTATAGCATCCTGCTTTTCCAATTAGGGTTGTGGCATAGCAAGTAATAATAATAATAATAATAATAATAATGGATATAAAATAAGGATTTTCAGAAGTGAATACTCTACAATCCTTAAGGCACTTTCAAAACGGATAATCATTTCTCTCTCTCTCTCTCTCTCTCTCTCTCTCTCTCTCTCTCCTCTTCTTAATGCAGTAGCATCGTTTCATCTTAAGTGAAAGAAAATACCTGGATGTCTATAAAGTATCTCTCTCTCTCTCTCTCTCTCTCTCTCTCTCTCTCTCTTTCTCATATACTGTATACATGCGCCTCTTCTTAATGCAGTAGCATCGTTTCATCTTAAGTGGAATAAAATTACCTGGATCTCTCTCTCTCTCTCTCTCTCTCTCTCTCTCTCTCTCATACACATGCGCCTCTTCTTAATGCAGTAGCATCGTTTCATCTTAAGTGGAATAAAATACCTGGATCTCTCTCTCTCTCTCTCTCTCTCTCTCATGCGCCTCTTCTTAATGCAGTAGCATCGTTTCATCTTAAGTGAAAGAAAATACCTGGATGTCTACCAAGTTTCTCTCTCTCTCTCTCTCTCTCTCTCTCTCTCTCTCTCATACACATGCACCTTTACTTAATGCAGTAGCATCGTTTCATCTTAAGTGAAAGAAAATACCTGGATGTCTATAAAGTATCTCTCTCTCTCTCTCTCTCTCTCTCTCTCTCTCTCTCTCTCATACACATGCGCCTCTTCTTAATGCACTAGCATCGTTTCATCTTAAGTGAACGAAAATACCTGGATGTCTATAAATTAAAAAAGAAAAAAGGCCGAAGAAAAGAATTCGAAACGCTTGCTCTCTATTGCAAGCCTTCCTCTTGGGAAACAGATTCCTTGAATACGTCTAGCAATAAAGACGAAAACTTGGAACCCATTCTTTCCTGTTTCCTTTTGTGGATTAAATTGACTGTCATACCTAACTGGCTTACGGGAACTATGGAGTATCCACGGACATACGCGAGTGCGCGCACACACTTAAATATGTCGAATACAAAAATATCAATATCTACACCGTCTTATTTCTCCAGAAATTTATTTTTTTTCTATTAGTAGCTTATTAAGTGATTGATGATTTATATATATATATATATATATATATATAGATATATATACATATATATAAATATATACATATATTATATACTGTATACATATGCAACAACAACAGCAAATTAAATGCAGTCGTTCCTAGTCCACTAAAGGACAATAGCATCAGGCTAATCCTTATGTCACAGCAAACCAACCTAGCGTTGCTGTCATGGCGTTACACAAACTATTTGCCCACATTTAAGCATCCCCACCAAGAAAGAATTTAAATATATATATATATATATATCTATATTAACACTATATATATATATATATATAATAAAATAAGCAAGAGAATCCAAACATTAATGTATCAAAAAATATGGTTTATTTGGATATGAAAAACAAGTCTAAATGTGCAAAATTTATCATTATATATATTATATATATATATATATAAATATATATATATATACTATATATATATATATATATATATATATATACATACATATATATGTATATGTATATATATATATATATTATTCAACAATGACATTTCCCTTACGTAGGATGGCTCCAAAGACAATCAAGATTTCCTGCCATATCTGCTATCTATTTGCTGAATCATGGCTGAGCTTCTTGTGCAGTAAAAAAATAACCACAATACCAGTTGCTTGATTATCTTCCTACAAAAGACTCATTAGCAGTGGATCAAACCCCCTACAAAAGTTACGCAAATATCCAACATCTTGGTCTGGAGGTTCCTGAATAACGAGACATCTATTTCATTCATCTATCCAATATTTTCAATGGATTCTCTTCTTTCTGTGCACTGGTATTTCTGATTATTCATTCTTTCCACTAATCTATTTTTGTTGAGTTTTACCATATGACCGAGTCACCCTAAATAATCAGTTCTTCTTAATTCACGTATACTATATATATATATATAGATATATATATCCTACGTATGCATATATAGCCTATAAGCACTAAAATTCATTCTAGCAAAAGAAAAAAAAAAAGAAAAAAAAAAGAAGAAGAAGAAGAGAGCTACTCTTTATAGTAAGCAGACTACCCCGTACAGGGTTTGAAGCTAAGCCTCTGGTCTTAGATCCGGAGATGATGACAATTATCCACTCAGCCATTAGGCACTCTTGGTAATTTGATTATGGGATTTTTGGAACATGATAGAGAAATGACGCCGGAAAACGCCCTGGGGACTGAATTTAAGCTGTTTACTAGGGAGGCCACAGCTGCGGGTGGCCACCAAAAATGGGGGGGGGGGGGGGGCCCGCGGCGCGCGCTTGCCCTGCTGACGTTCTGGTGAGCATTTATTCTTTTGGAAATGGAACTGAAACCAGACATCTTTGCTTTTACCTTTACAAAGGTACACAAACCACCCGAGTTTTTCTTTAATGTTGGTAGATCTTGTTTTGTTAAAGTTTATATTCATATTTCAATGTTGTTACTGTTCTTAAAATATCTAATTTCAACTTGTTTCCTTCCTCACTGGGCTATTTTCCCTGTGGGAGCCCCCCTGGCGTTATAGCATCCTGCTTTTCCAACAAGGGTTGTAGCTTAGCAAGTAATAATAATAATAATAATAATAATAATAATAATAATAATGATAATGAATAATGATAATTTCCCAAAAGTTGGATAGAAATAATGTTCTATATTTCAAGAAATCTCATATTCCCAACTGCCGATCCTTTCCTTGGGCGTAAGAACAGGCGAGTTCCAGGTATAGGTTCCTATGATCACTTCAACTCTTAATTAAACACGGATTTCCTTATGCTACATCAAAGGGCGATTCCTTTGACCTGTTGAAATGGAAGGTTAATGAGCCTTTCCTTAGAGTAGGTTAAGGCCTTAATAGGCCATAACCAATAGTTACATAAGTCTTGAGGACAAGTAACACTGATACTTGAAATTCTATGGGTCAAAGGTTCATTTACATCATCCGGGGCCCAATATTTTCTATTGACGTGAATAGTTATAGGTTTTAGACTGACGATACATTAGGATGATCATGTCTAATAATTAGGAAATCGATCAGAGGTGAAGGTGACATGCAATGACCGAAGAAAGGGATGCTGTCGCAGTTAGAACTAGTGCACGTGGGTTATGGTGGGCGGTGTGGTAACGTCCTTGACTGGTGAACGCCAGACTGGGGTTCGAGTCCAGCTCATACTCGCTAGTTTCTTTGGTCGCTGTAACCTCACCATCCTTGTGAGCTAAGGAAGGACCGGGGGGGGGGTATAGGTCTATCTGCTGAGCCACCAGGAGCCGTTGCCTGGCCCTCCTTGATCCTAGCTTGGGTGGAGAAGGGGCTTGGGCGGAGAAGGGGCTTGGGCGCTCATCATATGACATATGGTCAGTCTCTAGGGCATTGTCCTATGTAATAAAAAAGGACATACTTTCCTTCTATATCAGTTAAAGCCTTCACTCGATTGCTTTTGGATATGGTCCCTTAGCCTATATTCATATTTGATACAACTGGTCATCCCATATCTCGTTCAATAGCTGCACCGGTTATCTATGTGACATGACAATTACTCATTAAAAACGTAAAGCTGAAGAGGGTGAAGATAAGGTAGGAATGATAATATGAAGAAGTAAGAGAGAGAGAGAAGCATGTACCTCATAGTGTTACAGACGAATACATTAACACTCAGGGAAATCATCAGCTGTTTTTGGAAACCTCATGTGCAAATGTGGAAAAGTCAGAGAGAGAATTACCACAATTAGTCATCTAAGCTGACACTGCAGTATTATATTTCATATTTAACCGAAATCGCTCTTGGTAAAAATGAGAAAATCCATCTATACATCAAAAAGTTTCTTTTGTTCTCACTTCAGAAATGGTGTACCAAGATTAATGCTTTGAAATATCGATAATTCACAAAGTTGTAAGACGTGACCACCCTGACACTTTGGCCGCACAAAATTTAACTTAATATAAACCAACTAACCTACTCTCGATGGATTCGATCCCAGTCGCGAAGGTGAAAATGGAGCAAGGTAGCCTAATATTACCAAAATTGGAAAAACTGTTATTATTATTATATCATTATTATTATTATTATTATTATTATTATTAGGTAAGCTACAACCCTTGTTGGAAAAGCATGATGGTCTCAGCCCAAGGGTTCCAACAGGGAAAAATAGCGAATTGAGAAATTTCAACAAGGATATACATAAACTATAAGCGAAATAATAAATAATTGAAATACTTTAGAACAGTAACATTAAAACTAGATTAATAGATTATAAATATATATATATATATATATATATATATAAACTATAAAACTTCTAAACCAAAATAAGAGGAAAAGTACATCAAATAGTGTACCCTCAAGCAAGAAAACTACTTGCTAAGGTTAGGTTTCTTGCTAAAAGTATACAAAAAAAATTAATCTGGTGACAGAAATTTATCTGCAATGTAACTATAGGTTTCCCTATCTTCCAATGCCAAAAAAGCATCGTAGGCTATAGGCCTAACCCCTAGCAAATAACTGTACTTTTCCCTATCCTTCAATGCTAAAAAGCATCGTTTGCCATAGGCTTAGCCCCTAGAAAACAACTGTACCTTTTCCCAATCCTCCATCGTATGCTATAGGCCTAAACCCTAGCAAAATATCTGTAGTTTTCCATAACCTCCATCGTATGCTATAGACCTAACCCATAGCAAACTAACATTAGCTTTACCTATCCTCCACCGTATGCTATAGGCCTAAACCTTAGCAAAAATATCTGTAGTTTTCCCTATCCTCCCATCGTATGCTATAGACCTAACCCCAAGCAAAATAACTGTGGTTTTCCCTTTCCTCCATCGTATGCTATAGGGCTAAACCCAAGCAAAATAACTGTAGTTTTCCCTTTCCTCCATCAAATGCTATAGGCCTAAACCTTATCAAAATAACTGTAGTTTTCCCTATCCTCCATCGTATGCTATAGACCTAACCCCTAGCAAGATAACTGTAGCTTTCCCTATCCAACCATTGTAGGCTATAGGGCTAAACTCAACAAAATAGCTGTAGTTTCCCCTATCCTGCATCGTATACTATAGGCCTAACCCCTGACGTGGATAGATATACGATGACATATAACTCGATCCGGGAGTTCGGGGTAACTACCCCAATTTATTTTTCCATTTAAAGGCTTAAAAATCTACTCTAACGACTTTATCGGGCCGGTATCACCCAATTATGAAGAGAAACAAACGGGAAAAATTTGAGTCTAACCCCCAAATGAACGGAAGACCAAGCGGCCTTAAAGATGATATCGTATTCTCTTTTTAGGAATGTGATGAAGAAAATAAGAAGGATTTTTTTTTTGTCTTCTATCTCTGAGCTTAGGATATATCAAAAGGCAAAGCCTGAATTATATATCACATACTAATTCCATTAGGTAATTCTTCGTTCATCACTGTCATAGCAATTTCGTGAGAAATTACTGCATGAATTTTTCGCGTTATATTTTTAATCATTATTATTATTATTATTACTATTATTATTATTACTTATTATTATTACTTGCTAAGCTAGAACCTCATGTCGGTTTTTTTCTTAAGACTGGGTTTATAAACTGAATGCGTACACAGAAAAAAAAAATATTCTTAAATATATATCTCAACTCAAATTATTATTATTATTATTATTATTATTATTATTATTATTACTTGCCCAGCTACAACTCTAGTTGGAAAAGCAGGATGCTATAAGACCGAGGAATCCAACAGGGAAAATAGCCCAATAAGGAAGGAAATAAGGAAACAACAAGGAGTAATGAACAATTAAAATGAACATATCTTAAGAACAGTAACAAAATTAAAATTAATCTTTCATATGTTACTAATAAAAAAAAACAAGAGGAAGAAAAACAAGACAGAATAGTGTGCCCGAGTAACTCTCAAACAAGAGAACTCTAACCCCAAGCCGGTGAAAGACCCATGGTACAGAGGCTATAACACTAAGACCAGAGAACAATGGTTTAATTTTGGAGTATCGAACATAAAAAGCATATTAATATGAGACTTGCATTAATATGTTCAATAAATCCAAGAAATTCTGTGCATTGCCTGATATTCCAGTTTATAGAGTATCTGTCGATTAAAAATGCCTAATCAGCATGATATTTTTGCTTGCAGACCGATGCAATACTCATAACCCAATACAAATTTGTATGCGTGTATCCTGATTTGCTCATATTCAAAGCTACGCAGAACCCGAGGTACTACAGTAAATATATATATAGATATATATATATATATGTATATATATACATAAATAAATATATATACATAAATATAAATATAAATAAATAAATACATCTATATATATATACATATATATATATACACACACACACACATATATATATATATATATACTATACTAATGTACACGAACCGTCAAAATTATTGTCAAATATTTAGATAGAAATGCACACATTCTCATCGCATCCTCCTTTCACCAGGATATGACTACTCCTCTCCCCGTACCCAAAAAACGTGGAGAGGTGAGCGTGAACAAATATATAATATAGATATAATATATATATCTCCTTATAATTTTGAACTTGTGATACTATCATTATATATTAATCACCATTAAACCTTTAGCAATACCTTATTTTACTTTTCTTATAATTGTCTTCCAGTACTGAGATTGGAAAATCTTTCTCCAAATTTTGAATTCTATTACATATCGGCAAAGATGAATAAACTTGATACACGTAAAGAAATAACTTTCAATCAAGAATTAACTATTTTCAAAGTTTTTAATGTTTGCCTGGTTAATGTGAAATTTCACTTGCCAATTAGTATTTGATGTGATTTTCAATGAACGTTATTAAATTTAAATGCATAATGTTCAAGTCTTTTAATAACGCTTTCTCCCGCCTGAGGCTCAAAACTATACCGTATCTAAAGCTTTTATTTCCAGATGTGACCAAGGTCTTTATTGATTTCAGATTTGAGGTTTAATAATTAGCTATATTTATAATTTGCTTTTAGATTGATCAAAATTACTCAGGAGCAGCACACGAGTAGGTAAAAATGATATTACTTTGAAGGAGTCATTAACAGAAACATAACAAAAAGATTAAATTTGATTGTAATAATATGGAAGCAATGCTAATTCTAATAGTCATGCCTTCTTCATCATGAGGCTCAATACTACACAGTATTCTAGTTCTATTCGAGCCGTGACCAAGTTGTGGAATGATCTTCCTAATCGGGTAGTTGAATCAGTAGAACTTAAAAAGTTCAAACTTGTAGCGAATGTTATGTTGAACAGGCTGACATAGGAATTTTTTTAGTTTATATATGAAATATCTGTTTTAATGTTACTGTTTTTAAAATATTTAATTGTTCATTACTTATAAATATTGTTTATTTATTTCATTATTTCCTTTCCTCACAGGGCTATTTTTCCCTGTTGGAGCACTTTGGCTTGTAGCATACCGCTTTTCCAACTAGGGTTGTAGCTTAGGGTAATAATAATAATAATAATAATAATAATAATAATAATAAATAATAAACAATAACAACAACAACAACAACAACAATAATAATAATAAATAATT
>NC_090759.1:33330796-33338296 GCF_036898095.1 Palaemon carinicauda
AATTAAATGCAGTCGTTCCTAGTCCACTAAAGGACAATAGCATCAGGCTAATCCTTATGTCACAGCAAACCAACCTAGCGTTGCTGATCATGGCGTTACACAAACTATTTGCCCACATTTAAGCATCCCCACCAAGAAAGAATTTAAATATATATATATATATATATATATATATATATATATATATATAACACACATATATATATATATATATATATATAATAAAATAAGCAAGAGAATCCAAACATTAATGTATCAAAAAATATGGTTTATTTGGATATGAAAAACAAGTCTAAATGTGCAAAATTTATCATTATATATATATATATATATATATATATATATATATATATATATATATATAAATATATATATATATATATATATATATATATATATATATATTTATATATATATATATATATACATATATATATATATATGTATATATATATATATATATATATATATATATATATATATTCAACAATGACATTTCCCTTACGTAGGATGGCTCCAAAGACAATCAAGATTTCCTGCCATATCTGCTATCTATTTGCTGAATCATGGCTGAGCTTCTTGTGCAGTAAAAAAATAACCACAATACCAGTTGCTTGATTATCTTCTACAAAAGACTCATTAGCAGTGGATCAAACCCCCTACAAAAGTTACGCAAATATCCAACATCTTGGTCTGGAGGTTCCTGAATAACGAGACATCTATTTCATTCATCTATCCAATATTTTCAATGGATTCTCTTCTTTCTGTGCACTGGTATTTCTGATTATTCATTCTTTCCACTAATCTATTTTTGTTGAGTTTTACCATATGACCGAGTCACCCTAAATAATCAGTTCTTCTTAATTCACGTATACTATATATATATATATATATATATATATATATATATATATATATATATATATATATATATATATATATATATATATATATATATATATATATCCTACGTATGCATATATAGCCTATAAGCACTAAAATTCATTCTAGCAAAAGAAAAAAAAAAGAAAAAAAAAGAAGAAGAAGAAGAGAGCTACTCTTTATAGTAAGCAGACTACCCCGTACAGGGTTTGAAGCTAAGCCTCTGGTCTTAGATCCGGAGATGATGACAATTATCCACTCAGCCATTAGGCACTCTTGGTAATTTGATTATGGGATTTTTGGAACATGATAGAGAAATGACGCCGAAAACGCCCTGGGGACTGAATTTAAGCTGTTTACTAGGGAGGCCACAGCTGCGGGTGGCCACCAAAATGGGGGGGGGGGGGGGGCCCGCGCGCGCGCTTGCCCTGCTGACGTTCTGGTGAGCATTTATTCTTTTGGAAATGGAACTGAAACCAGACATCTTTGCTTTTACCTTTACAAAGGTACACAAACCACCCGAGTTTTTCTTTAATGTTGGTAGATCTTGTTTTGTTAAAGTTTATATTCATATTTCAATGTTGTTACTGTTCTTAAAATATCTAATTTCAACTTGTTTCCTTCCTCACTGGGCTATTTTCCCTGTGGGAGCCCCCTGGGCTTATAGCATCCTGCTTTTCCAACAAGGGTTGTAGCTTAGCAAGTAATAATAATAATAATAATAATAATAATAATAATAATAATGATAATAATAATGATAATTTCCCAAAAGTTGGATAGAAATAATGTTCTATATTTCAAGAAATCTCATATTCCAACTGCCGATCCTTTCCTTGGGCGTAAGAACAGGCGAGTTCCAGGTATAGGTTCCTATGATTCACTTCAACTCTTAATTAAACACGGATTTCCTTATGCTACATCAAAAGGCGATTCCTTTGACCTGTTTGAAATGGAAGGTTAATGAGCCTTTCCTTAGAGTAGGTTAAGGCCTTAATTAGGCCATAACAATAGTTACATAAGTCTTGAGGACAAGTAACACTGATACTTGAAATTCTATGGGTCAAAGGTTCATTTACATCATCCGGGGCCCAATATTTTCTATTGACGTGAATAGTTATAGGTTTTAGACTGACGATACATTAGGATGATCATGTCTAATAATTAGGAAATCGATCAGAGGTGAAGTGACATGCAATGACCGAAGAAAGGGATGCTGTCGCAGTTAGAACTAGTGCACGTGGGTTATGGTGGGCGGTGTGGTAACGTCCTTGACTGGTGAACGCCAGACTGGGGTTCGAGTCCAGCTCATACTCGCTAGTTTCTTTGGTCGCTGTAACCTCACCATCCTTGTGAGCTAAGGAAGGACCGGGGGGGGGGTATAGGTCTATCTGCTGAGCCACCAGGAGCCGTTGCCTGGCCCTCCTTGATCCTAGCTTGGGTGGAGAAGGGGCTTGGGCGGAGAAGGGGCTTGGGCGCTCATCATATGACATATGGTCAGTCTCTAGGGCATTGTCCTATGTAATAAAAAAGGACATACTTTCCTTCTATATCAGTTAAAGCCTTCACTCGATTGCTTTTGGATATGGTCCCTTAGCCTATATTCATATTTGATTACAACTGGTCATCCCATATCTCGTTCAATAGCTGCACGGTTATCTATGTGACATGACAATTACTCATTAAAAACGTAAAGCTGAAGAGGGTGAAGATAAGGTAGGAATGATAATATGAAGAAGTAAGAGAGAGAGAGAAGCATGTACCTCATAGTGTTACAGACGAATACATTAACACTCAGGGAAATCATCAGCTGTTTTTGGAAACCTCATGTGCAAATGTGGAAAAGTCAGAGAGAGAATTTACCACAATTAGTCATCTAAGCTGACACTGCAGTACTTATATTTCATATTTAACCGAAATCGCTCTTGGTAAAAATGAGAAAATCCATCTATACATCAAAAAGTTTCTTTTGTTCTCACTTCAGAAATGGTGTACCAAGATTAATGCTTTGAAATATCGATAATTCACAAAGTTGTAAGACGTGACCACCCTGACACTTTGGCCGCACAAAATTTAACTTAATATAAACCAACTAACCTACTCTCGATGGATTCGATCCCAGTCGCGAAAGGTGAAAATGGAGCAAGGTAGCCTAATATTACCAAAATTGGAAAAACTGTTATTATTATTATTATCATTATTATTATTATTATTATTATTATTATTAGGTAAGCTACAACCCTTGTTGGAAAAGCATGATGGTCTCAGCCCAAGGGTTCCAACAGGGAAAAATAGCGAATTGAGAAATTTCAACAAGGATATACATAAACTATAAGCGAAATAATAAATAATTGAAATACTTTAGGAACAGTAACATTAAAATAGATTAATAGATTATAAATATATATATATATATATATATATATATATATATATATATATAAACTATAAAACTTCTAAACAAAATAAGAGGAAAAGTAATCAAATAGTGTACCCTCAAGCAAGAAAACTACTTGCTAAAGGTTAGGTTTCTTGCTAAAAGTATACAAAAAAAATTAATCTGGTGACAGAAATTTATCTGCAATGTAACTATAGGTTTCCCTATCTTCCAATGCCAAAAAAGCATCGTAGGCTATAGGCCTAACCCCTAGCAAAATAACTGTACTTTTCCCTATCCTTCAATGCTAAAAAGCATCGTTTGCCATAGGCTTAGCCCCTAGAAAAACAACTGTACTTTTCCCAATCCTCCATCGTATGCTATAGGCCTAAACCCTAGCAAAATATCTGTAGTTTTCCATAACCTCCATCGTATGCTATAGACCTAACCCATAGCAAACTAACATTAGCTTTACCTATCCTCCACCGTATGCTATAGGCCTAAACCTTAGCAAAATATCTGTAGTTTTCCCTATCCTCCATCGTATGCTATAGACCTAACCCCAAGCAAAATAACTGTGGTTTTCCCTTTCCTCCATCGTATGCTATAGGGCTAAACCCAAGCAAAATAACTGTAGTTTTCCCTTTCCTCCATCAAATGCTATAGGCCTAAACCTTATCAAAATAACTGTAGTTTTCCCTATCCTCCATCGTATGCTATAGACCTAACCCCTAGCAAGATAACTGTAGCTTTCCCTATCCACCATTGTAGGCTATAGGGCTAAACTCAAACAAAATAGCTGTAGTTTCCCCTATCCTGCATCGTATACTATAGGCCTAACCCCTGACGTGGATAGATATACGATGACATATAACTCGATCCGGGAGTTCGGGTAACTACCCAAATTTATTTTTCCATTTAAAGGCTTAAAAATCTACTCTAACGACTTTATCGGGCCGGTATCACCCAATTATGAAGAGAAAAAACGGGAAAAATTTTGAGTCTAACCCCAAATGAACGGAAGACCAAGCGGCCTTAAAGATGATATCGTATTCTCTTTTTAGGAATGTGATGAAGAAAATAAGAAGGATTTTTTTTTTGTCTTCTATCTCTGAGCTTAGGATATATCAAAAGGCAAAGCCTGAATTATATATCACATACTAATTCCATTAGGTAATTCTTCGTTCATCACTGTATAGCAATTTTCGTGAGAAATTACTGGCATGAATTTTTCGCGTTTATATTTTTAATCATTATTATTATTATTATTACTATTATTATTATTATTATTATTATTACTTGCTAAGCTAGAACTCATGTCGGTTTTTTCTTAAGACTGGGTTTATAAACTGAATGCGTACACAGAAAAAAAAAATATTCTTAAATATATATCTCAACTCAAATTATTATTATTATTATTATTATTATTATTATTATTATTACTTGCCCAGCTACAACTCTAGTTGGAAAAGCAGGATGCTATAAGACCGAGGAATCCAACAGGGAAAATAGCCCAATAAGGAAAGGAAATAAGGAAACAACAAGGAGTAATGAACAATTAAAATGAACATATCTTAAGAACAGTAACAAAATTAAAATTAATCTTTCATATGTTACTAATAAAAAAAAAACAAGAGGAAGAAAAACAAGACAGAATAGTGTGCCCGAGTAACTCTCAAACAAGAGAACTCTAACCCAAGACGGTGAAAGACCATGGTACAGAGGCTATAACACTAAGACCAGAGAACAATGGTTTAATTTTGGAGTATCGAACATAAAAAGCATATTAATTTGAGACTTGCATTAATATGTTCAATAAATCCAAGAAATTCTGTGCATTGCCTGATATTCCAGTTTATAGAGTATCTGTCGATTAAAAATGCCTAATCAGCATGATATTTTTGCTTGCAGACCGATGCAATACTCATAACCCAATACAAATTTGTATGCGTGTATCCTGATTTGCTCATATTCAAAGCTACGCAGAACCCGAGGTACTACAGTAAATATATATATATATATATATATATATATATATATATATATATATATATATATATATATATGTATATATATACATAAATAAATATATATACATAAATATAAATATAAATAAATAAATACATCTATATATATATACATATATATATATACACACACACACACACATATATATATATATATATATATATATATATATATATATATATATATATATATATATATATATATACTAATGTACACGAACCGTCAAAAATTATTGTCAAATATTTAGATAGAAATGCACACATTCTCATGCATCCTCCTTTCACCAGGATATGACTACTCCTCTCCCCGTACCCAAAAAACGTGGAGAGGTGAGCGTGAACAAATATATATATATATATATATATATATATATATATATATATATATATATATATATATATATATATATATATCTCCTTATAATTTTGAACTTGTGATACTATAATTATATATTAATCACCATTAAACCTTTAGCAATACCATTATTTTACTTTTCTTATAATTGTCTTCCATTACTGAGATTGGAAAATCTTTCTCCAAATTTTGAATTCTATTACATATCGGCAAAGATGAATAAATTGATACACGTAAAGAAATAACTTTCAATCAAGAATTAACTATTTTCAAAGTTTTTAATGTTTGCCATGTTAATGTGATATTTCACTTGCCAATTAGTATTTTGATGCTGATTTTCAATGAACGTTATTAAAATTTAAATGCATAATGTTCAAGTCTTTAATAACGCTTTCTCCCGCCTGAGGCTCAAAACTATACCGTATTCTAAAGCTTTTATTCCAGATGTGACCAAGGTCTTTATTGATTTCAGATTTGAGGTTTAATAATTAGCTATATTTATAATTTGCTTTTAGATTGATCAAAATTACTCAGGAGCAGCACACGAGTAGGTAAAAATGATATTAATTTGAAGGAGTCATTAACAGAAACATAACAAAAAGATAAAATTTGATTGTAATAATATGGAAGCAATGCTAATTCTAATAGTCATGCCTTCTTCATCATGAGGCTCAATACTACACAGTATTCTAGTTCTATTCGAGCCGTGACCAAGTTGTGGAATGATCTTCCTAATCGGGTAGTTGAATCAGTAGAACTTAAAAAGTTCAAACTTGTAGCGAATGTTATGTTGAACAGGCTGACATAGGAATTTTTTTTAGTTTATATATGAAATATCTGTTTTAATGTTACTGTTTTTAAAATATTTTAATTGTTCATTACTTATAATATTGTTTATTTATTTCATTATTTCCTTTCCTCACAGGGCTATTTTTCCCTGTTGGAGCACTTTGGCTTGTAGCATACCGCTTTTCCAACTAGGGTTGTAGCTTAGGTAATAATAATAATAATAATAATAATAATAATAATAATAAATAATAAACAATAACAACAACAACAACAACAACAATAATAATAATAATAATAATAATAATAAAACCAACAAAGCACACATTCTCTAGAAACTCGGTTATTAAGATATTGTTACAATTTCTTTCAATTTTCCATTTAATCCAAGGAGATTTAATCATTATAAAAAATACATGGTTATATGTTAGTTTAAAAAAAAAAAAAACACATCCAGAACGGGTAACAAATGTGAGGAAAATATTCTTTGAAAAAGTCAAGTAAATAATGTATTTTAATGATCATCAAAATAAAACTTTTAGATAGGTATTAAAAAACTGAAGACTGAATATATGGAATATCAAAGAACATGGGTACTCTAAGTCCTTAAATTACTTTAAAATTTCCCCCTTTTTTACATTACCCGTTTAATTATATATTTCTCTCTCACTCGTAAACGCTCATGCAAGAGTATTGATAAATGTAGATCTCTTCCTGTGCATTATTATTATTATTATTATTATTATTATTATTATTATCATTATAATTATCATTATTATTATTATTATTATTGTATTATTATTACTATTATTATTACTATTATTATTATTACTATTATTATTATTATCATTATTATTACTTGATAAGCTCCAACTCCAGGGACTCCAACAGGGAAAACAGCCCAGTAAGGAAAGGAAACAAGGAAAAATAAAATATTTTAAGAATAGCAACACATTTAGGGGGGGGGGAAGAGGTTAGAAATTGGTTGGAGGTGCCCTTCCCAAAGGGATCGCTCTCTCTTTCTCCTGCACCTCATTTTTCCTTTAGTTTAAACGATGTTCTAATCTACATGTATA
>NC_090759.1:33343296-33350796 GCF_036898095.1 Palaemon carinicauda
TGATCAGTCTCTGGGGCACTGTCCTGCTTGATAGTCCATTGTCACTGTCCCTTGCCTCTGCCATTCATGATTGGCCTTTAAACCTTTAAACCCTGTAATATTTACACAGTATGTGGAGGAAATTTGCGGAAAAAAAAACCTGATTTTTAACTTGTATGGGGAGATTAATTACGATCATAAAATGGGTAATTTAAACTGTTGGCCACAAAACCTAACAACCACAGACTTGAGCAATTAACCAAGAATATTTATCTCTTCTTCAGTATTTTCTTCTTCCGGCGGTCTAAGAGATAAACAACAACCGACAGTCAGCAAATATCTTTGAACCTTATTGAAAAATTGTCTTCGGCTCTTCCACCTGTTGATACTCTCTGCGTTTTTTATAAAAGAGAGAGAGAGAGAGAGAGAGAGAGAGAGAGAGAGAGAGAGAGAGAGAGAGAGAGAGAGAGAGAGAGAGAGAGAGAGAGAGAGCATTACATTACAGACGGATGAAATTTTTTTTTTTTTGTAAGGACGTTATAGCATTTATCACCTATTCCAATAGTATATTCCCATGCCATAATGTATATTCAACTGTCAAATTTGACAAATATATGTTAAATTCTATGATGCTAACATGTTTCACTGGCAATACAATTTGCAATCTTAACTCATATAAAAAAAGATAATCATCTCTTTGGATCACTTCAGGAAAGTTTTCACTATCATCGAAATCTATTTTCGGGTTATGAAGTTATACTGGTATCATCAACATCAGTAATCTTTGTCTCGCCAATTTCCTAATGCACTTTTTAATATCATCGAGAGATTCTTCATAAGTCCTTTTTATTGAGGTTCTTTGCATCTTAATATTGCATGTTCTAGTTAGTTATTCTGTTTTATAAGCACCAGTGCAAATTATGACTGATAGAGGTAAACACTTAACTAACCTCATAGTAAAACTGATCATGGGTCTAAGACACTAATCCTATTCACTCCAATCTTTTCATTGACAAGATCCTTTTTAACTAGAATCACCCCATAAAACACTGAATATCCAAAAGGCCTCTCATTTTACTCTCAAAACAAAACTGGGTAATTACTTTACCCAAAACTATTCAAAACAACTTCTTACTTCGATTCTTAGTCAGGGATACGAGCAAGGTCTATTAGAAATATTGGTGATCGAAATAATACACGCTTTTAAAATAAATATATTCTATAAAAGTTACAACATTAATACAGAAAATTATCACCAAAATGAGTCACTCGGAATAGTAAATCAGAACAAAACCTTACTACTAAGACAAGAAAAAGATACTTATGAAAATTAAACAATCACTTGTTTTGTTGGAAATTAACTTGTAAAAATATTGAATCATGATAATTAATGACAATAGTTAACCTTTAACACTCTAATGATTAAACTCTCTTGCTTGTTTTAGCTCACAGAAAGGTTTCTGAACAGATAGCAATATAAATACACTTCACTGTTTTAACCTAAATTTCACAGGGCCAGTTACAAAATTTTATATAATACCAGCACATACAATTACACAATGCATTTGAAATCACATTCAAAGTTTCATTAACGTTTGAACAAACTACACGATATAAAAATTATTCACTTTTGAGAGGGCACGCACTTCAGGCACTTGAGGAGAGAGGATGTTGGCTATTTCACAGGAACAGGCTGGATCTCTTCTGCTGCTTACGATTTCCTAGGGGCACATATATATTGACCTAAAATTTCTAGATAATTCTACATAGATTATTCTCGCGGCTTGGGGGGCAAGGCTTAGCGGCGTAAGGTTGCCAACAAGATGAAAAACAGGGGAATAAACCTTGCTTGAGAGAGAGAGAGAGCATTACATTACAGACGGATGAAAAAAAAAAATTATTTGTAAGGACGTCATAGCATTTATCACCTATGCCATAATGTATATCTAACTGACAAAAATTTCTCTCAGCTAACTCCACCCACCTCCCTCCTCGAAACATTAAAAAAAATAAAACTAAATCTAGGGTTTTCATGAGCATTCTAAACACGTGGAAATATAAACATGACGTAAGCCCTCATTTTTTAAACCGCGTATGGTTCGTACAGCACACTTAGCCTTATATAAGACTTTGTAACAAAATACGTGAAATAAAAAGTTAATTCTTAAAAATAACATAAATTTACATACACTGACTTGAATGAAAAATACAATTACACGAAAGAAAAAAGTCTTACGTAATTCACATACAATTACTTAAACCTATAAGAGAGGAACTCTTCTTACGAGCTGGCTGTACACCTCTTAAATACACAAAATTAAATGCATAAATAAAATATTTACTCTACACTAGACCAGCTTCATAAGAATATGCATGCGTATCTATATACTCATGATTGAATATTTAGACATTTGATAGCCCTAATATTTAAGATTCTGGATATGAAGCTTTGCAATCAGAACTAATCGAGACTTGTCCCCTTGAATCTATCACATAACTCGCTCTCGCATCGAGATCATCACCAGATAATTGCAATGTAAATGGTAATGGAACTTTGTTAAGAGACTGATTAAACGAATAATCATGATGGCGTCATTTCACAGGTTAGGGATCATTATGGCCCGGTTAATGACTAATTTGCCCCCCAGGTGGCTTGTGATATAACACATATCATGTTTGGTTATTAAGATAATCCCAGGGGAGTGTCTAATGGATCGTTGCGTTCATTAATTTCTTGATTAAGGAAAAATAATGGGCGATTTTGGAGGATGTTACTTTTACTTTAAACTGAAGCAGGTATCAAGTAATCAAAGGGTAACCGACATTTTAGAAGATATAGCAAGTATATCTTGCTAAATGATGAATTTTGACTAACATCCACATACATGTATACATCTGTATTTATATGCATGTATATATACATATATATATTACTATATACATACATATATATATATATATATATATATATATAGTATATATACAATACATATACATAAAAATATAAATATACATATATATATATATATATATATATATATATATATATACATATATATATATATATATATATAGTATATATACAATACATATACATAAATATATATATATATATATATATATATATATATATATATATATATATATATATATATATGTATGTATGTATACAAATATAGATAGACAATTAGATGGATAGGTAGATCAAGTAGAAGACAGCGTCGTGGGTGGAAGTGTAAATGCTACTGTACACATAAAAAATATTCATTTTTTTAGTTATTACTGCTCTTAAAATATTTTATTTTTCCTTGTTTCCTTTCCTCATTGGGCTGTTTTCCTTGTTAGAGCTCCTGGGCTTATAGCATCCTGCTTTTCTAACTAGGGCTGTAGCTTAGCAAGCAATAATAATAATAATAATAATAATAATAATAATAATTATTATTATTATAATGTAACCACTCCCAACCTCTGCAACAATGTACATCTTTGTGCCATATTTTGTCGGCTTGGCAATATTATGCCCTTTCAAACTAACCCTCCCCTTCCACAACAGCATCCCTTAATCAACAGACATCTGCAAAGTAGTATACACATCCATAAACTTCGTTTGAAAGTATTTGAGAATTGTATGCACTTTCACAAGACTATTCATGCTGCCATGCGGGATATCAGTGTTCTTGCTCACGTGAAACTACGTTGCAATCTGCAAAAATATTTGACATGTTATTGTCCTTATTAATTTGGTATATGCAAAAGGTCATTCGTTGGCCAATAGTCCAACAACGATGGTTTTCGAATAAATCTCGTAAGGATAATGAGGCTCAGATACTTTATCATCCTTGCAGTTACTGACAACCAGGAATTAAGGGACAAAGGTGGCATACCTATAAAGTGTCCTCTTCCAAGGACATTTCCTTTGCTCTGCAATGAAAACAAGCAAATATAAAATCCAGTGCTGAATACAGATTTATAAGATTTCCTCTCAACGCTGGATTACCATTGCATGCTGTGAGAGGAGAATAGTCGGTATTCCAGCCAGCTTCCTTGTCCTCCTCATGAGCCACCTCCTGGACAAATGGCAGTACAGCACCTCTGGCTCTTCCTCTCTCTCGTTGTCTTGATCTCAATCTTTGTGCTTGGCGGCGTATACGGTCACCAATCCTTCCACGTCCAATGAGCAGATACCGGTCCAGATAATCTCCCCCATCATCACTATTTCTCCTCCCATTCTAAATTATTTCAGAATGGAAGGACTCTTCACTTCCCTCACATTGTAAAACCTTGGGTTCTACAAACATTTATCACATCAGACCTCCTTTTGATGGAATCTTCCCCTAAGAAACAAGAGTAACATTAAGAAACATTATTTGTATTAAAATATTTCTTCTAAGAGCCTAAGAAATATATCATGGTGCATGATATTGTTTAGGCTTTCAGTAAATTAACGACAGAATTCTTCGTCGAAAATATACTAAATTTAGACAACATGAATATACGGCCTCTGGTTCAAATTCACCATATAATTCACGCATTGCAGCTTTTTTTCCCTTGCAACTGTTGCGATGTTTTTAACATTGTAAAAAAATTCCTGCGAATAAATAACAATTTCAATTACAATTGTGTAATTGTAATATGTCAAAATCTATATAAATATTGTCTTTCAAATCATAATTGCAGTTGATATAGCCTCAAGTCATAATTCACGCATTGAAGTTTATTTTTTCATTGCAACTTTTGCAACGTTTATATATTTCTAAAAAGAAATCCGGTAAAACAAATGATTTCTATTACAATTGTGTAATTGTAGTATTTCAAAACCTGTATGAATATTATCTTTCACAACATAATTACAGTTGATATAGCTCCACGTCATAATTCACACATTGAAGTTTATTTTTTCCTTGCAACTTTGGCAATGTTTTTATATTTCTAATAAACATTCAGGTAAAACAAATGATTTCTAAAAACAAGTGTGTACCCGTAATATTTCAAAACCTGTATAAATATTGTCTTTCACAACATAATTGCAGTAGATATAGCCTTCTGAATAAAACTAGCTTCATTGACATGTCCTTCCAACCTGCCACACAGCATATGGTTCCCTTATTTTTCCGCCACTTCTTTCAATTTGGTCGTTCAGGTTTCCCAAAAAGCTGCAATCTGTTCAGTGCCACAGGTTTGTCAAACGGAACTGACAGTGAAGTAACACGCAAACATTTCATGAATCCTGATGGACTTGTGATGGTTTGATTGAGTTCTATGAACGTTTGAATCTTACAGAGATCCATAAAAACGTTGCAAAAAATGTTTTCTTTGGTTCAACAATGCCATCATACTTTTATGTTATACGTCCGGTGCCGCCAAGCCTCATGTAAAATATAAACTAATTGCAAATTTTCCTTATCATATCCTCGCTCCAGTGCCACAATAAAGGTGAAAAAAAAATGATCATCATCTCCTACACGTATTGACGCAAAGGGTCTCGGTTAAATTTAACCAGTCGTCTCTCATCTTGAGGTTTTAATTCAATACTCCTCCATTCATCATCTCCTACTTCCCGCTTCATAGTCCTTAGCCATGTAGGCCTGGGTCTTCCAACTCTTCTAGCGCATTGTGGAGCCCAGCTGGACGATTGGTGAATCTATCTCTCTGGGGGGGGGGGTGCGAAGAGCATGCCCAAATCATCTCCATCTACCCCTCAGCATGATCTCATCCACATATGGCGCTCGAGTCAATGCTGAGAACTGAATACGAATATCATATGACATTGCGCTACAGTTTTTGGAAGAGTGAAGTACCTCCCAACCACCCTCTCTCTCTCTCCTCTCTCTCTCTCTCTCTCTCTCTCTCTCTCTCTCTCTCTCTCTCTCTCTCTCTCTCTCTGTAAAAAAAGTTCAAGAATAAGTTAGACAAGGTCATAAGTACACTTTAAATGCTTAAACTAAATCACTCTACCAAAGAGCACATGGAGTCTCTGGTCTATAAGTCTTTGAGATATCCAAAATCCTTGTAACTCTCTCTCTCTCTCTCTCTCTCTCTCTCTCTCTCTCTCTCTCTCGTATAATTCATACATCAGCAAAGGAACAAGAAACCACAGTTAGCTCTTATGAATAGAACATCCGACTGTTTTAAGGTTCAGTGAGTTATTCATAATGCAAAGACTTGGTAAGTCTGAGGTTTAGACGGTCTCTCTCTCTCTCTCTCTCTCTCTCTCTCTCTCTCTCTCTCTCTCTCTCTCTCTCTCTCTCGGCAACTTTAGCATTGAGGGAACTTCGTGAAAGGAATTTGGAATCAATTAATGAGCAAAGGTATTTTTCTTTTTTAAGCTTCGTAATGAGTCAGATTAAATACATTTACAATGTTTAAGTGCCAAAATGATTAATATAATATTAATAACAACCACGTGACACGGTGAATGAAAGACAGGTCATTTAGGTATGGTGGTGTCCGATTTGGGTACGTCTCTGACTGTCGAACGCCAGACAGGGGTTCGAGTCCCACTCAAACTCGTTAGTTCCTTTCGTCGCAGCGAACTAATCATCCTTGTGAGTTAAGGATGGGGGTTTTGGGGAGCCTCTAGGTCTATCTGCTGAAATATCAGAACCCATTACCTGGCCCTCCTTGGTCCTAGCTTGGGTGGAGAAGGGGCTTAGGCGTTGATCATATGTAATATGGTTAGTCTCTAGGGCATTGTCCCGCTTGATAGGGCAATGTCACTGTCCCTTGCCTGTGTCATTCATGAGCGGCCTTTAAACCTTTATGTCACCAAAGTACCAAAATCTGGTTAATTTTTGTAAACAAAGAAATTGGAAATATTGATTAGTTTTCATAGAAGTAAAAGACCAATTTATCCATATAATGAATATAACCTAAATAATTATGTTCGAAAACAACTTTGAACCGTCTATTGACAGAAACAGGTAAGAGCAGTTTACACAATGCGTCTATGATAAATTACAATCAAAATCAAAGTGTGGCTATAATATAACAAAAAAAACTATAACATTAACGATAACCACAATCACACCAATATATAAAAAAAGCCTCGATATTCGATAGACATTTGTTATGTGATGTTTTACTTAATTAGTTAGCTGTTCATCTAGATAAGAGCAAGAGTTTTGATAAACTCTACGGGAACGAACACACACTTTTCATCGTGAATGACGATTGTTTCTTAAATAAGGAGATTACTTTAGTTTATTATTCCCTTTCAAAAACATTTGAGAAGTGGAATGATGTCATAAGATGAATGTAAACTTGTGCATTTTAGTCTCAATACTATAAAAAGTATATCTGAAGAGCTTTTTTTTTTACCTAAGTTATACCCCTAGTTGGAAAAGCAAGATGCTATAAGCCCTAGGGCTCCATCATGGAAAAATAGCCCAGTGATTGAAGGAAACAAGGGGAAAAAAAAACTATAAGAGAATTAAAAAAATTAACAACATTAAACAAGATCATTCATATATAAACTACAAAAACTAAAAAGGGGAGGAAGAGAAATAAGATAGAATAGCGTGC
>NC_090759.1:33355796-33368296 GCF_036898095.1 Palaemon carinicauda
AATGGTAGTTGAGAAAGAACAGCAATATAACTACTAACTGTAAAGTCGCGATGCAGATGCAAACACAAACCACACACACACATTACATATATATACTCACAAATATATGAATACTATTGTGTATATATATATATATATATATATATATATATATATGTATATATATATAACTATATGTATATACATATAAATAAATATATATATATATATATATATGTGTGTGTGTGTGTATATACATATATATAATATATGTATATACATATATATATATACTGTATATATATATATATATATATATATATATATATATATATATATATATATATATATATATAAACAAATAAATGTATATAAACGCGTATATATATATATATATATATATATATATATATGCATATATATATATATAAAATATATATGTATATATATATATATATATATATATATATATATATATATAGTAATAAATATGTATGCAGATGTAGGTGCAAGGTCCCGGGATATGAATATGAACTATAACTGGATTGTAGGTGTAAGATAATTGCTTTATGTACTTTTAGGATTGCTGTGCTTCATTTTTAGATGTATCTTCAAGTGTTCTAACCATCCTCTATTCCTTGTTTTCGAAGGGTTTTCCTTACTGCTGAGATTTTGACAGAATCAAAAGCTTTCTCACAGTCTGTAAATGCCCTACATAGTGGTTTGTCATATTTTTTGACTTCTCCATTAGCAGGACAAAGGCATCATATGTATCCCTCATCTCGTGTCTATTTATAGCCTATTAATAACAGTTTGTATCCAGTTTGTGTGTGCATATATATATATATATATATATATATATATATATATATATATATATATATATATATATATATATATATATATAATCCTTAAGATTTCTTGGGAAATTTAAGCATTTGGAAAACATCGAAAACTGCAGATCATGACCTAAAACTCTGTCTCAGGCCTAATCTATTTAGAACCATGGCAAAAAAACCTAAATATTATAGGGTCGTTGATTATCCTTTAAGACTTTGGTTCTTGACATAAGCCACGTTGGTGCATCAAGCTTCGGAAACAAACACGATTTCACCTTTCGCGATCAAACACGACTTCACCTTTCGTGAACTAAACACAACTTCACCCTTCGCGAACAAACACGACTTCCCCTTTCACGAACTAAACACAACTTCAGTTTTCGCGACTAAACACAACTTCAGTTTTCGCGAACAAACACGACTTCCCCTTTCACGAACTAAACACAACTTCAGTTTTCGCGATCAAACATGACTTCACCTTTCGTGATCAAACACGACTTCTCCTTTCACGAACTAAACACGACTTCACCCTTCACGAACAAACACGACTTCACCTTTCGCAATCAAACACGACTTCACCTTTCACGAACTAAACACGACTTCACCCTTCGCGAAGAAACACGACTTCACCCTTTGCGAACAAACACGACTTCACCTTTCGCAATCAAACACGACTTCACCTTTCACGAACTAAACACGACTTCACCCTTCGCGAACAATCACGACTTCACCTTTCGCGAACTAAACACGACTTCACCTTTCGCAATCAAACACGACTTCACCTTTCACGAACTAAACACGACTTCACCCTTCGCGAACAAACACGACTTCACCTTTCGCGAACTAAACACGACTTCACCCTTTGCGAACAAACACGACTTCACCTTTCGCAATCAAACACGACTTCACCTTTCACGAACTAAACACGAGTTCACCCTTCGCGAACAAACACGACTTCACCTTTCGCAAACTAAACACGATTTCACCTTTCGCGAACGAACACGATTTCACCTTTCGCGAACGAACAAGACTTTTCCTTTCGCGAAGTCGTATAACTCGGCAACTGTTAGAATTTAGATGGCCTAATTGATATTGAGCGTAAATTTCAACTTGTCTGTTTTGTGTTTTCTGAATTTTTTAAAAATTATTTTTCTTTTTAACATGTGAGAAACATTTACCACCGCAACCTTGGGAGTTTGTGAATTTAGAATTCTGGTAATTATAATCTAACACGTCAATGATCAGGACAAAAATATATTATTGAAATTTAATATATCATATATATATATATATATATTTATATATATATATATATATATATATATATATATATATATATATATATATTATTGTATGATTATTGCTAAAAAGCAATATCCGTAATATCTCATTATATTAAATTTCGAATTGATAACCGATAGTGTTCTTTAACTAAATACTTTTTTATCAGTTTAATACACAGTCATCGAAAATCCACATAAAAAAAAATAATTATTTCTGATGCATCACAATTGTCCCAACGTTTGATTCGAAGGTGCTAGAAAAATGGCTGGTGCACTAGTACCAGTTTCATGCATCTTTAGAAAAGCAAAAACAAAAATGCTTGATGACGTTAAAATGTCCCTGAAAGCGAGGTCCCTTTAGCAACTGTAGTCAACGTTTGCGAGAAAGAACTTGAATAATTTAGAGAGCGAATTGTGTGAATATGTAAAATGCAGGCGCATACTTCTTCTCTTATTAAGGGATGAAAGTTGAGTCCGCGATACAGCAAATGCACCGCGAGAGGAACAAGTTTCTGCCTTTTTTAAAGGAAACGCAATATACTGGGCTTTGAGCGCATGAGACGGTATAACAAAAGAATTTCATTTAACCTTCTGCACACCTTTGTCTAGTGGCATTTACGCTGATATTATTTTCATTATTTGTTATTACTGTTGTTGTTGTTGTTGCTGGGTGTAAATATATTTGCATATATCATAACCACTATTGGTATAATGTTCCTTCTTGTTTTTCCTTTTGTTATTATTCCTTAACTCTAACATATTCTCCTCAAGCTGTCCTGTATGAATTATAAAATGAGCTGCAATAGTCTAATTGCGTTTATGATTCTTATACATCTTGAGGAGTGTAACATAATATATCTAATATCACATCATTTTTTTTCCTTATTACTCCTTTACTTATAAGTTTAATTTTCATTTATTTAAATTCAGTCTTTCCGTAACGCTTCTAATAATCCAAATGTGACTAGTTTCTATTCATCCTAGAATGGTGGCTGATGTGGTAACGTCCCCGACTGGTGAACGCCAGACTGGGGTTCGAGTCCCGCTCAAACTCGTTAGTTTCTTTGGTCGCTGCTTCCTCACCATCCTTGTGAACTAAGGATGGAGGATTTCTGGGAGTCTATAGGTCTATCTGTTGAGTCATCAGCATCCGGTGCCTGGCCCTCCTTGGTCCTAGCTTGGGTGGAGAAGGGGCTTGGGATCTGATCATATGTATATATGGTCAGTCTCTAGGGCATTGTCCTGCTTGATAGGGCAATGTCATTTGTCTCTGCTATTCATGAGCGGCCTTCAAGTAGAAACTCAAGAGCAATTGTAATTAAAATCAAATCTATTGCCAAGTTACTGTCAACGGCTATTATACCTTGTTCCATTCGAGGGGAATAGAAGGTGAAATTTCCTGTAAGGCAAATACCAGGTCAGATTCCACTTAAATTGATCGAATTCCACAGCAAGTTCAATTTCAATCAAGTCGAAAAGTATGTTAGTTTCCATGTAATGGAATACTATGTCAAATTATGTGCAATTCTAATACGAGAGAAGGGGGGGGGGGCGTTTAAACAGGTTAATTTTCATCCAATGATAAAAATAATCGTTTTCGCAAATAACTTCTATATCTGATACACAGTTTGTCTATCTCATAATTTATTTAACTCCATGACATACCTCTCACTCTAACAAGTTTGAAGTCTCTGTGACAACGATGTGCAAACGTATGGTTGATTATGCGAATTGCGCGCTTTACTTGACCATGACCTTGACCTTTGACCTTTACCTTCCAAAATTCTATAATTTCCAGATTTTTACATAACGATAACACACTTAAAAATGAATACAGCCTATATGAAATTTGTCTAAATATACTAACAAATACTGCAGTCTAGACGTCATGTAAACTGCAGAGCAAAGCAACGCATACAGTACATGGGCTCCACTACATGTAACGGTCCAATTTTGTGTTTTCAATACCATTACAACAACAATAAAGAAAACATTAATACAAACATCAACAGTGTAACTCTGGGAGCGGGAACCAAAATAAAACGGAAAAAGATCACTGCATGCTAACATAGGCAAAATATGAATAAACTAGAACCTGCACTAGGTACAGCGCATACCTAAGTTGCAAAACAATGGCCGTGTAATAACAAAACCCGCACTTTCTGCAAGTTCATTGATCCAACTGACCTTTGACCCTCAACCGCTGGCAATGGTGATGACATCACTATATCATGTCGTATATCATAAGATAGGCAATTAAATTGTGAACATTTTGGCACTTGTTTCGTGCAAATCAGATAAAAATTGGCCATGATATGGCAAAAAGACGCTTTTTACCCTTTTGTGGCCTTGCCCGTGATCTTGACTTTTGACCCAATCAGCCCCAAAATCTAATCATATTGTCCTTGGATAATGGCCAATTCTCCACCAAATTTAAAGAGATTTGGTCAAATAGTTTTTGAGTTGTGCGAATCACAAACACACAGACAGACAGACAGACAGACAGACAGACAAACAAATAAATAAATAAACGAATATCAAAACATAACCTTCGCAACGAAGTTGGCGAAGGTAATAAGACCACTGATAATAATATCCTTTTATTCCATTTCAGAAAGTGCCCGGAAGCAGTTGATAAAAAATGTCATGTTTCATAAGAGAATAACCGTTTCCAATTAGCAGCAAGCTATAAAAATCACCTCTAAAGAAAGACGTATCTTTTCTAAAGACAATAAATCTCTCTCTCTCGCTCCTCACAAAATGACTGCATTCAACTAAAGACAATAGTCCTCTTTCTATCAACAAAACTGCGAAGAATCTGTCTTCTCTGGAGACAACAAGAATAAAACGAAGACTTGGAAAAGAAAAAGAGAAAAATATTTCTCTCTCTAAACATGTACACACACACATGGTCTTCCACTGTCTTGGGTTAGAGTTCTCTTGCTTGACGGCACACTTTTCTATCTTATCATTTATTTTTCTTACTCTTGTTTTTTATTGAAATGGTGTGATGGGCAGGCTTAATAGAAGGGCCATTGGTGGTTTATCAAGGGGTTGTCTTTTCCTTTTCTGATTTTTTTTCTTCTTAAAACCATTCTTACTGTCCTCCCTTCACTTGAAGTGGCTATCCTGGAGGGTATTTAGCCAGGCATGGTGTATCAGCTCCTCCATGTTGACCAGTTTTTCCGACTTTTTACTATTGTCTATGGGTATCATCAATCACTTTATTTATAAATCTGCACATATTGTTTTTGTTACAATTCTTCTTAATCTACCGGTAGTTTTTAAGTATGATGTCTCTTTTTTATTTCTATTAATTCTTATGCTGTCCGGAGACATTGAGCGAAATCCGGGACCAGTACGTCCTAGATTTCGTCAGTGTCGTCTTTTGTATTGCAATATTCGTGGTCTTCATGCAAATATCCAAGACTTTACAGTTGCGTCCAGACAGTATGATATTCTTTTGTGCTCAGAAACTTTGATTTCTAATATGAGGCACTCATCTGAGCTCCTTATAACTGCTTTTAAGAAGCCAATAATGTTGAAACGTGATGCCATCCCTAGGGCCAGGGGAATGGCGGTGTATATTAGGACCAAGTACCCTGCTTCTCATAAGTCCTGCTATCAATGTGGATGTCATGAGATTCAGATAATAAAAGTTTGTGGCAGGCATAACAACTTTTATTTGTGTTCGATCTACCGGAATCCAGACATGGATGATTCTATCTTCGATTGTCTTCTTACCATTATGGCTAAGATACAAGAAGATGATAGAACGGCTTCTTTTGTCTTTGTTGGTGATTTTAATGCTCACCATAGGGAGTGGTTAAGTTCTATCTCTCCTACCGATCGCCATGGCTTAAGAGCTTTAGACTTTGCCTCTGAATCAGGCTGTGAGCAAATCATAAATGAAGCTACTCACAGGTCTGGTAATTGCATGGACCTCGTATACACGGACTCCCCTGGCGTTGTAACTAGTAAGGTTGGTTCTCCAGTCGGGACATCTGGTCATGCTTTGATTTCATTAGTAATGAAGACTGAGCAGCCTGTCCCTGATATATCATACTCTAGTAAAATTTATATGAAATCCCAAGCAGACTGAAATAGGATTTTGTATGATCTTTTGTGCTTGAATTGGTCACAATTATATAGTAGTGTAGATCCTGCTGTCCCTTTGAATGAGAATCTAGTCAAAATAATTGATAGGCGTATCCCTTCTTGTGTGCTAAGGTACCGAGTGAAGGACAATCCGTGGTTCATTGATGATTATAGACTTGCTTATTTGGAGAAGCAGGAGGCCTATCATCTTCGGAAGGGTAACAGATCAGATTTGACCTGCAACAACTATATTCAGCTTCGAGCTTTTGCTCAGAGAGTTTATGCCTCAACTGAAAAAGAGTACAATTTAACCATAAAAGAAACCCTTTCTGGTACAACTCAGGAACACAAATGATGGTCTACCCTTAAATCTGCACTCTTTGGTGTAGATGCAACAGTTCCTCCTTTACTTAAACCAGATGGCTGTCTCTCACTGTCCAAAGGAAAAGGCAACCCTTTTGGCTGATGTTTTTGACAGTAAAGAGAGTAATGAAAAACATGAACTTCCTCATTCCTGTTTTCCTGAGGCTAAACTAACTAGTTTAGCTTTTCGATCTCGTGAGATTAAAGCTCTGTTGATGGATCTTGTTGCTTATGGAGGTGTAGACCCAAATGGTATTTTTCCTTTGTTTTTTGTAAAGACAGCAGATTTCTTAGCTCCGAAGTTATGTTATTTTGCGCAAGTTAGCAAGAAGAGGAGCTTTTAGCACTTGTTGGAGAATTGGTAATGTTACTCCTCTATGTAAATGTGTTTGTAGTAGCTCAAGTCCCACTGATTACCGCACAATTTCCATAACTCCCATATTATCTAAAGTTTTTGAACGTCTTCTGGCAAAACATCTTGATAGCTTTGCTGAAGGTAGTAATCTACTTCCTAGTTTGCAATTTGGTTTTCGTAAAGGCCTTGGAGCATGTGATGCCCTTCTTACAATCTCCAATGCTGTACAGAAATCCCTTGATTATGATTAGGAAGTTCGTATGATTGGCCTTGATTTTAGTGCTGCCTTTGACCGTGTTAATCATGAGGCCCTTGTTGGGAGTGGGTGGGTCGTTTCTTAGCATTATTATTGATTTTTTAAGTAACAGATCTCAAAGAGTTGTTGTTGATGGGCACCATAGTGAGTATAGGAATGTGATATCCGGTGTTCCACAGGGTAGTGTTCTTGGTCCATTACTTTTCATACAATATACACATGACATGTGGTTTGGCCTAAAAAAACAAGCTTGTTGCATATGCAGATGATGCTACTCTCTTTGCATCAATTCCATCCCCTGAATGTAGATCTGGGGTTGGTGAATCCCTTAATAGAGATTTAGCTAAAATTAGTGCATGGTGCAAATTACGGAGTATGAAGTTGAATCCTAACAAAACTCAAAGTAGGTCAAGGTCGGTGGCTCCTCAACATCTGGATCTCAGTATTGATAATGTTTCTTTAAATTTTTATGACTCTTTTGAAATTTTAGGTGTGATTCTCGACAGCAAATTTACTTTTGAGAAACACATTAGGTCTGTGTCTTCTTCAATTGCACAAAAAAAATTGGCTTATTGAGAAAGTCTTACAAGATTTTTTGGTTGATCAATCTATTCTGAAGAAGTGTTTTAATTCTTTCATTCTACCTTGTTTTGAGTATTGTTCTCCTGTTGCTGTTCAGCTGCTGATTCTCATCTTAATTTGTTGGACAGAAACTTCGTCTATTAAATTTCGTATTCCAGATCTAGATATTAATCTTTGGCACCATCGTTCAATTAGTTCATTATGTATGTTGCATACGATTTTTCATGACTTAGACCAACATTTACATTCAGATCTCCCAGGACAATTCTATCCTGTTCGTAATACTAGGCAGGCAGTTAATTCTAATAGCCAGGCCTTCTCCATCATGAGGCTCAATACTACACATTATTCTCGGAGTTTTATTCCAGCTGTTACCAAGTTGTGGAATGATCTTCCTAATCAAGTAGCTAAATCAGTAAAACTTCAAAAGTTCAAAGTTGGAACAAATGTTTTTATATTAACCAGGCTGACATAAGTCTTTTTATAGTTTATATATGAGATATCTGTTTTTGACGTTGTTAACAGTTTATATAGGACATATCTGTTTTGACGCTGTTACTGTTTTTAGAACGATATGTTAATTTATTCTTATAATTTATAAATTTCCTTATTTCCTTTCCTCACTGGGCTATTTTTCCCTATTGGAGCCCTTGGGCATATAGCATCTTGCGTTTCCAACTAGGCTTGTAGCTTGGCTAGTAATAATAATAATAATAATAATAATAATATTAATAATATATATATGTATATATATTACATATATTATATATAGAAATATATATATATATATACATATATATATATATATTTATATATATAGAAAGATATAGATATATATATATATATATATATATATATATATATATATTTATATATATAATATATACATTCATATATATGTATATATATATATATATATATATAATATATATGCATTAACGGTTGCCTTTTACAGCAAATTTTGAATCAGTCGTCTTCAATGTTGTAATACTTTAGAGTCTAACGCACATTGAGACGAGCCGAGAGAGGAGTGTGAACTCAAAGGCAGGTTGGAAACGACTGAGTTATATATTAAGGAACACCTCTTCTTATATACAAAACCTCAAGGCAACAGGCCATAACATGTTCGAGAGACAGACAATGTTCAGAGCAAAACAGCAGACATGAATTTTCATGTTCGTTTGAGTGCGAGGGAAAGAGCGAAGATACAAGCATATTATATACAAAAGGAATTATGTACAATTGTGTGACACACGGTTGGTACATGGCTCCCCCTCTAAAAATGACATACTGAACATGTTAAATAGGTGCCCTGAATCTGGAGATGGTAGTAGTAAAAACTGCGCCGATTAGCGACAGTGAGTGGCTGTAGAAGTCGTTGGTTGGGGTGCGAGCGAGGAGTGGTGGATGATGGGTGGCTGTTGCCGCTCCGGCTCGTCACGGGGGTAGGCGAGTGTGGTCCTACGGCATTCATAGGCGTGTGTATCCTACGGCATTCATAGGCGTGTCCTACGGCATTCATAGGCGTGTAGTGTCCTACGGCATTCATAGGCGTGTCCTACGGCATTCATAGGCCTACGGGCGTTCATAGGCGTGTATGTCAAACGGGATTCATAGGCGTGTATGTCCTACAGCATTCAAGTCAGCTTCGGTTGAAGTTGAATAGGTGTCCTCTTTGTCACGAGTGGAGGCGTTGATGGAGGTTTTGAAGGTCATGAAGTGGCTGTCCTATAAGGGCACGAAGCAGGTTCACCTCACGAGGAGAGCCGTTCTGCGGCAGGTTGCAGGCGAGTGATATTGGTCATTTTCCCGAGGGTGAGCGAAGCCCTTTGGTCCCCCCAACGGTTGTTGAGAGAGCTGAAAAGGCGTTGCTATACGGGCGGCTGGCCGACGGCGAGTACTGCTGCAGAAGGTATGCGTTGACGGCGTCATAGTAACGATGAGAGGTGGAGGGGGGGGAGGCGGGAGGAGCGAGTCACTCCGGGGTCACCAATGTGACGGTGCCGAGTGAGGGGTTGTGAACTCAAAGGCAGGTTGGAAACGACTGAGTTATATATTAAGGAACACTCTTCTTAATATACAAAACCTCAAGGCAACAGGACATAACATGTTCGAGAGACAGACAATGTTCAGAGCAAAACAGCAGACATGAATTTTCATGTTCGTTTGAGTGCGAGGGAAGAGCAAAGATACAAGCATATTATATACAAAAGGAATTATGTACAATTGTGTGACACACGGTTGGTACAACATACTTCCAACGAAACCTCAAATTCTAAATTCCTACTTATAAATACCCAACCACAAACACGATTTCAATTCAGCATCTTCCTCTAATGTGCCGTGTGTAGACTCCTGGTGTTTACATCTGACGCCGCCAAAGGAAATGAAATCGCAGGATGAATCGGAGGACTGCTGCGGATGACGTAGGATGCGAATCTGTTGAAGGATTGTGGCAGCCTGGAATTAGACCCTCTGCGATATGACCAGGCGCTCAGCTATTCATAACAGAGGAATTGGCGTCCCATTAGTTAGGCCCTGTCAGCCATTGAGTTAACAGGTCGGGTTTCATTATAAACTTTCGCATGAATTTGTTTCCTGTCCCATACTGCTGGTTTAAGTTGAGTGAACTTGTTAAACGGGGAGCGTTGCCTGGTTAATAAAATTGGAAGTTCAGGAGTTGGGGGAGGGAAGGAGGGTTCGCCTTTTCGTATTCTAATGATTCCATTACTTGCTTAAGCTAATAACTGTGTTCAAGAATACCTTTATTAGTATGATCTTTGTTCCTTATTCTTCATCGTGGTCTTCAGTTTGACCTTTTGCAAAGCACACTATTCAAGGTCATCGACTTTCTTCTGAGTTGAGGAATATTTTTTCTGTTATTGTTCATATTTACTTTCTTCTATGTGACCTTCATTTATGTTTTTTTTTCCTAAGCTTTAATAGTTCGAATGTAAAGGATTTAATCTAATGTTTCTGTTCTTGGAATACTTTATATTGATATTTTATTCTTCTCTTGTAGTTTACTTCCTTGTTTCCTTTCCTCACTTGGCTATTTTTCCCTGTTGGAGCCTTTGGGCTTGTAGAAACTTGCTTTTTTAACTCGGGGTTGCAGACTACCTTGTAATAATAATAATAATAATAATAATAATGATAATAATTAATATGGACGTTTTGTGTCTAAGAAGATTTTTTCTGTTATTGTATATATTTACATATTTTTCATGTAACTTCAATTAAGACCTTTTGCAATAAATAAAAACATACATGAATGTCATCGTAAGGTTTTATATACTTGTGGGGAAATATATTTAAATATGTGTTCTTTTACGAAGGTTTGGAGAATCCCTGTCCATTTCCAGCTTCCTTTTTAATTTCCGTCTTTTCTTCTTCATGACGCAAATTAATAAAAGCCTCATCACTTTCATCATCCTACTGGGACAGATGCAGCATATTACATCTCTCTCTCCTCTCTCTCTCTCTCTCTCCGTCTCCTCTCTCATCTCTCTCTCTCTCTCTTCTTCTTTCTTCGAGCATTTTACACTTTCCGCCTCTGATATAAAATGGGTTTCGTTCTCTCTCTCTCTCTTCTCTGCTCTCTCTCTCTCTCTACTCTCTCTCTCTCTCTCGCTTCATCACTTTGAGCACTTTACACTGTTTCGCCAATAATATAAGGACTCTCTCTCTCGCTCTCTCTCTCTTCTCTCTCTCTTCTCTCTCTCTCTCTCTCTCTCTCTCTCTCTCTTCGAGCACCTTTACAGTTTTCACCTGTGATAAAAATGTACTCTCTCTCTCATCTCTCTCTCTCTCTCCTCTTCGAGCACTTTACACTGTTTCGCCAATGATATAAATGACTCTCTCTCTCTCTCTCTCGTCTTTGTTCGAGCATTTTACACTTTCTCCTGTGTATGTGATAAAAATTACTCTCTCTCTCTCTCTCATTCTCCTCTCTCTCTCTCTGCTTCTTGCTCCTTTCTCTCTTCTCTTCTCTCATCTCTTCTCTCTCTCTCTTCTCTCTCTCTTTCTTCGAGCACTTTACACTGTTTCGCCAATGATTATAATGACTCTCTCTCTCTCTCTCTCTTCTCTCTCTTCTCTCTCTCGTCTTTGTTCGAGCATTTTAACACTTTCTCCTGTGATAAAAATGACTCTCTCCCTCTCCTCTCTTCTCTCTCTCTCTCCTCTCCTCTCTCTCTTCTCCTCTCTCACTCTCTCGTATTTCTAATTGTTTTAACCTGTGATAAAAATGAACAGAATTGAAGTTGCAACCTATAAAAGTATCAATTTTCATCGTTCCAGTATCATTCGTTTAAGCGAATCATGGGATAAGACACATCAGCTCGAATTCAAACATTTAATTTTTTCTCATATAATTCTTTCAAGAGCAAAAAGGTACATTATCCATAGGAAATCAAGTAGCTACAAGTAGGCATCAAAATACTACTATAGAAACGCTCATAGGCATAATAATATTAATGATTGTAATCTGCACTATAACCGTAGAAATAAATATCAAATTAACTTTTGTGTGTCCCGGCAAAGGTATAATAGGTGGTTCATATCATTACTATGGTAACGATCTAAGCAGATTACGACGAGAGGAGAGAGAGAGAGAGAGAGAGAGAGAGAGAGAGAGAGAGAGAGAGAGAGGGAGAGAGAGAGAGAGAGAGAGTTGTAATGAAAATGTCTACATTACGTCTCATATTTTAGATTTGATGAGAGGAGAAGAGAGAGGAGAGGAGAAG
>NC_090759.1:33370257-33380257 GCF_036898095.1 Palaemon carinicauda
GAGAGAGAGAGAGAGAGAGAGAGAGAGAGAAAGAGAGAGACCCATTTTTATCACAGGTGAAACTGTAAAGTACTCGAGAGAGAGAGAGAGAGAGAGAGAGAGAGAGAGAGAGAGAGAGAGAGAAGAGAGAGAGAGAGAGAGAGAGAGAGAGAGAGAGAATTTTTATCACAGGTGAAACTGTAAAGTGCTCGAGAGAGAGAGAGAGAGAGAGAGAGAGAGAGAGAGAGAGAGAGAGAGAGAGAGAGAGAGAGAGAGAGAGAGAGAGTGTAATTTTTATCACAGTGAAACTGTAAAATGCTCGAAAAAAGACGGGGGAGAGAGAGAGAGAGAGAGAGAGAGAGAGAGAGAGAGAGAGAGAGAGAGAGAGAGAGAGAGAGAGAGAGAGTGTAATTTTTATCACAGGTGAAACTGTAAAATGCTCGAAAAAAGACGAGAGAGAGAGAGAGAGAGAGAGAGAGAGAGAGAGAGAGAGAGAGAGAGAGAGAGAGAGACATTTTTATCACAGGTGAAACTGTAAAGTGCTCGAAGAGAGAGAGAGAGAGAGAGAGAGAGAGAGAGAGAGAGAGAGAGAGAGAGAGAGAGAGAGAGAGAGATTTTTATCACAGGTGAAACTGTAAAGTGCTCAAAGAGAGAGAGAGAGAGAGAGAGAGAGAGAGAGAGAGAGAGAGAGATGTAATATGCTGCATCTGTCCAGTAGGATGATGAAAGTGATGAGGCTTTTATTAATTTGCGTCATGAAGAAGAAAAGACGGAAATTAAAAGGGAAGCTGGAAATGGACAGGGATTCTCCAAACTTTCGTAAAAGAACACATATTTAAATATATTTCCCACAAGTATATAAGACCTTACAATGACATTCATGTATCTTCTATTTATTGCAAAAGGTCTTAATTGAAGTTACATGGACATATGTTAATATATACAATAACAGAAAAATCTTCTTAGACACAAAACGTCATATTATTATTATTATTATTATTATTATTATTATTATTACAAGGTAGTCTGCTACCCGAGTTAAAAAAGCAAGTTTCTACAAGCCCAAAGGCTCCAACAGGGAAAAATAGCCAAGTGAGGAAAAGAAACAAGGAAGTAAACTACAAGAGAAGAATAAGATATCAATATAAAGTATTCCAAGAACAGATACATTAGATTAGAACCGTTACATACAAACAATAAAAGCATAAAAAAAAAATATTCCTCAACTCAGAAGAAAGTCGATGACCTTGAATAGTGTGCTTTGCAAAAGGTCAAACTGAAGACCACGATGAAGAATAAGGAACAAAGATCATACTAATAAAGGTATTCTTGAACACAGTTATTAGCTTAAGCAAGTAATGGAATCATTTAGAATACGAAAAGGCGAACCCTCCTTCCCTCCCCAACTCCTGAACTTCCAATTTTATTAACCAGGCAACGCTCCCCGTTTAACAAGTTCACTCAACTTAAACCAGCAGTATGGGACAGGAAACAAATTCATGCGAAAGTTATAATGAAATCCCGACCTGTTAACTCAATGGCTGACAGGGCCTAACTAATGGGACGCCCAAATCCTCTGTTATGAATAGCTGAGCGCCTGGTCATATCGCAGAGGGTCTAATTCCAGGCTGCCACAATCCTTCAACAGATTCGCATCCTACGTCATCCGCAGCAGTCCTCCGGATTCATCCTGCGATTTCATTTCCTTTGGCGGCGTCAGATGTAAACACCGGAGTCTACACACGGCACATTAGAGGAAGATGCTGAATTGAAATCGTATTTAAGGTTTCGTATTTATAAATATGACTTTAGAATCTCAGGTTTAGTTGGAAGGAAGTGAAATGAAACTCCAGATAATTACCACAATGAAGACGACCGATTCAAAGTTTGCAGTGAAAGGCAATAGTTATGCATAGTATTCATGCACATACACACTTTATAAATATATATATATATATATATATATATATAGATATATATATATATATATATATATATGTATGTATATATATATATATATATATATATATATATATATATATATATATATATATATATATATATATATATATATATAAATGTCACCCTCCCTTGCCTCTGCCATTCATGAACAGCCTTTGAACTGATAGATAAAGGAGTAATATAGGAAAACAAAAATGTGATATTGGATATATTATGTTACATTCCTCAAGATGTATAAGAATCATAAACGCAATTAGATTATTGCAGATAATTGTATAATTTATATCAGCCAACAGGACAGCTTGAGGAGGATATATGATAATTAGAATATGTTAGAGTTAAGGAATAATAACAAAAGGAAAACAAGAAGGAACATTATATAAATAGTGATTATGATATAGTCAAATATATTTAAACCCAGCAACAACAACAACAACAACAATAATAACAAATAATAATAATAATAGCAGCGTAAATGCCACTAGACAAAGGTGTGCAGAAGGTTAAATGAAATTCTTTTGTTATACCGTCTCATGCGCCCAAAGCCCAAGTATATTGCGTTTCCTTTAAAAAAGGCAGAAACTTGTTCCTCCCGCGGTGCATTTGCTGTATCGCGGACTCAACTTTCATCCCTTAATAAGAGAAGAAGTATGCGCCTGCATTTTACATATTCACACAATTCGCTCTCTAAATTATTCAAGTTCTTTCTCGCAAACGTTGACTACAGTTGCTAAAGGGACCTCGCTTTCAGGGACATTTTAACGTCATCAAGCATTTTTGTTTTTGCTTTTCTAAATATGCTTGAAACTGGTGCTAGTGCACCAGCCATTCTTCTAGCGCCTTCGAATCAAACGTTGGGACAATGTTGATGCATCAGAAATGATTAGTTTTTTTATGTTGATTTTGGATGATAGTGAATTAGACTGATTAAAAAGTATCTAGTTAAAGAACACTGATTTGTTATGAACTTAAAATTCAATATGAGATATTACAGACATTACTTTTTCACAATATTAATGAAATGGTTTTCCCTGCTAAGTAAATATTAGTAATAATATAAAAGTCACTCAGTAATCAACTCTCTCTCTCTCTCTCTCTCTCTCTCTCTCTCTCTCTCTCTCTCTCTCTCTCTCTGTTTAGTACCTATATTAAATTTAAATAATGTATTTCTGCTTTATTCATTGCATAGGCGTGTCAAATGATACTCAATAAAACTTTTAATTCACGAACTCCTAAGTTTGCGATCGCAAATACATGCTTTTATTCGGTATCCATATTAAATTTCATTAATTAATTTCTACCTTCTTCATTGACATGTCAAATAATCTCCAGAATTCTAAATACACATGCTCCCAAGCCTGCGTTCTTAATAGTTTCCTTCATGTTAACATTGAAATTAATTTCAAAAGATTCAAAAAACAGGAAACAGACAAGTAGAAAGGTATGGTTAATATCACTTAGGCCATCTAAATTCTAACAGTTGCCGAGTTATACGACTTAGCGAAAGGCGAAGTCGTGTTTGTTCGCGAAAGGTGAAGTCGTGTTTGTTCGCGAAAGGTGAAGTCGTGTTTGTTCGCGAAAGGTGAAGTCGTGTTTGTTCGCGAAAGGTGAAGTCGTATTTGTTCGCGAAAGGTGAAGCCGTGTTTGTTCGCAAAAGGTGAAGTCGTGCTTGTTCCTGAAAGGTGAAGTCGTAATTGCTCGCGAAAGCTGAAGCCGTAATTGCTCACGAAAGGTGAAGTCGTAATTGCTCGCGAAAGGTGAAGTCGTGTTTGTTCGCAAAAGGTGAATTCGTATTTGTTCGCAAAAGATGAAGTCGTGCTTGTTCGTGAAAGTTGAAGTCGTGTTTATTCGCGAAAGGTAAAGTCATATTTGTTTGGGGAAGGTGAAGTCGTGTTTGTTCGCGAAAGGTTAAGTCATATTTGTTTGGGGAAGGTGAAGTCGTGTTAGTTCGCGAAAGGTGAATTCGTATTTGTTCGCAAAAGATGAAGTCGTGCTTGTTCGGGAAAGTTGAAGTCATGTTTGTTCGCGAAAGGTAAAGTCATATTTGTTTGGGAGAGGTGAAGTCGTGTTAGTTCGCGAAAGGTGAAGTCGTAATTGCTCGCGAAAGGTGAAGTCGTGTTTGATCACGATAGGTGAAGTCGTATTTGTTCGCAAAAGATGAAGTCGTGCTTGTTCGCGAAAGTTGAAGTCGTGTTTGTTCGAGAAAGGTAAAGTCATATTTGTTTGGGAAAGGTGAAGTCGTGTTTGTTCGCGATAGGTGAAGTCGTGTTAGTTCACGAAAGTTGAAGTCGTGTTTGTTCGCGAAAGGTAAAGTCATATTTGTTTGGGAAAGGTGAAGTCGTGTTTGATCGCGATAGGTGAAGTCGTGTTAGTTCACGAAAGGTGAAGTCGTATTTGTTCGCAAAAGATGAAGTCGTGCTTGTTCGCGAAAGTTGAAGTCGTGTTTGTTCGCGAAAGGTAAAGTCATATTTGTTTGGGAAAGGTGAAGTCGTGTTTGTTCGCAAAAGATGAAGTTGTGCTTGTTCGCGAAAGTTGAAGTCATGTTTGTTCGCAAAAGTTAAAGTCATATTTGTTTGGGAAAGGTGAAGTCGTGTTTGTTCGCGAAAGGTGAAGTCATATTTGTTCGCAAAAGGTGAAGTCGTATTTGTTCGCGAAAGGTGAAGCCGTGTTTGTTCGCGAAAGGTGAAATCATATTTGTTCGCAAAAGGTGAATTCGTATTTGTTCGCAAAAGATGAAGTCGTGCTTGTTCGCGAAAGTTGAAGTCGTGTTTGTTCGCGAAAGGTAAAGTCATATTTGTTTGGGAAAGGTGAAGTCGTGTTTGATCGCGATAGGTGAAGTCGTGTTAGTTCGCGAAAGGTGAATTCGTATTTGTTCGCAAAAGATGAAGTCGTGCTTGTTCGCGAAAGTTGAAGTCGTGTTTGTTCGCGAAAGGTAAAGTCATATTTGTTTGGGAAAGGTGAAGTCGTGTTTGATCGCGATAGGTGAAGTCGTGTTAGTTCGCGAAAGGTGAATTCGTATTTGTTCGCAAAAGATGAAGTCGTGCTTGTTCGCGAAAGTTGAAGTCGTGTTTGTTCGCGAAAGGTAAAGTCATATTTGTTTGGGAAAGGTGAAGTCGTGTTTGATCGCGATAGGTGAAGTCGTGTTAGTTCGCGAAAGGTGAATTCGTATTTGTTCGCAAAAGATGAAGTCGTGCTTGTTCGCGAAAGTTGAAGTCGTGTTTGTTCGCGAAAGGTAAAGTCATATTTGTTTGGGAAAGGTGAAGTCGTGTTTGATCGCGATAGGTGAAGTCGTGTTAGTTCGCGAAAGGTGAATTCGTATTTGTTCGCAAAAGATGAAGTCGTGCTTGTTCGCGAAAGTTGAAGTCGTGTTTGTTCGCGAAAGGTAAAGTCATATTTGTTTGGGAAAGGTGAAGTCGTGTTTGATCGCGATAGGTGAAGTCGTGTTAGTTCGCGAAAGGTGAAGTCGTATTTGTTCGCGAAAGGCGAGGTCGTGTTTGTTTCCGAAACTTGAAACACCAACGTGACTAATGTCAAGAACCAAAGCCTTAGAGGATAATCAACAACCATGAACGGAAGATAATCTTCAGGTTGTTTGCCAAGGTTCTAAGCAGTGTACGGCTGAGCCAGAGTTTTAGGGCATGATCTGGAATTTTAGATGTTTTCCCATGGCTTAAATTTCACAAGAAATCTTAAATATATATATATATATATATATATATATATATATATATATATATATATATATATATATATATATATATATATATATACATATAGACAGAGAAGACCTACATGGATACAAGAGCAAATTAAGGTAGATGATATTCTAATATCATGTAAGAAAAATAAATGGATATGGGTCGCCATATAATGAAAATGAAAGATAATAAATCGACATAAGGAATAACAGAAAGTGTCCCTGAAATTGCAAACGAAGCAGGGAAAGGATGAGGAGATGATGGATGGATGAGCTAAGAAAATGTGAGTATAACCTGGCATAAATATACCATAAATAGACACCAGAGAGAGGACATGTCTGAGGCCTTTGTCAAGCTAATTGAAAAATAGAAAAAAAAAATATGACAAACTAATAGGGCTTTTACAGACTGTGAGAAAGCTTTTGATTCTGTCAAAATCTCAGCAGTAAGGAAAGCCCTTCGAAAACAAGGAATAGAGGAATAGAGGAAGGTTGGAACACTTGAAGATACTATATAAAGCACTTATCTTACACTTACAATGCATTTATAACTCATACTCAAATCCCGGGACTTTGCACTTACATCTCCATATATATTTATAATCTTATATATATATATATATATATATATATATATGTGTGTGTGTGTGTGTGTGTGCGAGTGTGTTTATATGCATTTATTTATATATACTTATAAATATGTATATATATATATATATATATATATATATATATATATATATATATATATATCATATATGTATATACACACATATATATAAATACATGTAAATATATATATATATATATATATATATATATATATATATACATAAACACACATCTGTATGCGTATATTTGTGAGTATATATATGTAATGTGTGTGTGTGCTGTTTATGTTTGCATCTCCATCGCGACTTTACAGTTAGTAGTTATATTGCTGTTCTTTCGCAACTACCATTTAGAGCCATTTATCTACCCTAATATTTCACCCAAACTTTCAAGACACTTTAAATCGTGTTAAAGATGATCTGGAACTACTCTCGTGCTGGCAAATGTGAACGCAGTATTCAAGAACAGGTTCAACTACAACTTTTTTGTTTTGCGGGAAAATATTGTGATAATTTCTTGTGATAAAAGTTGTTCCCATTTTGAACTAGTTCAAGTGATAGTTGGTGTGTTTATCATTTGTTTTGTAATGTATATATATATATATATATATATATATATATATATATATATATATATATATATATATATGTCTATATATATGTAATTTGTATATGTGTATGTATATATATATATATATATATATATATATATATATATGTCTATATATATGTATATGTAATTTGTATATATCTATATATATAAATATATATATATATATATACATACATATATATATAATGTATATTTATAATAAATATATATATATATAAATATATATATAATGTATATATATATAATATATATATATATATATATATATATATATATATATATATATATATATATATATATATACTGTATATATATGTGTGTGTGTAAGTGTACATATTTATGTGTTGATGTTTAGAGGGAGAAATATTTATCTCTTTTTTTTCTTCTCCAAGTTTTCGTTTTATTCTTGTCGTCTCCAGAGAAGACAGATTCTTCGCAGTTTTGTTGATAGAAAGAGGACTATTGTCTTTAGTTGAATGCAGTCATTTTGTGAGGAGCGAGAGAGAGAGAGAGAGAGAGATTTATTGTCTTTAGAAAAGATACGTCTTTATTTAGAGGTGATTTTTATAGCTCGCTGCTAATTGGAAACGGTTATTCTCTTATGAAACATGACATTTTTATTTACTGCTTCCGGGCACTTTCTGAAATAGAATAAAAGGATATTATCATCAGTGCTCTTATTACCTTCGCCAACTTCCTTGCGAAGGTTATGTTTTGATAGGCCTTTATTTATTTATTTATTTATTTATTTATTTGTTTGTCTGTCTGTCTGTGATTCGCACAACTCAAAAACTATTTGACCAAATCTCTTTAAGATTGGTGGGATGATTGGCCGTGATCCAAGAACCACGTGATTAGATTTTGTGAATGATTGGGACAAAAGTCAAGGCCAAGGCCACAAAAAAGTAGAGAATGGTCTTTTCGCCATATCGTGTCCAATTTTTATCTGATTTATATGAAACTAGTGCCAAAACGTGCATAATTTAATTGCTTATTTTGTGATATACAACATGCTATAGTGATGTAATCACCCTTTCTAGTAGTTGAGGGTCAAAGGTCAGTTGGGTCAATGAACTTGCAGAAAGTGCGAGTTTTGTCATTACGCGGCCATTGTTTTCCAACTAAGGTATGCGCTGTACCTATGCATGATCTAGTTTATTCATATACTGCCTATGTTAGCAAGAAATGATCTTTGTCCGTTTTATTTTGGTTTCCGCTACCAGAGTTACACTGTTGATATTTGTATTACTGTTATCATTACTGTTGTTGTTATGATATTTAAAACACAAAATTCGACCAGTTACATGTACTGGAGCCCATGTACTGTATGCTTTGCTTTGCTCTGCAGTTTACATGACGTCCAGATTGCAGTAGTTGTTAGTAAATATTTAGACATATTTCATATAGGCTGTATTCATTTTTTGGGTGTTATGGTTACACAAAAAGCAGGAAAATATTATATTTTGGAAGGTCAAGGTCAGAGGTCAAGGTCACGGTCAAGTAAAACGCACAATTCGCATAATAACCCATAAGTTTACACATCCTTGTCACAGAGACTTCAAACTTGTTAGGGTGAGAGATAAGTCATGGAGTTAAACAAATTCTCAGAGACAAAAAACTGTAGTTACGCAAAAAGCTGGAAATTATTAATTTTTGGAAGGTCAAGGTCATAGGTCAAGGTCACGGTCAAGTATAACGCCCAATTAGCATAATAAACCATAAGTTTACTCGTCCTTCTCACAGAGACTTCAAACTTGTTAGGGTGAGAGATATGTCATGGAGTCAAAGAAATTATCAGAGGGACAAACTGTCTATCAGATATAGATGTTTGCGATTATTTTTATCATTGGATGAAAATCGACCTGTTTACCCCCCCCCCCTTCCTCAAATTAGAATTGCCCATATTTTGACAAACTATTCCATTACATGGAAACTAACATGCTTTTCGACTCGATTGAAATTGAACTTACTGTGGAATTCGATCAATTTAAGTGGAATCTGACCTGGTATTTGCCTTAAAGGAAATTTTACCTTCGATTCCCCTCGAATGAGACAAGGTATAATAGCCGTTGACAGTAACTTGGCTATAGATTTGATTCTAACTAAAATTGCTACTGAGTTTCGACTTAAAGGCCGCTCATGAATGACATTGCCCTAGAGACTGACCATATATACGTATGATCAGATCCCAAGCCCCTTCTCCACCCAAGCTAGGACCAAGGAGGGCCAGGCAACGGATGCTGATGACTCAACAGATAGACCTATACACACCCAGAAATCATCCATCCTTAGTTCACAAGGATGGTGAGGAAGCAGCGACCAAAGAAGATAATCAACAACCCTGAACAGTAGATAATCTTCAGGTTATTTGCCAAGGTTCTAAATTATTATTATTATCATTATTATTACTAGCCAAGCTACAACCCTAGTTGGAAAAGCAAGATGCTATAAACCCAAGGGCTCCAATAGGGAAAAAATAGCCCAGTGAGGAAAGGAAATAAGGAAATGAATAAATGATGAGAACAAGTTAACAATAGATCATTCTAAAACAGTAACAATGTCAAAACAGATATGTCCTATATAAACTATTAACAACGTCAAAAACAGATATGTCATATATAAACTATAAAAAAGACTCATGTCAGCCTGGTCAACATAAAAACATTTGCTCCAACTTTGAACTTTTGAAGTTCTACTGATTCAACTACCCGATTAGGAAGATCATTCCACAACTTGGTAACAGCTGTGACCTGCAGTTTCAGATTTTTTCCAAAGGCTTAAATTTCACAAGAAATCTAAAAGATAATATATATATATATATATATATATATATATATATTATATATATATATATATATATATGTATACACACACACATATATATATATATACATACATTAAAATATATATGTATATTTATATCATATGTATATATATATATACACAGACAAACTATACATATACATATATATATATATATATATATATATATATATATATATATATATATATATATGCATTAAAATATGTATGTATATTTATATCATATGTATATATATACGCAGACAAACTATATATATATATATATATATATATATATATATATATATATATATATATATTCATTCATTTATTTAT
>NC_090759.1:33385257-33427757 GCF_036898095.1 Palaemon carinicauda
GTACAGAGGAGAATAAAAAAAATATGATTCATAATAAGCAAATACGCTAAAATAAGCAAAAATAAGTACAGAAAGATATTCCTTTCAAAAATCTTTCCAATGGACATGCAGCCCTGCAAATAAATGCATTCAATTTGCGATCTCTGATTGAATTACATCCACGGTTATATCACAGAGTTTTATGAACAGTTTTGGATTTGAATTCAGATTTGAATTACTTCGGAACTATGAGAAAAGCCAGCCAACCTTAAATAGCGATGCAGCGAGATCGGAGGACGCACAGATCATAAAATGGATATAAATATAAAATTCTATATCTGAATGCAATCTATCAAAATCTGAAAGAATGCGTAAATACCACTTATTTCGTGTTTTACTTTTTGTCGATTTTTGGAGGACACAGGGTTCATCATATATATATATATATATATATATATATATATATATATATGTATATATATATATATATATATATATATATATATATATATATAGTATATTTATATACGTATAAATATATATATATATATATATATATATATATATATATATATATACTTATATATGTACTGTATATATATAAACATATATGTATATATATATATGTATATATACACACACACACATATATATATATATATATATATATATATATATATTATATATATATATATAAATTCTATATCTGAACTCAATTTATCAAAATCTGAAAGAAAGCGTACACACCATTTACTTCTTTTTTTCTTTTTGTCCTAATTTCTATTAATCAAATAATTTCAACTCTTCATTGCAGAGGAATACCAAGCAACTGTCATCGGGGTATTGATGTCCATGTCAGTTCTGATGTCAGTAATCAATGTTAAGTCATAAAAACAAATAGTGACGACATGGAAACAGTAGTAGTACATTAGTAGTAGCTTTAGTTTGTCGCTCATGAATGGCAGAGGCAAGGGTCAGTGACACTGCCCTATCAAGCAGGATAATGCTCTAATCTAACCATATATACATATGATCAGCGCCCAAGCCACCCCTCCAACCAAGCTAGGACCAAGGAGGGCCAGGCAATAGCTACTAATAACTCAGAAGATAGACCTACAGGCTCCCCTAAGTGCCCTTCCTTAACTCACAAGGATGGTGAGGTTGCAGCGACCAAAAAACTGACGAGTTTGAGCGGGAATCAAACCGCAGTCTGGCGGTTTACCAGGGAAATACGTTACCACATACGCCACCACATGAATAAAAGAGTTAAAGTATAAAAGCATTAACTATAGTCAATTCTTTTTAGTGATGCAGTTTTGCACCGACTCGCAGGAATGTCGTTTTAGCTCGGAAATGTTTTCCTGCTCGCTGATTGGTTAGAGAAGATAATTCTAACCAATCAGAGAGCAGGGAACTTTTCCGAGATAAAAGGGCACCGCTGAGAGTCGGTGCAAATGCGCCACATTATAAAAAATTTTACTATAGTCGTAATGTTACCCAAACATGGATATTTTAAGCAAATAACATTTAGAATTTACCCAAGGTTTGGAGGCACGTTCGACAATTACACTTGGAAAGCCAAAATCAATGAATTGTGTGGAAAATTTAACTTTCATAAAAGAAATAAATTGATTAATTTAACATCCCATTTTCACTGCATGTCACAGATATTCTTTGATATGAAGACGTTTCTTTAAATTACAATGCATTATTATTTTAGAGTATATTTTAGCGTATTATAGCCCAATTTGTATGAGAGAGAGAGAGAGAGAGAGAGAGAGAGAGAGAGAGAGAGGAGAGAGAGAGAGAGAGAGAGAGAGAGAGAGAGAGAGAATTATTGTTTTAGCGTATTATAGCAGAGAGAGAGAGAGAGAGAGAGAGAGAGAGAGAGAGAGAGAGAGAGAGAGAGAGAGATTATTGTTTAAGCGTATTATAACCGAATATGAGAGAGAGAGAAGAGAGAGAGAGAGAGGAGAGAGGAGAGAGAGAGAGAGAGAAATTATTGTTTAAGCGTATTATAACCGAATGAGAGAGAGAGAGAGAGAGAGAGAGAGAGAGAGAGAGAGAGAGAGAGAGAGAGAGAGAGAGAGAAATACTGTTTTAGCATATTATAGACGAATATGAGAGAGAGAGAGAGAGAGAGATTACCGTCGATTTGACTAAATGGAAAAGGCTAGAACACATTAATTTACAGCAAAGTGTTTCAATCTCATCATCTTTCTCTATCTCGAGTCTCAGTGTTTGTATAAATCTATCTGTCTGTCAATCAAGAAAATCATTTTCTGAACTTTCTTTTTAATTGGAGGTAAGGGTGACCAATTTCTTATATAATAACACACTGATCACCCTTAGCTCTAATTAAAGAGAAATTTTCTATAAAAAAAAATCTCTTTTAATTTTTGGACTTACAAACGGAAAATAAACACGAAAAGGCAAAAATTTACTTCCTGCGAGGTACCTACAAGGATGCATTATTAAACTAGAAAAGCACTCAGAGTGCAGACCTCCGCCACAGCAGCCTATTTCTCGAAACCAGCTTGCCTTTCCCAGAATCAATTTAGACCGTAGATGTATTTGAAGTCTGTGTGACAACCACGTGCGAACTTAGGGTTAAGGTCAGGGTTAATTCGGTCGATCTTTTGGTCGACCTTGACCTTTGACCTAGGACTTTCGAAAGTGAATCACTTCCACGTCTCAACAATTAATCCCTGAAAGTTTTATTACTCTATGAGTAAAATTGTGGCCAGGAGGTTGTTCACAAACAAACAGACAAACAGGGGCGAAAACATAACCTCCTCCCACCATGGTTGGCGGAAGTAATGATACTAAAGCGGCTTTGACAATGGTTTAAAAGTAAACTTTATTAATTGCCCATCATAGATTCAACGCCCCAATCGTGTTAGAATGTCTAATTTTGATCATAGGTCAAGTTCATTTTTATAGGGACGTTTCATATGACATGATTACATCAATATACAAAAATAAAAACAATCTATTATTCCTTATCAAAGCCTTTTAGATACAATCTAGTGATTGATTGATTCATTATGAGTTATCTATCATCCTGACATTTAGGGTTATACTGTAAACGCCAAACACTGGCATTGAACAGGTATTTAAAACACGCAGGGGAATACATAAGAAATTTATTTACTTTCAAGGATTTCCGACCTAACTCTGAATGAATAATAGCTAAAAAGCAAACTAACTTAAACAAACCACAACGTCTGGGAAACCCCTAGATACTCAATATAAAAGCCCCCCCCCCCCAAAAAAAAAGAAACCGCTCCCGAAAATGAAATCCAGTTGGGATTACGTAATAAATTCTATTTTCCTTCAAAGATCTGCGACCTCACTGAATGAATAATAGCAGAAAAACAAACTAATTTAAACAAAACAGGACGTCCGGGGAAAACACTACATGCTCAATATAAAAGCCAAAAAGAGGAAATAATAATAATAATAATAATAATAATAATAATAATAATAATAAAAACGCTCCCTAGAATGAAATCCCAAAGTTCGGATTACTTAGGAAAATCTTATTTTCCTTCAAGGATTTACTACCACATTCCCAATGAATAATAGCCAAAAAGCAACCTAATTTAAACCACAACATCTGGGTAAAAACACTATTTACTCAATATGAAAGCCAAAAAGAGGAAATAATAATAATAATAATAATTAAAGGAAAAAAAAAACACTCCCGAGAGTGAATTCCCAATCTATTTTCCTTCCTTCAAAGATTTGCGACCTCACTGAATGAATAACAGCCAAAAAGCAAACTAATGTAACCACAACGTCTGGGTAAAAACGCTATATACTCAATGAAAAAGCTAAAAATAGGAAAAAAATGAATAATAATAATAATAATAATAATGATAATAATAATAATAAAATGCTCCCCGAGAATGAAATCCCAAAGTTTGGATTACGTAAGGAAATATATTTTCCTTCAAGGATTTGCGACCTCGCTGAATGAATAATAGCCCAAAAAGCAAAGTAATTCAAACCACAACGTCTGGGTAAATACACCATAGACTTAAAAAAAAAAAAAAAAAAAAAAAAAAAAAAAAAAAAAAAAAAAAAAAAAAAAAACTCCAGAGAATGAAATCCCAAAGTTTGGATTACGTCAAAACTCTATTTTCCTTCAGGATTTGCGACCACATTCTAGAAAAAAAGAACAAAAAAAAATAATTAAGTTTAAACAAAGCACTGACGTCTAGGAAAACACTATATGCTCAATATAAATGCCAAATAGAGGAATAAATAAAAATAAAAAAAAACCCGAAAATGAAATCCCAAAGTTGGGATTATAAGGGTTAGAAATCAGAATTAGGAGGAAAGGGGGTTTGAATCCCAACATAATGGGTTCTGGTCGCTGGGTGCCATTCTAGAAGATCAAAGGGTCGAGCCACCTGCAGATGCAACTTAAACCAGGCCCCCTTACCTAAGGAGGGGAGGGGAGGGGAGTAGGGGGCCTTTGTCGGTTGCATGGGGAGAGGGGTTAAAGGATGGCGGTAATAGGAAATTCATTCTGGAATAAAGGATCTGAATTGGAGATGAAGAAAATAATTGAATACTTGGGGGGAGTTTTCGATGACTGAGGAGGTTGGAGTTAATTTACTATTGTACTCTTTTTCTCCGGAGGCTATGAAGGAATAATGATCTATGCTGCTATAAAAGAGAAAAATAATTATGGATAGATACCAGATAATCAAGATATATTTGTAACAGACAGACACATACAGACACACATATTTATATATATGTATATATATATATATATATATATATATATATATATATTCATATACATACTTACATACATACATATGTAGATACACATTCACACACATACATACATATGCATATATATATATATATATATATACATATACATATATATATGTATATGTATGTGTATATATATATACATATATATATGTATATGTATATATATACATTTATATATTGTATATATGAATTATATATATATATGATATATATATATATATATGTGTGTGTGTGTATATGTATATATATATATATTTATTATTGTATATATGAATTATATATATATGATATATATATATATATATATACAAATATAAAGGCTTGTAAGTAAGACAATGTCTCATATTTCAATATGATATTAACTTGTACTAAAATCACGGTAATTTTGTCTTTATGCACATACACAGTATACATACATACAAACAAACACTAAACACACATTAAAAAATATATAATATACACTTTGGAATACGTTCCCGCGAACATTAATATACTCTATGTTGTTGATCAACATTCTCCTATTACACAAAAGATGCATTCTTTGTTTCCGTTTCCATCTTAATTAAGGTCAAAAGATGTACGATGATATTTTAGGTCCAATAAAAGGTTTAAAGTCCACTCATGAATGGCAGAGGCAAGGGGCGGTGGCACTGCCCTTTAAAGCAGGACAATTCCCTAGAGACTAATCATCTATACATATGATCAGCGCCCAAAGAGGGACAGGCAATGGCTGCTGATGACTCAGCAGATAGACCTATATGCTCCCCCAAACGCCCCTTCCTAAGCTCACATGATGGTGAGGTTGCAGCGACTACAGGAATTAACGAGTTTGAGCGGGACTCGAAACCCAGTCTGGGGACCCCAGGAAAAAAACATTACTAGTGGGCCATCAACTTCCTAAGCCTCTGCATACACTAGAACTATATTTCGATTCTATGCTGAATGTTCCTCGGTCCTATATATATATATATATATATATAGAAGTATCTGTCTCTCCTACTAAGTTTGGTCGTAATTACTTCCGCCAACGAAGTTGGGAGGTTATGTTTTCGCCCCCGTTTGTCTGTTTGTGAACAACTTCCTGGCAACAATTTTACCGAGTAATGAAACTTTCACGGATTAATTGTTATGTTGAGACGTGGTAGTGATTCGATTTTGAAAGTCTTAGGTTAAAGGTCAAGGTCAAGATCAAGGTCAGCCTAGAGGCCGACCGAAATAAGTTGCCGTGGTAGAGGTCTGCGCTATCAGTGCTTTTTCTAGATTGTTTGAGCTTTTGGAAACTCCTGTGAAACCTTTATCCTTACGAGGTGAAAATTGGGTTACAATGTCAAAAGCCCTGTCCACACGATCGAGCATGCCCGACGGGCAAACAGTGATACCAGACCACAATAGTTAGTAAGAATGAGGGTTAATGACGTCAGAAGTGGGAAAACCACAGATAGGGATCTGGCATCATACAGTGTTGCCAGATCCCTGCCTTTAGTTTTCCAGCTTCTGACGTCATCAACCCTCATTTTCACTAACTATTGTGGCCTGGTATCACTGTTTGCCCGTCGGGCATGCTCGATCGTGTGGACAGGGTTTTAGGCTTACTAGAACTGAATAGATTCCTGGAATTTTTGCATATAGATTACACACTTGCAGATAAAAACATTGTGCTGCGCATACTCATAATCCAGAGCATTACTTTTACAGTATACAATTATATTATCAATGGCTCTACAATTACGCATATACTTTAAACGAAGATTATATGTTGAACAGGCTGACATAAGTCTTTTTTCATAGTTAATGTATGAAGGATCTGTCTTAATGTTGTCAATGTTCTTAAAATATTGTATTTTAAGTGTTCATTACTACTCATATAGTTTATTAATTACCTTATATCCTTACCTCACTGGGCTATTTTTCCTCGTTGGAACCCTTGGGCTTATTGCATCTTGCATTTCCAACTAGGGTTGTAGCTTAGCTAGCATTAATAATAATAATAATAATAATAATAATAAAACAAGAACCTCTTTGAGGTCTTTAATATAAAAAAAAGTGTCAACGGATAATAATAATAATAATAATAATAATAATAATAATATAACATATAACAAGAACCTCTTTGAGGTCTTCAATATAAAAAAAGTGTCAACGGATAATAATAATAATAATAATAATAATAATAATAATAATAATAATAATAATAATAATAATAACAATAATATAACTAAAACCTCTTCAGGTCTCTTTTCATAAAAAAATGTGTAAACGGAATCTTAATATAGACAACTGGATTCATCTCTGGGAAGTCAGTGGATCAGTCAAATTACACTTCCGCCATTCGCCACTAGATGGCCAAAACGAATCTCTTAAGAGGGATGAAAGTCTTTTTTAGCATAACTTAGATTAATAAAATGGCAATCCTAATACAATTGCAAATTTATGAAAGCCTTTCATAATTCTTTTCTTTTTATTGTTGTTCTAATTCAACTTTAATGTAATATTATGTAGAATATGATATTTATTTGAATAGCTTTAATGTGCACTTTGTAATTATAGTAAATTACCTGATGTTAATAGAAAACTCGATGTATTACTGGAATTACGTTCATTATTAATTATTTTTATTATTATTATAACTATTATTATTATCATTATTATTATCATTATTATTATTATTATTATTACTATTATTAGCTGTGTGTATCATAATTATTATTATTATTACCTGTGAGTATTTGTGCGTGTGTAAGAGAGAGAGAGAGAGAGAGAGAGAGAGAGAGAGAGAGAGAGAGAAATTCACAAAAAATTTCAACCTGTTAATAAACCCCCCTCACACCACTGAAATTCACCTCGGGCCATCAAAAGCAAGCAGAGGCAAATAAATCAACCGCTTAACCTGGAGTGTGACAACGGAGCTGGCAATAAAGCGCAAAACACCCTCTCATTCAACTGTCCCTCTCTCCATAGCCGACCACGATCGTCAGCATGTAAATCCGGGTCCCAGGCCAATCCCCAGCACCTGTAAAACCGCCTTTATTGGACCTCGCCACAAGTTGCTAAGTCGCTCGTCTTTCGAGGCGCGCGGTGGGGCTGTTGCATGACTCAATTAGGACGTATAATCCACCCTAAAGGAGGCACTCGTTAGTGGATTGTGGCACTATTGTGGCGCTGGAGGGTTAAACATATTAACTTAAAACTAGCTCTCTCTATGGGGATGAGAATGCGCGGTTTAAATGGGTAACTTGGCACGCCATTATGCGAGGCAAAACCGGGACACAGATGGTTGGACTTAGCCAGGATTAGGATGTATGGCGGTTTAGAGGGAGGTGAAAAGTATTTTGGGTCGGGGAAATTAGTGGTGCTTGCAATACACGAATAAATATATATATATATATATATATATATATATATATATATATATATATATATATATATAATATATATATTATGTATATATATAATATAAATATATTTATATATATAATATATAAATATATATATATATATATATATATATATATATATATTTATAAGTATGTGTATATATAGATATATATAGATATAGATATATATGCATATATATACATATATATATATATATATATATATATAGATATATATATATAGATATATATATATATATATATATATTTATATACATATATATATATATATATATATATATATATATATATACATATATATGTATATATATTTATATATATATATATATATATATATATATTATATATACATATATATGTATATATATATTTGTATATATATACATATATATGTATATATACATTTATATATATACATATATATATATATATATATATATATATATATATAATGCTATTTTTATCTAAATGCCTTTTTAGTTAATATTATACCCGACAACGGGAACTCAAACATACATTTGTTCCCTTAACAAGAGAGACTTTTAAGGAAAATTAAGAGAATCCCCACAATAATTGTATTAACATATAAAATAGAATAATGATAACTGCAACCATTACTCCATCTTTTCATAACACTAAATTACTTTCAATAAAAAATGTGGCAATATTCAATTTACGGTAATTCACAAAATAAAATCTATTTCGAAGAACCAGACAGTAAAAGAGATCCCTAAATGAAAAACAATAATACGTTCAATTTCGACATTTCATCTCATAATGTTTCAGTTATTATTCTCCAGAATCTATTGCTAGAGTGGAACTAACAAATTTTGAGCGATACATCTTGATTAGATAGGGGGATTAGGGTACTCGAAGAACGTACTTCCAAAAATTATGTGGGTGTATGTATATACATATACATATATATATATATATATATATATATACCTATACATATATATAAACATATATATATACCTATACATATATATAAACATATATATATATATATATATATGTGTGTGTGTGTGTGTGTGTGCGCTCTCTCTCTCTCTCTCTCTCTCTCTCTATATATATATATATATATATATATATATATATATATATATATATATATATATAGAGAGAGAGAGAGAGAGAGAGAGAGAGAGAGAGAGAGAGAGAGAGAGATCACATATATATACATATATGTATATATACATATATACATATACATATATATATATATATATATATATATATATATATATAGAGAGAGAGAGAGAGAGAGAGAGAGAGAGAGAGATTGAATATGCATACATCATCCATTTTGTGTTATTTTCCTTTTACGTCATACCAATCCTTATTGAAAATAATTATACTTCCACTTCCTTTAGAAACCTCTTCATGATAGGTCCTACATGTTTTTACCTTTCAGTTGATCATCATTAAGATAGAATTTATTTCCTTTACCTTTTTACTTCATTAAACTTTTATTCTATCATGAATGAAGTATGCTTGGCAAGAAGGACGAAGATGATAACATTGTAAATTTGGACAACTTTCTCAAATCACAAAGTTCCCGTTGCCGGATATATTATTATTATTATTATTATCATTATTATTATTATTATTAGCCAAGCTACAACCCTAGTTGGAAAAGCAAGATGCTATAAGATCAAGGGCTCCAATAGGGAAAAATAGCCCAGTGAGGAAAGGAAATAAGGAAATAAATAAATGATGAGAATAGATTAACAATATATCATTCTATAAAAAGTAACAACGTCAAAACAGATATGTCCTATATAAAATATTAACGTCAAAAACAGATATTAACTATAAAGGCAATTATATAAATATAACAATTTTATTATATATATATATATATATATATATATATATACATATATCACTATTTGGACGCAATACTTTCTAAAATTCACTCATAATAGATTGTTTACATTTGTATGGCTATTTTCATCAAGTAAGAATATCATCATAATCACTGTCATGGCTTATTATGCAATTCTGACTAATCTTATTTCTTTTAATATCCGTTTCAGTGTTCCAAGCTTTCAGTTATTTAAATTTTTTCTTTAATGTTTTCAAATAACAGCTTACAGTTCAGTTTCTTTATTCACGCACGTAATGAGAGTACGATGAATCATATTAAATTTTGTCTTAATTTAATTTTTATTTCCTAGAGCTTTCTTAAGCAAGAGATACAGGACGAGTGAATAGATGATTAAGGCAAACATATAACTCCGTATAATAATAATAATAATAATAATAATAATAATAATAATAATAATAATAAAGGGGTGGGGGGGGGAATTCTCGGTAAAAATATACGGTTTTCAGCGGTATATTATTATTATTATTATTATTATTATTATTATTAAGCTACAACCCTAGTTGGAAAAGCAGGATACTATAAGCCCAGGGGCCCCAATAGGGAAAATAGCTCATTGAAGAAAAGAAACAAGGAAAAATTAAATATTTCAAGGACAGTAACATTAATATAAATATTTCCTATATAAACTATAAATACTTTGACAAAACAAGAGGAAGAGAAATTAGATAGAATAGTGTGCCTGAGTGTACCCTCAAGCAAGAAAATTCTAACCCAAGACAGTGGAAGACCATGGTACAGAGGCTATGGCACTATCCAAAACTAGAGAACAATGGTTTGATTTTGGAGTGTCCTTCTCCTAGAAGAGCTGCTTACCATAGCTAAAGAGTCTCTTCTACCCTTACCAAAAGGAAAGTAAAACTGAGCAACCATATTATAATACAATATATTATAATAAGATAGTTGAATACTTTGTATTCTGAATGCTCAGATTACAGAGAAAAAGAAATAGGCTGAAAAAATACATTAACACATGGTGAGTAATCTCTTATAATCTCTATTTGATATCTTTAGATTTTATTATGAATAAATTGACAGAACTGTAATGTTTTCCCATTTTTCCTACATCTCATACAAAACTGTCTTGGGTTAGTTCTCTTGCTTGAGGGTATACTCGGGCACACTATTCTATCTAATATATTCCTCTTGTTTTGTTAAAAGTTTTTAATAGTTTATATAGGATATATTTATTTTAATGTTGTTACTGTTCTTAAAATATTAAATTTTTCCTTGTTTCCTTTCCTCACTTGGCTATTTTCCATGTTGGGGCCCCTGGACTTATAGCATCCTGCTTTCCCACCTAGGGTTGTATCTTAGCAAGTTATAATAATAATAATAATAATAATAATAATAATAATAATAATAATAATAACAACTACAATGATAATAATAACAGTAATAACAATATTAATAATAATAATAAAGTCAATAATAATAATAACAATAATAATAATAATAATAATAAAAATAACAATAATAATACTTAATAATAATAATAATAATAATAATAATAATAATACAAGTGGGAAACGACCAAGAATTATTAAAGCCATTGTAATATTGAAATTTTCACTAAAAAGAAAGGCATATTACCCTTCACATGGGAATGGTGCGGGAAAGAACAGCTCTGTAGGACAATATATCAAAATTCACTTTATATCGAAATACTTTATGCTCGCCTTGTGATCAACGACATAGTCATTCAATCAATTACGAAGGCCGGCTATATTGCATATTTTACATCAGAGGAATTTTTTAATTTTGAACTGTAAATGCAATTACTCGTGAGAATTACTCTCGGGGTTTATATATATATATATATATATATACATGTATATATATATACATGTGTATATATATATACACACATACACATGATATATACATATGCTGCATATATATATATATATATATATACCCTTTCTTTACCTCTTGGGGTAGCCCCTTTGACCAGGGTATGATTACTTCCCCCCCCACCGTATGACTGCTCCTACTAAGATTATCCTTCGGTATTTACCCAGGACACAAGGTCAGAAAATTTCTAGAATAGCAATGGTAGGGCTCATTCTAGAATAGCAATGGTAGATTAATGGCCCTCACACGTATACAAGCAACTCCGAAATCTAGTAACAATCCTTGCAACTGACGCTCCACATGATGAAGTTACCGAAGTTACTGCATAAAACAGTCGTGGCAATTCCTAATGCATCCACCAAGCCTCTCAAGTATGCACTGCAAATGGTATACGAGGTTCACCCTGACCAGGCATCTTCAGAACTCACTCAACTACCCGTACCAGTAACTGCCACATACCCTCAGCCTCCAAGTGATGAAGAGATAGAGAGCGAGCCAAACTCCCCCGTTTCTCCCATACGCTAATTAAAGGAACAAGTGTTTCATCAAGCAGCGACCACGCCAGAGAATACAGACCAATATGCCAAATGGACTTATTTTCTTATATTGGAAATTTGGGAGTGAAGCTCGAAAGTGTGCGCAAGGATGCAAGCTGTTAAAAAATATGAAGTATGGTCACAACATTGGCGCAAACAACTAACCATCAGCAACAGCCTTACTGGTTACCTCATACAGGGAATCAAGTCTGTCTTTCACTCTCTTTATTTTAAGAAACGAATACAGACCTCTACTCTTTTCTACATCATCGATGAAATACCCAATATGGAATTCCTTATCATAACTGGTGCATGCAAATTGTTCATCCCAGCTGCCCCAAACAGATGATTGAATCTACACCTCAACACCATTCATGTGTAGCCAATAAACGGCATCTCGCTAAAGATACATGGAACCAGAAACATGGAAGTACCTTTCACCAGCAAAGCATAATATTGGACATTCATCATTGCTAACGCCACTTTCACACTACTATGAGCAGATTTCTTGAAGGTACATGACATGCTGGTAGACGTATTCAGACAGCAACTCTTTCAGGGAGATGCCTCTGTAGCCCCATCTCTCCAAGGATTGCAACAAGCTCCACTCTGGGACCAGATATTTCTCGCATCCTTCACGAATTTTATTTAGTATTCAAGGACAACCTTCAGCATAACCTTAGGAACCCTAAAAACATCACATCACACTTATCATGACAGAGAGAATCCCAGCGCAAAAACGCTACAGATGGCTGGATCCAGACAAACTAACCCACACAAAGTAATTATTCCAGGTAGGTAGTAGATTGGCCTGGCACCAGCCACCCATTGAGATACTACTGCTATAGAGCCATTGGGTCCTTTGCCTTGCCTGACAATACTACATTGGATCCTTATCTCTGGTTACAGCTCATTTTCCTTTTGTCTATAAATACACCGAATAGTCTGGCATCTCTGCGGTGATAGAGGTTCATAGAAAGAATGACCGTATCATCAGATGTAAAATGTGTTGTGGAGGAGAGATTCTGAATATTATAAGTGCATATGCACCACAAGTTTGTTGCACAGAAGATGAGAAGGGAAATTTCTGGAGGGACATGGATGGAGTAATGCAAGAACTGGAAGAACATGAGAGGGTCATAGTGGGGCAGATTTGAATGGCCATGTTGGAAGTGAGACTGAGGCAATTGGTCGGGTGCATGGGGGACATGAAATTGGGGAGAGAAACCCAGAAGGAGAGAGTGCAGTGGACTTTGCTGTCTCATTTGACATGGCATTAGTAAACACATTCTTTAAGAAGAAAAGGGAACACCTAATAACATATAGGAGTGGGGGAAGATGCTCCCAGATAGACTACTTCCTGTAAAAAAGGATAAAGCTGGTGGAGGTCAAGAACTGCAAAGGTTATCCCAGGTGACAATGTAGCCCCGCAACACAGACTGCTATGTATGGACTTGGGTCTAAAAGGGGAAAAATACGCTAAAGCTAAAGGGATAAGGAAAATTAAATAGTACAAACTAGTAAGGGAAGGAGATATGATGAGAGAGTTTAAGAGGAAGGTTTTGGAGGATATTGATATAGGAATTGAAGATGTTAAAAAATGGTGGACACAAAATGCAGCAGTAATGAGAAGGCATGGAAAGGAGCTGCTGGGAGAGACATCTGATATCATATGGGAAGAAAAGGAGAGTTGGTGGTGGAGTGAAGAAATTGAGAAAGTTGTAAAAGATAAGAAGGAGGCAAAGAAGAGATGGGAAGATTCACAGTCAAGGGAAGACAGAGAGAGGTTCAGAGAGAAAAACAAGGTGGTGAAGAAGGTAGTAGCCCAAGCTAAAGCAAAGGCATATGATGATGTGTATAATGAGCAGGGGACAAAGGAAGGATTAAGCAAGATGATCAAGCTATCAAAGACTAAAAATAAGAGCACCAATGATATTACACACATCAAATAAATGAAAGATCAAGATGGTATAGTACTTAGAAAGGAAGAAGACATTATAAAGACATGGAATGAATATTTTGAACAGCTGTTAAATGAAGAAAATTATTAAGAGAGGATGGGCAGGTGAACTTTGGCATGGTAATAAGCTTTTCTAGGCAAGAAGTAATAAATGCACTGAGGAAGATGAAGAATGGGAGGGCAACTGGACCAGACATGATTCCTGTGGAGGCATGGAAAGCATTAGGAGATAAAGGAGTGGATATACTGTGCGATCTCATTATAAAGATTTTTGAGAGGGAAAAGATACCAAATGAGTGGCGCGGAAGTATACTGATCCCAATCTTCAAAGGGAAAGGTGATATCCAAGAGTGTGGGAATTACAGAGGTATTAAACTGATGCCCCACATTTTGAAGATACTGGAAAGGATGATAGATGCCAGACTAAGAGAAGAAGTAGAAATAAGTAAAGAGCAGATGGGATTCATGAAGGGGAGGGGAACAACAGATGGTGTATTTTGTCTGAGGCAACTAATGGAGAAATTCCAGGAAAAGCAAAGAGACCTGCATGTGGTAACCATTGACCTTGAAAAGGCTTATGACCGAGTCCCAAGACAAGAGGTATGGAGGAGTCTGAGGGAAAGGAGGGTGCCAGAGAAGTACGTTCGACTGATACAAGATATGTACCATAATGCATTTACTAGAGTGAGGAGCAGTGCTGGGGAGACAGGTTTTGAGGTGAGAGTAGGATTACACCAAGGGTCGGCTCTGAGCCCATTTATCTTTAACATAGTGATGGACGTTTTGATAGAAGAAGTAAGGGAGGCAGTACCATGGAACATATTGTATGCGATAATATTGTTCTGTGCGCAGAGAGCAGGGAAGATCTGGAAATGAAATTGGAAAGATGGAGGCAAGTACTGGAGGACAGAGGAATGAGAATAAGTAGATCTAAGAAAGAATATATGTGTACCACCAGTGAGGGGATGATAAAGTATTCAGCTTAGGGGAGAACAGATAAAGAGAGTTGATAAGTTTAAGTATTTGGGATCCATTGTTAACGCTGGAGGAGGTATGGAAGATGAAGTTAAACATAGGGTACAGACAGGCTGGAGCAACTGGAGAGCAGCATCAGGAGTTCTTTGTGACAAAAGAATACCACTGAGATTAAAAAGAAAATTTCATAAGACGGTGGTAAGATCAGCAATGCTGCATAGAACGGAAACAGCAAGCACGAGGAAGACAGAGGAGAAGAAGATGGATGAGGCAAAAATTAGAATGCTTAGGTGGATGTCTCGAGCTCTTTAGTTCCTTTGATCGTTACAACCTCACCATCCTTCTGAGCTAAGGAGGGGGAGGGGGGGGGGGAATCCTATAGGTCTATCTTCTGAGTCATTCCGGTCCTAGCTTGGGTGGAGAGGGGACTTGGGCGCTGATCATATGTGTATATGGTCAGCCTCTAGGGCATTGTCCTGCATGATAGGGCAATGCTCCTGTCCTTTGCCTCTGCCATTCATGAGTGGCCTTTAAACCCTTAAAATCTATTCAGTAAACAAATATGTAACAAATGAATAGATAAACCGCTAGAGGCCTTAGCTACTCTTTCCGGCCAAACTGAATTAAATATTCATGAGCCTCAAACGTTTGACATTTATTCATTTATACAAATCATCGATTTACGATTAGTATCAACTGGTAAAAGAATAATTTCAAATTTGAAGGATACTACTAAAATAGCCTTTTCTGACGAGGCTTATTCAAGGCATCTCTGCTTGAATCCTGCGCCGAAGGATACTGTCGGAGACACCATCCTATTTGGAGTCTCTCCATTATATTTTATCATAAGTTCTTATTGCCCACTCTCTCTCTCTCTCTCTCTCTCTCTCTCTCTCTCTCTCTATCTAAGCTATAAGGACTCTGGTCTCTGGGAAGGAAATGCCTTCATCCAGAAGACCCTTAACCCAAAGCTCTCCAGATCTCCAAAGATATGACTATCATACTTTATGACCAATGCAGCCTTCGCCGAGTCGGATCCTATTGCTGGTCTCTAAGAACAACAATTATCTGTTGATTATGGCGTAAGGAAAGAGCATTCGAGAGGCTATAAACTGTGGCGAAACTCTCTGCTGCACCGCGGGCCTCCAGATCTCCAGAACTTGGGAGGATATAATGCACTATTCAAGGTGAGCATATCTCTTATTTACAGCTTTATATGAATCGTGGTATATATTTGATACATATAAAATATAGTGGTGTATATTAAATTATATCTAAAAAAAGAGAGAGAGAGAGAGAGAGAGAGAGAGAGAGAGAGAGAGAGAGAGAGAATTTACAAATATAAAATAAAATATAACCGATATTGTGTGTATACATCCTATATTACACACACACACAGATATATATATATATATATATATATGTCAAGTTCAAATAGAGAAATAAACGGGGTAGATAAATCAAATAGAAATGAGTTAAGGATGTCCTGCAAACTATAGATAGATCAACATAGACGACTGATAATAATTATCTTGAAAATGAAGAATTCAGTATATATTACTGGCAAATCAATCTCCTGATTACCTTAAGATCTATAATGTATATATATATATATATATATATGTATATATATACATATATATACATATATATATATATATATATATATAATATATGATGTACGTGTTAAAATATGACTATATAAAACAATAATTCACAAACGTGCAAATACATTGAGCTAATCATTACAATAATGAATGTAACATATGAGGGTATGTATGTTTGTGGATATTTGCCTCTGACCGTTGATATCGGCAAAGAAATTCCTTGGGATGCAGACAATTTTAAATATTTGACTTTAATAAACGAGTTTCGGGTTCCATGTTCCATTAAGGTTTCACTTCGAGTAATGAACTTCTGGTTCCACGTTCCATTAAGGTTTCAGATCAAGTAATGAGCTTCTGGTCCCATGTTCCATTAAGGTTTCACTTCGAGTAATGAGCTTCTGGTTCCACGTTCCATTAAGGTTTCAGATCAAATAATGAGCTTCTGGTTCCATGTTCCATTAAGGTTTCACTTCAAGTAATGAGCTTCTGGTCCCATGTTCCATTAAGGTTTCACTTCGAGTAATGAGCTTCTGGTTCCACGTTCCATTAGGGTTTCAGATCAAGTAATGAGCTTCTGGTCCCATGTTCCCTTAAGGTTTCACTTCGAGTAATGAGCTTCTGGTTCCACGTTCCATTAAGGTTTCAGATCAAGTAATGAGCTTCTGGTTCCATGTTCCATTAAGGTTTCACTTCAAGTAATGAGCTTCTGGTTCCATGTTCCATTAAGGTTTCAGATAAAGTAATGAGCTTCTGGTTCCACGTTCCATTGTTTCACTTCAAGTAATGAGCTTCTGGTTCCATGTTCCATTAAGGTTTCACTTCGAGTAATGAGCTTCTGGTTCCACGTTCCATTAAGGTTTTAGATCAAGTAATGAGCTTCTGGTTCCATGTTCCCTTAAGGTTTCACTTCGAGTAATGAGCTTCTGGTTCCACGTTCCATTAGGGTTTCAGATCAAGTAATGAGCTTCTGGTCCCATGTTCCCTTAAGGTTTCACTTCGAGTAATGAGCTTCTGGTTCCACGTTCCATTAGGGTTTCAGATCAAGTAATGAGCTTCTGGTCCCATGTTCCCTTAAGGTTTCACTTCGAGTAATGAGCTTCTGGTTCCACGTTCCGTTAGGGTTTCAGATCAAGTAATGAGCTTCTGGTCCCATGTTCCCTTAAGGTTTCACTTCGAGTAATGAGCTTCTGGTTCCACGTTCCATTAAGGTTTCAGATCAAGTAATGAGCTTCTGGTTCCATGTTCCATTAAGGTTTCACTTCAAGTAATGAGCTTCTGGTTCCACGTTCCATTAAGGTTTCAGATCAAGTAATGAGCTTCTGGTTCCACGTTCCATTAAGGTTTCACTTCGAGTAATGAGCTTCTGGTTCCATGTTCCATTAAGGTTTCACTTCACGTAATGAGCTTCTGGTCCCATGTTCCATTAAGGTTTCACTTCGAGTAATGAGCTTCTGGTTCCACGTTCCATTAAGGTTTCACTTCACGTAATAAGCTTCTGGTTTCATGTTCCATTAAGGTTTCAGATAAAGTAATGAGCTTCTGGTTCCACGTTCCATTAAGGTTTCACTTCACGTAATAAGCTTCTGGTTTCATGTTCCATTAAGGTTTCAGATAAAGTAATGAGCTTCTGGTTCCACGTTCCATTAAGGTTTCACTTCACGTAATAAGCTTCTGGTTTCATGTTCCATTAAGGTTTCAGATAAAGTAATGAGCTTCTGGTTCCACGTTCCATTAAGGTTTCACTTCAAGTAATGAGCTTCTGGTTCCATGTTCCATTAAGGTTTCACTTCACGTAATGAGCTTCTGGTCCCATGTTCCATTAAGGTTTCACTTCGAGTAATGAGCTTCTGGTTCCACGTTCCATTAAGGTTTCAGATAAAGTAATGAGCTTCTGGTTCCACGTTCCATTAAGGTTTCACTTCAAGTAATGAGCTTCTGGTCCCATGTTCCATTAAGGTTTCAGATAAAGTAATGAGCTTCTGGTTCCACGTTCCATTAAGGTTTCACTTCACGTAATGAGCTTCTGGTCCCATGTTCCATTAAGGTTTCACTTCGAGTAATGAGCTTCTGGTTCCATGTTCCATTAAGGTTTCACTTCACGTAATATGCTTCTGGTTCCATGTTCCATTAAGGTTTCAGATAAAGTAATGAGCTTCTGGTTCCACGTTCCCATTAAGGTTTCACTTTGAGTAATGAGCTTCTGGTTCCATGTTCCATTAAGGTTTCACTTCACGTAATGAGCTTCTGGTCCCATGTTCCATTAAGGTTTCACTTCGAGTAATGAGCTTCTGGTTCCACGTTCCATTAAGGTTTCAGATAAAGTAATGAGCTTCTGGTTCCATGTTCCATTAAGGTTTCACTTCACGTAATTAGCTTCTGGTTCCACGTTCCATTAAGGTGTCACTTCGAGTAATGAGTTTCTGGTCCCATGTTCCATTAAGGTTTCACTTCAAGTAATGAGCTTCTGGTTCCACGTTCCATTAAGGTTTCACTTCGAGTAATGAGCTTCTGGTCCCATGTTCCCTTAAGGTTTCACTTCGAGTAATGAGCTTCTGGTTCCACATTCCATTAAGGTTTCACTTCAAGTAATGAGCTTCTGGTCCCATGTTCCATTGAGGTTTCACTTCACGTAAAGAGCTTCGGGGTTCCATGTTCCATTAAGGTTTCACTTCAAGTAATGAGTTTCTGGCTCCATGTTCCATTAAGGTTTCACTTAAAGTAATGAGCTTCTGGTTCCATGTTCCATCAAGGTTTCACTTAAATCAATGAGCTTCTGGTTCCATGTTCCATTAAGGTTTCACTTAAATTAATGAGCTTCTGGTTCCATGTTTCCAATAAGGTTTTACTTCAAGTAATGAGCTTCGGGTTCCATGTTCCTTTAAGGTTTTACTTAAATCAACGAACTTCTGGTTCCATGTTCCCTTTTTTTTATTTAATTTCAAACAATGAGCTTATATTTCCATGTACTCTCATGTTTACTCCAACCAATGAAATTATGGTTCCATGTTTTCTCAATGTTTACTCTAATTAATGAGCTTATAGTTCCATGTTCTCTCAATGTTTACTCCAATCAATGAGCTTATGGTCCCATGCACTGTCAATGTCTACTCCAATCAATGAGATTATGGTTTCATGTTTTCTCAATGTTTACTCTAATCAATGAGCTTATAGTTCCATGTTCTCTCAATGTTTACTCCAATCAATGAGATTATGGTTCCATGTTTTCTCAATGTTTACTCTAATCAATGAGCTTATAGTTCCATGTTCTCTCAATGTTTTACTCCAATCAATGAGCTTATAGTTCCATGTACTCTCAATGTTTACTCTAATCAATGAGATTATGGTTCCATGTTTTCTCAATGTTTACTCTAATCAACGAGCTTATGGTTCCATGTTCTCTCAAAGTTTACTCCAATCAATGAGCTTTTGGTTGCATCAAGGTTCTACTTCGAACATGGAGTTTGTAGTTCCATGAAAAGTTTACTTCAAGCGAGTTCTGTGGATTAATGTTCCATTAATGTTTTAATTAAAGTTATGAGAATCTGGTTCCATTATCCTTTAGGTTTTACTTCAAGCAGTGGGATTTTGGTTCCATATTTTGCCTTATGGTTTCACTCCAGTCAATGAACTTCTCAATAAAAGTGTTAATAGTGTTATCAATAGAAAAATTCTGGTTCCCTAATATGCCAGATTTTCTTTGAAGATTACAGGTCATTGAGCATCTAAAGTTTATTCTTTTTAGAGAGGCAGATTTGCACCGACTCGCAGGGGTGCCCTTTTAGCTCGGAAAAGTTTCCTACTATCTGACTGGTTGGACAAGATAACTCTAACCAATCAGCAATCAGGAAACTTTTCCGAGCGAAAAGGGCACCCCTAGGAGTCGGTGCAAATCTGCCTCATTAAAAAAGAATTGACTATAGTACCATGCTCATTAAGGGGTTTCTCATTATTATGATCTACTGCTTCCATGTTCTGTACTGCCCTTATTCTTCGGAGAATAGTGTTTAGACTAAAGGGGGAACTCAGTAGAGCACAGACCTCTGCGCGGCAACTTATTTTCCGACCTTGAAATTGACCTTCGACCGTAGTATGTATTAATTGGTGGTTAATTCATGTTCTGTACTGCCCTTACTTTTCGGAGTATTAGTGTCAACTAGAAAGGCACTCAATAGAACGCAGACCTCCCACAACGGAAACTTATTTCTCGACCCTTACCTTGACCTTTGACCTTAACATGTATTAACTGGCGTAGATTCTTGTTCTGTACTGTCCTTATTCTTCGGAGAATAGTGTTAACTAAAGGGGCACTCAGTAGAGCGCATATCCGCTACGGTAACTTATTTTCTTGACCTTTTGCTCTACCCTGACGCTTGACCTAAACATGAATTAATTGGCGGTGGATTTTCATACACTCAAATATGAACCGAATTTGAAGTCTCTGTGACAACGATGTCCAAACTCATGGCTTATTACGTGAATTGGACATTTCGCTTTTACCTTTGACCTTGACCTTCCAAAATTTAATAATTTCCAACTTTTGACACGACAGATAATCCCTGCAAGTTTCAGTACTCTACGATTAAAATTGTGGCCAGGAAGCTGTACACAAACAAACACAAACAAACGCATAAACAGGGGGAAAACATGACCTCCTTCCAACTTCATTGGCGGAGGTAATAATGCAGTACATGGAGGCGATGGGTATTATTTCTGAGATAAAAAGCAAATCTCCAGACCGATGTGATTTTATCTCTTCCCCAACTACAGTACCTGGACACCTTAAAGAATAAAGACTTCTGGAAGAGAAAGTCTATAATCCATTGTTCGCCTCCTAAAACATACACTGTCTTATAGACATTAAATCTTCGGGAATATTATCTATATGAACGACAATTAAAGGAAAAATATTCTATTAAATACAAAGAACATCTTAAGGTATGTCACGATATTGTTTGTAGTACAAAGTAATAAAGGAACGTTGGCTGTGACAATAAATAGTATACAGGAAGATGCCATATGAAAAAAAATAAAAAAAATAAATAAAATAAAATAAAAAAAAAGTTTAGCAATGGTCATGAAAACTAAAATAACGTCAATACTAGAAAATCACTCTGAGTGCAAAACTCCGCCACGACACATTATTTCTCGAAATCAGATTGCCTTTCCCAGAATCAATTTACACCTGAAGCGTATATGAAGTCTGTGTGACAAATTGCTAATTATGTGCGAACTTGGGTTAAGATTAGCGTTAATTCGGTTGACCTTTTGCTCGACCTTGATCTTAACCTTTGACCGAAGACTTTCAAAATCGAATCACTTCCACGTCTCAACATAACAATTAAGCCTTGAAAATTCCCTACTCAATTAGTAAAATTGTGGGCCAGGACGTTGTTCACAAACAAACGAACAAACGGGGGCCCAAATCATAACCACCTCCCCAACTTCGTTGGCTAAGATAATAACTGTATTAAGTAATATTTACTGTCTGCTCAATTCTCATGAAACTAGGCAACGTCCGAAATGAAGTATAAAAACAGATATAACCTGTGATACAATATCAAACAGAAAATATTTTTTTTATTTTTTTTTTTTTTTTTTTTTTTTTACCGCTCGCCGTAACATCACTCACCCTTTCAGATATTCAATAAAATACCGCAAGGGCTAGGGAAAAGGTCCACGACACAACTATGCCAACCTTCCTCCAACACCAACTTGACGCTGGCCAATTTTCCATCTTTCCTCGCGAGCACCGAAAGGCGTTTGTGGGGAAAAAACGTAGGCGGGAGAGAGGGGAAAAGGCGGCTGGTACCGCCTCCTGGGCGTGAGGAGGAAGAAGGACGGACATGGAGGTGAAGATAAGGAGGGACAGGGAAAGGGGGGTGGGGGTGGATGGAACGGGGAGTGAGAAACGTTAGGAGGAACGTTTTCCATCCCTAGTGGGGGTTTGGGTGTGAGGCTCTAATGCACTAGAAACGGAACAAGAATTCGCTCTCTTCAGATCAGTTTTGCGGCCACTCGTCCCCGTCGTTCTCAAATGGAATATCTAATAAGAAACACTTTCCCCTCTCGTGGGACAGTCGTGCTGCTGCTGAGAGAGAGAGAGAGAGAGAGAGAGAGAGAGAGAGAGATAAGGGAGTTTTGGATGTCTCAAAGACTTTTTAGTCCATCCGCAAAACTCCTTTTGCTCTTGGGTAGAGCGATTTGGTTTGAACGTTTAGAGAGAGAGAGAGAGAGAGAGAGAGAGAGAGAGAGTAAGGAGTTTGGATGTCTCAAAGACTTTTTAGTCCATCCGCGGAACTCCTTTTGCTCTTGGGTAGAGCAATTTGGTTTGAAAGTTGAGAGAGAGAGAGAGAGAGAGAGAGGAGAGAGAGAGTGAGAGAGAGAGAGATAAGGAGTTTTGGATGTCTCAAAGACTTTTTAGTCCATCCGCGGAACTCCTTTTGCTGCTTGGGTAGAGCGATTTGGTTTGAACGTTTAGAGAGAGAGAGAGAGAGAGAGAGAGAGAGAGAGAGAGATAAGGAGTTTGGATGTCTCAAAGACTTTTTAGTTCATTCGCGGAACTCCTTTTGCTCTTGGGTAGAGCGATTTGGTTTGAACGTTGAGAGAGAGAGAGAGAGAGAGAGAGAGATAAGGAGTTTGGATGTCTCAAAGACTTTTTAGTCCATCCGCGGAACTCCTTTTGCTCTTGGGTAGAGCGATTTGGTTTGAACGTTTAGAGAGAGAGAGAGAGAGAGAGAGAGAGAGATAAGGAGTTTGGATGTCTCAAAGACTTTTTAGTCCATCCGCGGAACTCCTTTTGCTCTTGGGTAGAGCGATTTGGTTTGAACGTTTAGAGAGAGAGAGAGATAAGGAGTTTGGATGTCTCAAAGACTTTTTAGTCCATCCGCGGAACTCCATTTGCTCTTGGGTAGAGCGATTTGGTTTGAACGTTGAGAGAGAGAGAGAGAGAGAGAGAGAGAGAGAGAGAGAGAGAGAGAGAGGTGTGTGTGTTACAAGGATTTCGAATGTCTCAAAAGACTTTTTAGTCCAGCCGCGGAACTCCATTTGCTCTTGGGTAGAGCTATATAGTTTGAACGTTTAGAGAGTTTTTAGGATCTTGTCTAACTTAATCTTGAGAGAGAGAGAGAGAGAGAGCGAGAGAGCGAGAGAGAGAGAGAGAGAGAGAGAGAGAGAGAGAGAGAAAGTGAGAGAGATCCAAGGATTTTAGCAGCCTTAAAGCCCCTATTACACTTATCCGGTTTCCTACGGCGTCGTCGGTCGCGACACTAGCATATGTTCATACCAGAGTGTATGATAGCATATCAGCCGTATGAAAGCTCACCCACGGCCGGCCGGATGAACTTTCGCCAGTAATAAAGTTGGCCTTACGGCCGTCGTACGTCAGGACTGAAGACGTAGCATGTAATTGCTCACCATATGGTATGACATCAATCTGAGTGGCTGAAGGATGCTCATGTTGACTATTTGCTTCTCTCATGCAAGTGTCCTTTTTTCTATTAAAGGTGATACATGACTTAAGAGTTCCAAACATGTGTCGTGATCCATTCGCATGTAGTTAAACCAGTCATCTTTTTCTAGTGGTAGTTCCTTCATTAAATTAACATGAGAGTATTTTTGTCGTTTATGCAACCATTGTTTGAACCAAATCTTCCTTTTACTTGTTTTCACCTTCAAGTAGCACGCTAGAGCAATAGGAACGAGAATGTCGTCGAGATAAGACATGTCACTCCCCCCACCACAAACAGTGCCACACTGACCCACTTACCTACGGCCGTTCAAAATACGTGTAATAGCTCTAGCCGTAAGCCACAATTTTCCTACGGCGCCGTAGGCCAGGTTGGCCGTAGGAAACCTGATACGTGTAATAGGGGCTTTAAGACTTCTAAGGACATCCCTGGGACACTTTTGCTCTTGAATAAATCGAATTAGTTTCAAATAGTCTGTTCCATGTATTTGCTATTTTTCTAGGTAAAGAAATTGTCATATCGAGTGCTGTTGTATCTTTTCAATTCCAGTTTGTATTAGTTACCTTTGGACTGATTTTTGCTAGGCGTGAATAGATTGTTGTAATCTACATTTGTTATTCCTTTAAGGATTTTGAATGCCTCCATTAACTGTCCCCTTAGTGGTCGAGTTTGTAGATCAAATAAGTGCAAACGTTCCATCCTCATATATCCAAATTGTCTTTATGTTGGAACTAATTTAGTGACCCTAGCTTGTACTGCTTCCAGTCTATCTACATCCTTCAGATTGGAGCCCAGAATTGGACTTCGTATTCTAGATGGGGTCTTATTAGTGTGTGGTGTGTACAGCTGCAGTTCAATTTCTTTGTTTCTGTTTTTGAATTTTCACTTTATGTAACCTATTGGTTTTTGTGCTTTCGTTAGATTTAATAACAAAATTTCTGATATTAATAAAAAAATTACTGAGAGAGAGAGAGAGAGAGAGAGAGAGAGAGAGAGAGAGAGAGAGAGAGAGTGTGTGTTACAAGGATTTCGAATGTCTCAAAAGACTTTTTAGTCCAGCCGCGGAACTCCATTTGCTCTTGGGTAGAGCTATATAGTTTGAACGTTTAGAGAGTTTTTAGGATCTTGTCTAACTTAATCTTGAGAGAGAGAGAGAGAGAGAGAGCGAGAGAGAGAGAGAGAGAGAGAGAGAGAGAAAGTGAGAGAGATCCAAGGATTTTAGCAGCCTTAAAGCCCCTATTACACTTATCCGGTTTCCTACGGCGTCGTCGGTCGCGACACTAGCATATGTTCATACCAGAGTGTATGATAGCATATCAGCCGTATGAAAGCTCACCCACGGCCGGCCGGATGAACTTTCGCCAGTACTAAAGTTGGCCTTACGGCCGTCGTACGTCAGGACTGAAGACGTAGCATGTAATTGCTCACCATATGGTATGACATCAATCTGAGTGGCTGAAGGATGCTCATGTTGACTATTTGCTTCTCTCATGCAAGTGTCCTTTTTTCTATTAAAGGTGATACATGACTTAAGAGTTCCAAACATGTGTCGTGATCCATTCGCATGTAGTTAAACCAGTCATCTTTTTCTAGTGGTAGTTCCTTCATTAAATTAACATGAGAGTATTTTTGTCGTTTATGCAACCATTGTTTGAACCAAATCTTCCTTTTACTTGTTTTCACCTTCAAGTAGCACGCTAGAGCAATAGGAACGAGAATGTCGTCGAGATAAGACATGTCACTCCCCCACCACAAACAGTGCCACACTGACCCACTTACCTACGGCCGTTCAAATACGTGTAATAGGCTCTAGCCGTAAGCCACAATTTTCCTACGGCGCCGTAGGCCAGGTTGGGCCGTAGGAAACCTGATACGTGTAATAGGGGCTTTAAGACTTCTAAGGACATCCCTGGGACACTTTTGCTCTTGAATAAATCGAATTAGTTTCAAATAGTCTGTTCCATGTATTTGCTATTTTTCTAGGTAAAGAAATTGTCATATCGAGTGCTGTTGTATCTTTTCAATTCCAGTTTGTATTAGTTACCTTTGGACTGATTTTTGCTAGGCGTGAATAGATTGTTGTAATCTACATTTGTTATTCCTTTAAGGATTTTGAATGCCTCCATTAACTGTCCCCTTAGTGGTCGAGTTTGTAGATCAAATAAGTGCAAACGTTCCATCCTCATATATCCAAATTGTCTTTATGTTGGAACTAATTTAGTGACCCTAGCTTGTACTGCTTCCAGTCTATCTACATCCTTCAGATTGGAGCCCAGAATTGGACTTCGTATTCTAGATGGGGTCTTATTAGTGTGTGGTGTGTACAGCTGCAGTTCAATTTCTTTGTTTCTGTTTTTGAATTTTCACTTTATGTAACCTATTGGTTTTTGTGCTTTCGTTAGATTTAATAACAAAATTTCTGATATTAATAAAAAAATTAATGAGAGAGAGAGAGAGAGAGAGAGAGAGAGAGAGAGAGAGAGAAAATAACAAAATTACTGAGAGAGAGAGAGAGAGAGAGAGAGAGAGAGAGAGAGAGAGCAATACAAAAATTACTAATAAAGAATTAATAACAAAATTACTGAGAGAGAGAGAGAGAGAGAGAGAGAGAGAGAGAGAGAGAGAGAGAAATTAATAAAAAAATTACTGAAATGTTCTCCCAATTCATATTCGTAGCTCACAAACGAAGACCTCCAATGGCATTCAGTCAGAAAAAAAAAAAAAATGTCAGCATTCAGCTCCATTTCATTCTTAATTAAATGTGTTCTCATTTAAGCATTCCAATTAGGTATGAGCTTCATTACCCAAGCACTTGTATGCATCCCATGCTGCTCTTCCCGGAATTATTCGCATGCCATTTTTCTGCTTCTTGTAAAAACGAGTAATAGTTTCGTAATTTTTCACCTGCGAGGAAAAAGAGAGAATGCCATGCCTTTAAAAATTCGCGAATGATGAATTTGAAATAGACAGCAAAGAGAAGTTCCTAATAAAAGTCATAAAAACAGCGTGTAGTAAAACTCCAGGAAGAGTTTTCGGATTTCAAAACTTAATTACACGCCCTTTCTGTGACTTTTCTTTCCTGCTACATATTGGAGGAAAAGAACTTCCTTTAGGGTTAAATATTCTATCAGAACCTAAATGGATTGGATGCTATCTTGCACTAAATGCGCTATCATACAAAATAATTTGAATTATTTGTCCTCGAAGGTGTGTTTACGCACAATCTGTCAAGATATTCCTCACCGATGGAATAGTTGCACACAGTCTGAGACAAGGGTGATTGGCTATGACGTCATCAGAGGGTGTGGCTTATTTTGCCTGGAATCTTTGCGGCGACTATACTTATCATTGAGTGTGTAGTTATACACAGTCGATCAATCTCTGTCACTGAGGGATATTTAGGCACAGTATGGTGGGCTACTTGTTACCAAAAGAAGCCCTTGGCCTTATAGTATCTTGGTTTACCAACTAAGGTTGTAGCTTAGCTGGTAATAATAATAATACATAGTTTGTTAGTCTGATATTTAAGGAGATAGTCAAAGTTCCTTGACCAATATGACAGTTTTGGAAGACTTGTACCAGTATTGTCATTCTGGATGCTGTAATGTGTTTTCATTGCGGTTCTTTGCTGCATATAATGCCTTAATCAAATTGACAATTATAACATTATGTCAAGTAACCTTCATTGTTTAAACCGGTATGGTTATTTAAATGCTTGGAGATTGCTGCATAGTCTTTTATTCCATACACTTGCCATTATTGTAGCTGTACGGCTAAATATTTCTATAAGCTTGTCAATGGGCATTTCAAAATAAAACCAAAAAATTATATCTTCGATGGAATTACAAGTTACATTGACATAACATTTACCACTTTCAGGAATATTACAATATTTTATTGGTCGTATTCAGTGCAATAAGTGATATTATCAGTTTATTGAAATGTTCACTAACAGCTCATGGATAAAGCCATTTTGTCATAACAGTAAGGATAGATTAAATTTGTACTTTTTTATTATAGGCCTCATGATTGCATTTCAGATGTCATGGACATGACGGTGTAAGAACTATGACATTTGGAGGTAAGAACATCTTCAAAATCAGCATCCACACGAAAAAATTGATGACGACAATCATCATCCTGGAAGAAACTTTCCAGACGTCGGTAAGGCGACTCATCTGCGACATGGGATTCCGATGCAAGACCTCATTGAGGAAGATGTATGTGAGGTTTGTTGCATTCTGGCTACTTAAAAAACACCGGGAGGATGGTATGTAGATGTTTAACCTGGATGAGACATGATTTACTACATGGATGAGTAACAGCAAGGACATTGCTCAGTCAAGCAAGAGAAATGCATACAACTGCCAATTGCTGCCGGGAGGGGGGAACACTTTGTAGTGGTAGCTGCTTTTACTTTGTTTCGTTACGAAAAACACCAATGGTGACTACCATGGGGGAGATGAAAGACCAATAACTGCTCCTCTGATGGCTGATTTCACTACTTTTACCATGGCTTCCTGAACCATCGATCGTGGTAATAGACAATGCGCCAACCCATACCATGCTAACAGACGATAGTCCATACCTCCAAAACTGCCACTAGAATTATGATCTGAAATGAGTGGAACATCATGACATATCCTATCTACCACATGACCCACACCCAGAATTGCTTATAATTTGCAAGCAAAACAGACTAAAGACCCAATATCTGGTGGATAACACCATGAGCATGTGGAGGCATGAGGTTGTCCGACTTCCACCTGCTCATCCTGAACTTAGCACATAAGAAGCGGTAAGAAACGTTAAATGTGTAGTGCTAAATATGGTTAAACGAACAGAATGACATATGGTGCATGATCATCTATCGTCTCGGTAGGGTTGGTATGCATGATTACCCGTTGTGGGAGTTATTGCTAATAGGCAAACCAGAGGCTCCATACCACTCCAGGCGTCCATCGGTAATAGATAATTTATCTATATATATATATATATATATATATATATATATATATATATATATATATATTTATCTATACATACATACACACACACACACACACACATATATATATATATATATATATATATATATATATATATATATATACATACATATACATATATACATATATATATATATATATATATATATATATATATATATATATATATATATATATAAATTATACATATATATATATATATATATACAGTATATATATATTATTTATGATAACTATTCCATAACATTCATACTTTTTTCTTAAGCAGTATAACCCAATGGCACCTATATTGTACTGTAATGGATCTTGGCAAATATAGTAATTATAATGGGGAAATATAGTAACTTTAATGGGCGAGTTGTCATAGTATAACATTGGAAAAAACAACAGCTAATGAATAAATGTGCGTTACATATCATATTAAAACCGCATCCAATATATCTACATAATATGATAGTATTTAATATTCTATTAGAAAATAAAGTATAATACTATCAAAAGGCATATATGTGTTATGGTCAGCCATATCAAAACATAGATTGCAGAAAATCTACTCTATTAACAAATTTAGTATAAAACATAGCAAAACAGTAACGCCTAAAGAAAATAATAACCAGGCCTGAGATTTACGAGTCTCTCTGATGTGAAACTCAGATGACAACGAAGCTTGGTGCCAAATTTGGAAAATTTCCAGAACCTAGTTTCACATGTAAAAGATGCTAATCAGAAACACAGCTCCTAATGATATCCGATCTTCCAAGATTTCCTAGTTTTCTTCTAAAATCAGCAGCGTTGTAAAAGCGGAAGTAAAAACGTACAGTGTCACAACAGGGGTCACAGAAATGTCTCCACAAATAAACTCATAAATGGATGAAACGGGTCTCTGTCTAAATGTATCGGCCATATTCTTTATATATAGAAGACCCGTTTTCTTTAAGAATCGAGAAAGTTCAGGCCAACTAACAAATCTGGAAACGTCAACAAATTTCGAGAAATTACCAGAATCTCTTATTCTCTAGAAAACAACAGTGCCTTTGATTTACAAATCGTTACAAATATATACTGAAATATTCCTAATGCAGACTTTGATCACATACCGGGCAGCTAAAAAAACTATAAATCGTTTTGAAACACATGTTAAAGAAAAGCCAAACAGGGATAACATAATGATAAGCTTATTACACGTAATCACCTAAAACACCAAGCGTGTCAATATATATTTCTGGCACGTTTAAAGGTTTAAACCCCGCTCATGAATGGCAGAGGCAAGGGACAGTGACATTGCCCTAGCAAGCAGGACAGTGCCCTAGAGACTGACCATATATTATATGATCAGCGCCCAAGGCCCTCTCCACCCAAGCAAGGACCTATAGCCTCTCCCAAACCCCTCAACCTTAGCTCACTAGGATGGTAAGGTTGCAGGCACTAAAGGAACTAACGAGTCGGAGCAGACTCGAACCCCCGTCTGGCAAACACTAGGCAGAGACGTTAGCAATCAGGCCACAACAACGCTAAACCTTAGTGTTCCTATCTCTGACAGACCCAGGGTGGTAATATTTCTCGTCTATTTATCAGGATACAGAGGAATTGTAAACTAGGACACTGATTTCTGTTCCACTGTATAGCTAAATAGCTATCCTGTGCCACAGTATAGCTAAGTAGCAATCCCATAGCAAAGACTCCACACAATTAAAAAGAAAAAAAAAAAGGTATATATTGCAGATACATAGGTAATACTAGATATTTTTTCAAAGTAAATTACATTTCCTTTACAATGATACATAATAATGTATGCCAGCCATTGTGATTTCAAGAACGTTAACGTCCTTTCCCATGGCAGAGTTATATAGAAAATATTTTTACTTCCCAGACAAGTAATTGTTCTGGGCCTAGGCAAAAAAAAAAAAAAAAAAAAAAAAAATCTTTACCGGGTTCATTATTTTCATTCATTAACATTTTGGGATCCATGATTTGAACAAATAATGAGAAAAAATTTCTTGTTTCATCAAAGTAAAAGGGAGTTGGAAATGATCTAATTCTTTCCTAAAATTTTTAAAAGTTGTGGATGCAATAGTGCGCCATAAAACACACGATATTCAGATATATATTTTGGGGAGTAATAACCGAATCGAGTTTTTCCAACCAAATTTACACATTGTAATCTTTTGCTTTGAACGTTCAATGTATAGCTACGTCTCATGCTTGGGTGCTTTTAATGGAGCCATTTTAATGCTAAATGGTCTTAATTTACTGGAATATGATGGAAAAACTAAAACTAAAACAAAAAATTAAAGGTCAAAACGAGTTAAAACTATAAACAGATACGTATTCAATAATTTACTGTAAAAAATATCATCTAATAGAATTAAAATCTATATGAAATAAATTAATTCACAAATTTTATTCATTTCAATGATATTTGAACAAGTTTTTAAGTTATATATGACTGACCCAGAGTTCCCTTTGATCACCGATTAAAATAAACTTTGGTAACAACTTGAAAAATAAGTTTAAATTTATTGCATGCTAAAAAAGAAAATGGAAAAATAAACGGTCTTTATGAAGAATTGAATTTCGTTGAAAAAGTGGAATCAAATATAATGTGATTGACATATATAAATCGATTTGCACCTTTCAAAGCTGCTTTAACTTTTGCCATTTATGTAGATTTTTTATTTTTATGAAAAATAAAAAGAAATGAAGCAAACTAACTATATCATGAACCAACATAAACACAAGTTAGACTCAGTTGCTGTAATATTGACGGTACGTATATATATATATATATATATATATATATATATATATATATATATATATATATATATATGTATGTATGTGTATATATATATATATATATATATATATATATATATATATACACATATATATACATTCATACAGGGTATATATACCATATAAATGCAACAAAAAGAAATCTAGCTAATTTTAGTCCACTGCAGGACAAAAGCCTCTGACATGTCCTCCTTCCTGTGTGCGTGTGGATGTATGTATGTATGTATGTGTATATATATACTGTATATATATATATATATATATATATATATATATATATATATATATATATATAACAAATACAGGGATTTTTATTCCACTGCAGGACAAAGGCCTCAGGCATGTCAATTCCTGTCTGGAGATTGGCCAATTTTCACCACGCTGGTCAGTGCAAATTGGTGATGGTGGGAGATTTTCGTCTGATCGCTCACAGAGAACCCACCTCGGATGGGTGGCCCTGACTGGTACAGCTTTGCTGGTCATGGCGACATGCAAACACTTTTCACCACGTTGAGGTACGTTCACATACACACACACATACATCCAGAAGAAGTCTCAAAGATACTAGTCGAGAGAGAGAGAGAGAAAGAGAGAGAGAGAGAGAGAGAGAGAGAGAGAGAGAGAGAGAGAGAGAGAGAGAGATCATGTAGTTCACTGTATTGGAAGAAAAAAGAACAATGAAAGATTGAATTGCTAACATTTTCTGCTGTTGCAAAGAAACAAATCTAACATTAAGTTTTTCTTTTAATCGTAATGTTATGTTTCGAAGAATATTAGTAAAGCAGCCACTTATATTTATTGTTTACTATTCAAACAACACTTACAACTCTAAATACAGAAGAAACTGTTTAGCTGAGCAAAGTATACTTGGGAAATTTATCATTAAGACAACGATGTTAATGTCAGCTAAAGTCATATCCATCCGCATAAGTTACTCAGAAAAAAAGTAGAAAAGATAAATCAAGCTAAGTAGAGCATTATCTGTAGAAAACAGAATATGGTATTTCAGGAATTACTTTAGTAGTTAAAAAACATTGTCTTAAAGACTGTCGCGTCCGTCTCCTCCTTTTTCTTAAATGATAAACAATCAAGACGTCTAATCTCAATATCCTTCTGGTTAAGGCGAGCTGGAAATGTGTGCAGAGAAACACAATAGAAAGAACAGATTCTACACTGATGGAAACCAATGCAATCACTAAGAGGGTGGATTTCCCACTTTAATTAGGTTCGAGCTTTGAAATATCGTCTTTAGGCAAGGCCAAGGTATGTAGAATATACTTCTCTTGTAGTTTATTTCCTTATTTCCTTTCCTCACTAGGTTATTTTCCCTGTTGGAGCCCTTGGGCTTATTGCATCCTGCTTTTCCAACTACATTGTTGAAAATTTGCGTTGAAAGAACGGAAAATGCCAGGCAAAATTTATTCCAGAATTTTTACAGTTTTGAAAACGGATATATTGCTGTAAAGGAGGGATATTACGGTCACCAAGCCCTAAAAGATGATGATAAAGTATGGTACAATAACGGTCGCCTATATTTTACTAAAATACGGCAGAGAACCGTATATTTTTACGGAGAATTGTCGATTAAAATTACGGTTTTTTCAAGTGTAGGGTTATAGCTTAGCAAGTAATAATAATAATAATAATAATAATAATAATAACAATAATAATAATAATAATAATAATAATACCTTGGACATATTTATATCTAGCTGTAGTGTAATTCACTAATACTTGTAAAGCATAAAAGAAATTTAGCTTTTAGTTTTCCCGTTGTTTCTTTGTAACCGGCTCTCCAGGAACTACATTATTCCTGGTCTCTCCCTTTGCTGTTGTTCATGCCTTTGTGAGATCCATCAGGAATTACCGTGCTTCGTTATATGCAACTAAGAAAAGTATCTCGAATACCATGTTGTTTCCCAGGAAAAAACAAACAGTCGTCCTTTACTTGTAGATTTCTTACAATTTACCACTGTTCTCTAGTCTTGGGTAGTGCCATAGCCTCTGTACCATAGTTTTCCACTGTTTTGGGTTAGAGTTCTCTTGCTTGAGGGTGCAATTGGGCACACTATTCTATCTAATTTCTCTTCTTCTTGTTTTGTTAAAGTTTATATAGTTTATATAGGAGATATTTATCTTAATGTTGTTACTCTTCTTAAAATATCTTACTTTTACTTTTTTCCTTTCCTCGCTGGGCTATTTTCCCTGTTGGAGCTCAAGGGCTTATGGTATCCTGCTTTTCTAACAAGGGTTGTAGCCTAGCAATCAATAATAATAATAATAATAATAATAATAATAATAATTGGATGGGTCTTTATTTCATGAAAAATTGACTGCTCCCACTTTAAAATTAACGCTTTTCTCAGGAAATTGTGACGAGCCGAGAGAAGGTTGCGACTCAGACAGGATGAAAGCAACTGAGTAACTTTATTACAGACACTACCCTTTATATACAAAAACTCAATGCAACAGGAAATTTCTTGTTCAACCGACACCGTACCGGTTAACAGTTAACGGTGAGAAAAACAGACACATTATTTCAGGTTCAATGCAACAGGAAATTTCCTGTTCAACCGACACCGTACCGGTTAACAGTTAACGGTGAAAAAACAGACACATTATTTCAGGTTCAATGCAACAGGAAATTTCCTGTTCAACTGATACCACACCGGTTAACAGTTAACGATGAGAAAAACATACATGTTATTTCAGGTTCTTTTTAGTGCGAGGGGAGAGCGAAGATACAAGCATAATATATACACAAAATGAAATGTCGTTACTATGTACAGTCGTGTGACACATGGTTGGTACATAATCCAATACTACCGCACTATACATCGATGGACCAATGCTTCACTAACTAGATTAACAAAGAAAACTATATTAACCAGATCTAAAAAGGGAAGCCAGATCTATTATAGAATTAGGATTTATCGTAAAATTAATACTCCAAATAAAAGAAAAAAAATGAATTTTTCACCAAAATAAGCGACATTACTCTCGTTACAAATAACGTAAATTTCATATAACTTCCGGAGCTAGTTTTGATGTTATTTTGCCCTGTTTCCCTTAGTAGCATGATAAATGGTATAAAAACGTAATAAATCTTAAGGGATTCACCTTCAGCGGCGAACTGTCCGGGGAAAATCCTAGGCCCAAATGACACTGTAGTTCATAGTATATATATATATATATATGTGTGTATATATATATATATATATATATATATATATATATATATGTTATATATACAGTATATATATATATATATATATATATATATATATATATGTTATATATACAGTATATATATATATATATATATATATATATATATATATATATATATGTTATATATACAGTATATATATATATATATATATATATATATATATATATAAATATATACAGTATATATATATATATATATAAATATATATATATATATATATATATATATACTGTATATATAATATATATATATATATATATATATATATATATATATATACTGTATATATAACATATATATATATATATATATTTATTTATATATATAAATATGTATATAAATATAAGAGAAACATGTCTAATTGTGCAAAATTTATCGTATATATACACACACATATATATATATATATATATATATATATATATCAATTATGTCTATTCCTTATGTATACAGTTTTAAATGTATCTTCACAGAAACATCATATAACACTTGAAGAAGGTGATGAAGTACATTTTTCTCCAATCAAAATGTCAAGATTTCTATTAATCTATAAATTATACTATACGTAATCAAAGTCAAAACCACCACCACCACTCATCGAAGTCCCTGGCCAACGAGAGCGTCCTCTTCATCCACCAAAAAAAGCCCAAATGTAAATAAATCTATAAACATCAGAAGTAGGGAAACACCTACTCAGAAAACCCCAAGCATCAGTCTCGAAGCGCGCTTGAGATATCTCTCGAGAGAGGCAAAAGAGTTATTAACGATCCCGGACTCGAGCCTTCGGAAACTCGGATCACACGGTGGACTGAACTGAGTGAAAAGACTCCCAGATTCGAGTTGGAGAGAGCAACTCAGGGGGAAAGAAGTGAGGGATGGGATACGGTGACGTCGAAGACGAGGAGGAGGAGGAGGAGGAGAAGAAGAAGAAGAAGAAGAAGACGACGAAAGGAGGACGAATAAGAGGAGGAAGGAGAGGAAGGAGAGGAAGGAGGAGGAAGAGGAGGAAGGAGAGGAAGGAGGAGGAGGAGGGGGAGGAAGAAAGAGGAGGAGGAGGAGGAGGAGGAGGAAGTGGAGGAGGAGGAGAAGAAGGAGGAGGAGAAGGAGAAGAAGGAAGGAGGAGGAGGAGGAGGAGGAGAGGGGAGGAGAAGGAGGAAGGAGGAAGGAGGAGGGAGGAGGAGAAGGAGAAAAAGAAGAAGACGACGACGACGACGACGAAAGGAGGACGAGGAGGAGGAGGAGGAGTACACAAAAGAGGAGGAGGAGAAGGAATTAAATTGAAACTCTTGTCGAGAGAGAAGATTGGAGGTGAGTGAGGAATAGCTAGTCCGGTTTGAGGGAGTCCTTTCAAGTCATCCGAGAGAACAACAAGAGCAATAGGGGTAAATGAAGGACGTCTAGTCAAGGGAAGCAGCCTTTTAAAGGAAGGTACTCAGCTTCACTCACGAGTGTACGCACTCCTGGGGATTAGGCTTTTCCTAAGTACCCCAGAGTACATCCTTACGGAATTAAAAAAACTAAATCATATCCAATTTAGGATTCTTGTGATCCAGCCCCCCTCAACCCCTTACCCCAGCACTCAGAAACCACAGCTTATTTAATGGAAATCTAGGCACCAATTTCGAAAATAGGAAAGAATGTTGTGTCATGTACTTTTATGTTGTATTTATTGATTAGGAATTTCAATTCTACCATTATTTCCTTAAGAATACAAAGGAAAAGGCCTTTATTTCGAACAAAATAGTTTTGTTTGATGTTAACCATGTCATGAAAAATCGCTTTGGATGAAAGTAAAGGCGAAAATTAAAAGACATTGGCTATTAATTTTATTCAGTCCAGCAATTCAGCTCCGTGTTGAGGAGTTACTTTGATCATTAATATTTTCTATCAATTGATTTCTCGTTTCTAAAGGTTTACATTGAATGCTATATTTGCCTTTGGGTATCCATCACTCGTGAAATTTTAGTTAGGATGCCAATTAAAACGCTTGAAATAAATGAACAAACCTGTAATTAAGGACATGGCATCCAATATGAATTTAAAACTCCAATGAATATAAAAAAAAAAACACTAAGTAAATGAAGCATGAAGTGATAAATGAAAAGGAAAATAATCCAATTAACAGAAGGAGACGAGTAAAAGACAACTTGAGAGATGCACGAAAAAAAAAAACACTTCTATAATTTCAGAATCAAGACAATTCTAATCATGAACTTCAACGCTCTGGAAGTAATTGGTATTTATTGTTAATTAGCTTTCCTTTCTGAACATCAAAGGAACTGTTTATTTTCTTCTGAGCGAGTAAAGTGAACATGTATGAGTGATGTGACGTGGCCAGAATTGTCTAGATAGGTGGGAAGGCCATTTCGATTCCTCCCAGTTATATCCGGTTCAAGTTTTTTTGGTTGTAATTTTCATGTTTGAAAGATAAGTTTTTCCACCATTACGTCCCTCTCATTCTGCTTATTTCATACACAAGACTTGGTCACACACGCAATATTTATTTAATGAAGTTTAACTCATTATTATCATCATAATCATCATCACTAATTATTATTATTATTATTATTATTATTAATTCTTTGGGAGTAGACCCTCTTTTATTTAATTTTCATTAATTATGATCCTTGCCTCAGTATTGTTAATTTTATAGTCGAACTATTCTATTGGTTGTATTTTTCTTCTTTCGTCAATACTGCGTTCTGTTAGTAACCATGCTATGTTGGAGCAAAGTGCATAACAAAATCTATAATTTTACTAAAAGTACAATTGTCAAGATCGGTACAACAAAGTATGGCTACTACGCGTTACAAGAGGGTGCCAATGTCTCCTCTCATTGTCAGGCAAAATCTGGCTAAGGGATGGTGAGCAGGCTCCTTATATATGCCTTGGATGGCTTGTCACATCAACCGCTAGTCACTGACTGATCCTCCTAGGCGGAGTCCGTATTTGGTCTGGGAAGGGGTTGCTCTCCCCTTTGTTGAGGCACCCGATGGGAGAGGCTCCATCACAGTCAGGCCGCTACTCCACTCACAATCGTCGAAGTTGAGTGGCGTCAGGGTCTGGGCAGGCCAAGTAAGGGGTCCCAAAGTAGTGCGCTATGGCCAACAACCTGCCTGAGCGGGGCTTGGAGTCAGGCAAACTGTTCAGCTGCTCAGAATACAAGTCCGAGGAGTCCAGAGCTGCATACTGATTAGCCGAGTCACTCATGAGGAATGTCTAAGTTGCGGGCAGGCTGCTGGGAACTCATCGCTGTCACCATCGTCGTTACAAGGTTAATTGGAGGTCTTCTTTTGACAGGTATGGTGGAAGAACATCTCTGGGGTCATGTTCATGTTAGGTCTCTCTTATTAGATTAGCAGGGCCTCCAGGATTGTAAGGCTCCTGCTGTCCAGGGAACTGCCAATGATCTTAGTATTCTTTATATTATGTAGAGTGTAGATTAAAGCTACCTATTTTATATTATAAGACCTGTGAAAAAGTCTTTATTTTCACAGATTAAAAGTTAATGCATAGGTAAAAACACTGTAATGATCTGTATCTCAATGTCGTTTTTTAGAATAAACTTTTCTGGATATTTCTCGTAAATTCTATGTTGCCATCTGCCAGATGTGTGATGCAGTTTAGCCCTGGACATCCTAGAGTCCATCAGGAATTATCCAGAAAAAATGGATCCATATATATAGGACGGGAGAAAAGTTAGACAGAGGAGACTTGATTCGTTTTTCTCCAAGTGAACATTGCGCTTGTGGAGTCATTTCTCAAGACACAAGTTGTGGTACTGCTAAATTTCTTCACTATTTTAACACTGACGAAATACTAAATAAGGAAACCTTGGAAGATACGAATATCATCAGAAGCTGTGTTCCTGTTTATCATCTTCTATATCTGAAAATACGACCTAGAAAATCCTTAAAAATTCAGAGCCGAGATTCGTCATTATTTATATCTCTCTACATAGAGACTTATAAGGCTAAGGCCTACATCACCATACGATTTTTTTTATCATTATCAATTTGGTGAACTGCGAGTATTTTGTGAATCTAGTAAAATATTGTAAATACTTATGTTTAATCTTAAATATAGTTACTGTTAATGTTTACTGCCTATTATTTTTTTTTTCGCTTTTACCGTTTTTTTAATTTCCTTGGTGAATTAATTACTAAAGGAATAAGTCATGAAGTATATTTTACATAAGCTAGTAGTGCAATAGTTGACTGGTTGCTGTGGCCTTATAGGTAACATATCTGCCTAGTGATTGCCAGAGTGGTTTCAAGTCCCACACAAACTCGTTAGTACCTTTGGTGTCTGCAACCTTACCATCCGAGTGAGCCTATAAGTCTACCTGCTAATTCATCATTAGTCATTACCTGGCCTCCCTGGACCTAGCTTAGGTGGAGAGTGGGCTTGGGTGCTGATCATACGAAATATGGTTAGTCTCTACGGCATTGTCCTGCTTGCTAGGGAAATGTCACTGTACCTTGCCTCTGCCATTTATGAGTAGCCTTTGAACCTTAACACCTTATGATGTCCTCTTGAACTACATTCTTTTAAACGAAGAGCTGTTGGGTCTTGATGGCTCCCTGCTGTACATGGAAGAAGAATCTTTTGGAGAGTCTCATCACTATCATTCTAATGTATTGTACTGTCATGTACAGCAGCTAAACAGCATGCCTGACTCCAAGTATGGCTCGGATAGCTTGCTCGCCAATCAGAGCATTACTCTAGGAGGCCTGACTGAGTCTTCCCTGATACTACCCAACTTCGAGTATTGTGAGTGGAACCTCTCCCAGCGAGCACTTTAGCCAATGGGAGAGCAGCTCATTCCCAGACCAGATACGGACTCCTCCCATGAGGGCAATTAGGCGACCAGCGGCTTATGTGATGAGCCATCCTGGGCATATATAAAAAGGGTGCTCAACAGCCCTTAGCCATACTTTTCCTGATGACGAGAAGAGACATTCGTCGCCCTCTAGTAACATGTAGCAGCCATATTTTATTGTACAGATTTTGAAGAGTTTAATTTTAGTAAAATCATACCCAAACCCTGATACTACCCAACTTCGAGTATTGTGAGTGGAACCTCTCCCAGCGAGCACTTTAGCCAATGGGAGAGCAACTCCTTCTCAGACCAGATACGGACTCCACCCATGAGGACAATTAGGCGACCAGCGGCTAATGTGATGAGCCATCCTGGGCATATATAAGAATGGTACTTAACACCCCTTAGCCAGACTTTTCCTGATAATGAGAGGAGACATTCGTCGCCCTCTAGTAACATGTAGCAGCCATATTTTATTGGACAGATTTTGAAGAGTTTATTTTTAGTAAAATCATACCCAAACCCTGATACTACCCAACTTCGAGTATTATGAGTGGAAGTTCTCCCAGCGAGCACTTTAGCCAATGGGAGAGCAGCTCCTTCCTAGACCAGATACGGACTCCACCCATGGGGGCAATTAGGCGACCAGTGGCAAATGTGATGAGCCATCCTGGGCATATATAAGAATGGTGCTCAACACCCCTTAGCCAGACTTTTCCTGATGATGAAAGGAGACATTCGTCGCCCTCTAGTAACATGTAGCAGCCATATTTTATTGGACAGATTTTGAAGAGTTTACTTTTAGTAAAATAATACCCAAACCCTGATACTTCCCAACTTCGAGTATTGTGAGTGGAACCTCTCCCAGCGAGCACTTTAGCCAATGGGAGAGCAACTCCTTCTCAGACCAGATACGGACTCCACCCATGAGGACAATCAGGCGACCAGCGGCTAAATGTGATGAGCCATCCTGGGCATATATAAAAAGGGTGCTCAACACCCCTTAGCTAGACTTTTCATGATGACGAAAGGAGACATTCGTCGCCCTCTAGTAACACGTAGCAGCCATATTTAATTGGACAGATTTTGAAGAGTTTACTTTTAGTAAAACCATAGACTTTTTTCTATGGATTTTGCTCTCCTCTACCGATGACTAACATGGAACACTTACTGACAGAACACAGTACTGACGAAAGAAGAATAATACGTTCAATAAAAAAGCTCAACTGCAAAATTATCGCTACTGAGGGAGCGATCATCTTGAATCAAACTATTATTATTATTATTATTAATCATCATTATTATTATTTTTATTATTATCATTATTATTATTATTATTATTATTATTATTATTATTATTAGTATTATTATCAGTGATGGTAAAACTATACAAACTTGTACAACTGATCTGTTTTTTATCGTTGAATATATATTTATTAACTTAGTAATAGTAAATCATTTTATTTTGTTAATCATGGTTTCCAGAGACTGCTGTTTTATTGTGTGAGGCTTTGAGTCGCATCCAACTTCCTTAAATATCGATCACTTTTATTCACAGAATGTGGTGTTTTAAGAAGAATACTCTTCTGCACAAGTCCCGGGGCTATATCGTCTCATATGTTCCTAAGATTTCTTTTCAATTACTTAGGCGTGATCCCGAGTACTTCTACATTTATTGACACCAGTTCTACTTCAATATTTCTTAACCTTCTTAACTAAATTTGCAAGTCTTGGTACTTTTCTATTTTCTCTATCCCCTTATTTTAAGAAGCCTCTCTCTCTCTCTCTCTCTCTCTCTCTCTCTCTCTCTCTCTCTCTCTCTCTCTCTCTCTCAAACGGTAACCTTGGACGGGGCAATGTTGCAGTGTCTGTGCTCATTTGAGTAGGTACTGCAACATCTATGAGTGATACTTTTTCATTGTCTCGTAGGACACAGTTAAGTCTGGTCGATGTACTTGATCATTTTCTAACACAGATTGAGGTCGATTTTCGTACAATTTGTTGGTGCATTGTATTTGAGATTTTTTACAGACTCTCCAATGGAGAGCTTTAGCCACTGTATCATGTCTTTTCTTATATTGATTCTAAACTAGTGCTGAACATTTACTGGGGATGTGGGCAATGGTTTTTCCTTTTGGTAAACTGTACACTCCCTGCACTTTGACGCTATATTAGTTCCTA
>NC_090759.1:33432757-33437487 GCF_036898095.1 Palaemon carinicauda
ACTACAAAAATCATGCATGACTTGTAACGTCTGTAAGGTTGAAGCTTATAACAATGAAAGCTACTAAAAGGCACTTTGCAAAATACTGAACTTCAACCTCTAAAATTTAAGACTATACTTACTAGGGCTTGCATGCACTTGAAAAAGTAAGTATAAAAAAATATTCAATTAATTACAAGCCAGTTATTTTAGTCTATCTTGCTTCAAGTAAATCGGTGTGATTTTAGTTCTTGTGATATCAAGTTATTCTGTCTGTAAGACAAGATATGTCATGAGTTAATGTTCCCTCGGTGGAAAATCATCAGTTGTCTTGCTGTTGGTAAGCCCTGGATCTTGGTCTTGCAAAAAAGAAGTTAAATATATCTTAGTTAAAGGATTATAAACTGCAAAAATTATTCATTACCTGAAATTAATCTTCTGCATCCTGAACTAAAGGCTTATTAGATCAGCTTGCAGAGGAACCTTGAAAAATGGAAATTTTACCTTTCACTGTCCTAACAAGGCTCTTACAATGGTACTATAATATTTCACTTTAAACAAACCAAAACATACGATGTCAAGCTTAAACAGGTTGGTCTTTTATCGGTAGGACAGAGCAATATATAACAAAAACCAATAACATTATATTACATGAGCGTGAATGAAATACGTGTGGTACATGGCTCCTCCCCTATAAGACATACACGTGAAATAGGGCACCCTGGTTTAGAGAGGCTAACTGTAAGTGGGTCATCTTGCAGGAGATATGCAGGTCATTGAGGACCCAGTCTTCTTTGCCACGAATGTTAAAAAAGAAAGCCTTCGTTCTGTGGTGGATCACGAGGAAAGGTCAAGTGTAAGGGGTGTCAAAGGTGGCTTACTAGTGTTGGTGCGCAGGAAGACGTGTGTTGTGGGGCGTAAATCTTTCATTGTGTTGCTTCTCTTGAGGATTGCAAGTCTGGCAGCATGGAGTAAATTTCCCTTCAAAGTGATGGAGGCGCAGGAGAGTTTGCAGACAATAAAAATTCAGTAGGGATGACCAATGGGTTGCTTCACAAAGTTTCAGCAGCCAAGATATACAGGGCATCCTTAGGAGTGGTTCTTAATCCCAGGAGGACCCAGGGAAGCCGAGTATACCAGTTGGAGTCATTGCAGTAGGAAATCAAACCTGCTTTGAGGGAGAGATGAAAACGTTCAACCAATCCGTTGGCTGCAGGGTTGTAGGCGGTTGTCTTATGTAGGGAGATGCCTACGAGATTTGCTAATGATGTCCATAATTGAGAGTTGAAAGTGGTAACCCTGTCAGAAGTAATATGCTCAGGGATATCGAATCTTGCTATCCACTCTAAAAGTAAGGCAGATGTACATGAGGTGGATGTTGCAGTTTGCATGGGAATGGCATGAGGTAACAAGTGGAGCGGTCAATGATGGTAAATGGATAACGATGCCCTTATAATGTGGGCAGGGGACCTACTTCGTCTGCGTGAATGTGGACAAAATGACGCCAAGGTGAAGGAAAGGTGCCCACTGCTGAATCCATGTGTCGATGTACTTTTGAAGCTTGGCATGAAGTACAAGGGTTGACCCATTCCTTAGCATCTTCAGTATATGTGCAATAGATCGGGGAGAGGGATGTGAGAGGCCATGGATGAAATCAAACACCTGTCAACTAATAGGAGCATGCATCCATGATTGTGGTCTACCAATACCGATGTCACAGAGGAGGGCGACGTCTTCTCACTGGGGGGATGTGCAGTATGTCCTACATGCTTGGTACTCTGGATCTTTTCGTTGGGCTTCTGCCAAGAAATTGTAATCTAATCGAAAGTGAACGGTGACCAACGTGTTTCTAGAAAAAGCATTGGAAAGGAGATTCATTTTCCCAGGAATGTGCTGAAGGATGCAATTGTATTCAGCCAAGTCTGAGAGATATTGAAGTTGACGGGCAGACCATTCATAGGAGTGTTGAGTGAAGGAGTGCACCAGAGGAATGTAACTCGTGCGAATGACGTAGGACAAACCTTTAAGCAGTAGTTTAAGTGTTAAACAGCCAAATGCCCCCCCCCCCCCAGCAATTCTCGGTCAAAGGTAGAGTAGCTGGATCCCGCCTTGGACAGTTTTCAACTGAAGAAGGCCACCAAGTGGGGCGAGCCGTTGACTACCTGCTCGAGTACTGCACCTATAGTGATGCTGCTGGCATCAGTGCAGAGAAGGAGAGGGGCATGTGGTATAGGAAAATGAGCGTAGCAATGGTTGATAGGGCATTCTTTGCGTTTCAGAAGGCTGCTTCTTGCAGTGGACCCCACTTCAGGTCTTTTGGCTTGCCTTTGAGGGAGTCATAGAGGAGGCCAAGAGTGGTGGCGATGGGTAGACGGGACCGATGATAATAGTTAATCATGCCAAGAATTTTTGCAGTGCTTTGATAATCAAGGACATTGTGAAGTTTTTAATGGCTACTACCTTGTCAGGGAAGGGGTGGACGCCTTAAGGAGTGATGCGGTGCCTTAAGAATGATACTTCATTGGGGCAAAAGATATAATTGTCATACTGAAGGAAGAGAACACAACTATGGGCTTCTTTTGGCAAAGGCCTATTTATTCCATTTCGGCGAACCTCTGTTTAGTGGCTGCCAAAAGACCCATGCCAGATGCCTGAATCTGGCAAACACTAAGGGCCTCATTGTCTTGATATGGTGTTAAATACCGTGCTTTTGCAGGAACCATGGGCATTTGACTAAGTTCAGGATGGAAGAATTCCGGGTATGATGGGAGGAGGTAGGCGTAGGCCTCCGTGGGTTTGCTGATGTGGAGTACAAGGTTAAAGGGGGCAGCTTAAAGAGGTGTTGATGAGTACGGATCCACGTTGACTAATCATCGACACCCCACGTCAATCATGAGGTGGAAATGTACAAGGAAATCCACACCGAGTAATGGTAATGTTAAGTTGGCAACAAGGAATTTCCAATGGTATATGGATCTCCCAAAGGATAGTGTGCCTCGTGCCCCTGGGGGGGATCTCAGATCCATTGGCAGCTACCAGTCGGACGTCAGCCGGCTTAGAATAACTACGTTGTGTCCTAGAGAGTGACTTTGGTGGAGATGAATGGCAAGCATCAGTGTCTACCAAAAAACCGCACACTCGTAACTGCATGTGAAAAGAATACATTAGTGACAAGGCTGGACACTGCCACAAGTGATGGACTACTTAAAAATTTTTTGGCCAATGACAACCGTCTGCATATTTCTTTGCAACAGCCCCGAATCTGGAGCTGTAGTAGCAGAACTACTATTGACGGGCATCAGTAAGTCGCTGCCAAGGTTATTGGTTGGGGCGTGTGCAAAGGGTGGCATATGTGGATGGTGGGCGGCTTTGTCGTTGCTCCAACATGTCACAACATGGGCGTCTGTGTCTTACTGCATTTATGCCAGCCTTGGTCAGTGTTGAGTAGTTGTATTCTTCGTAAGGAGTGGGGGCGTTGAAGGAGGTCTTGAAGGTGGTGAGGTGGCTGTCCATAAAGGCATCGACTTCGGTCATCAGGCTTTTTATGGGCAAAGTATCAACACCGGGGAGGGCAGCATGTACAGGTTCATACAGAAACTGCACGAAGTAGGTTCACTTCATGAGGAGAGCCATTTGCGGCAGATTGCAAGTGAGCAATACTGGTATTTCCCTGAGGGCGAGCAAAACCTTTTGGTCCCCCAACAGGTGTTGAGAGGGCTGAAAAAGTTTGGCTATATGGGCGACTTGCAATGGTGAGCACTGCTCCAAGAGGTATTTTTTTTAAGATGTCATACTCTATTGGGACGTCTGCTTGGTCGCAAAGCCAATTGGAGATTTCTGGGAACGTCCTCGGGGATTGCTGCGAAGGCATAGTCTGCTTTGCTGCTTGAGCGAGGCTCACCCTTGATGCGAAACTGAACTTCGGTGGTGCACTTGGTTACAAATTTTTCTACGCTGGTGAAGAGGCATGTGTCGAATAATCAGGTTCAGTCGGCGGCATTGTAAAAATTGTAGGGCTAATGGGTGTACGAAAAGGGTGCTGTGGATTAGTCACGCTGGTAGTCACCAATGTGGCAACGTAACTTAGGTTCTAACAGAGAGGTGAAGTTAATTCAAGTAACCCTTAGTCAACAGATAACAAGCTTATCTACAAGAACTTGCCGGTAAGAATGTCACAAAAATTCAATCAAACCAAAACATGCGATGTCAAGCTTGAACATTTTGGTCTTTTATTAGTGTGGGAGAGAGCAAGAGATAAAAATGAAGCAATGGCATACAGTCACTGCATGAGCGTGTATGAAACACGTGCGATAAAGACATGAACCCAAGACGTTATATAGATTCTGGATAGCAAAACTAAATTTATATGAATAAACACCTTTTTCCCCGGAGGTATAGTAAATTTATATAATTGGCCACAAATTCTAACATAACTACCAGGATGCAGCCTTGTCAATGCTGACGTCCTTCAGATGTCCTCTGCTCACAAACATACCCCGACATCCTAATTTTCCACCGGAAAAATACAAGAATGAGAAAAACATTGATAAAGAATTCTCTCTGACCTTACACATATATTCAAAGGCCAACCTGATTTACATTTGCCAAGAACGAAAATCTATGTTCGGTCAAAAGCCTAAAATTTATTGTTTGTCCGAGCGAGCAAACTCAACCATGTTTTGGTCTTCGCTTTTTGTTGTTTTATGCTAATCTTCTGTCACTAACTGAAACACCCAGCGGCAGAATAAAAC
>NC_090759.1:33437987-33445487 GCF_036898095.1 Palaemon carinicauda
CCCCTTAGCTTATAGCATCCTGCTTTTCTAACTCGGGTTGTAGCTTAGCAAATAATAATAATAATAATAATAATAATAATAATAATAATAATAATAATATCCCTGTTGGAGCCCCTTACCTTATAGCATCCTGCTTTTCTAACTACAGTAGGGTTGTAGCTTAGAAAGTAATAATAACAATAATAATAATGATGATAATAATAATAATAATAATAATAATAATAAGAAGAAGAAGAAGAAGAAGAAGAAGAATAAGAATAATAAAAATAATAATAATATGCCTGTTGGAGCCCTTTAGCTTATAGCATCCTGCTTTTCTAACTACAGTAGGGTTGTAGCTTAGAAAGTAATAACAATAATAATAATGATGATGATAATAATAATAATAATAATAATAATAATAATAATAATAATAATAATAAGAAGAAGAAGTAGAAGAAGAATAAGAATAATAAAAATAATAATATCCCTGTTGGAGCCCCTTAGCTTATAGCATCCTGCTTTTCTAACTAGGGTTGTAGCTTAGCAAGTAATAATAATAATAATAATAATAATAATAATAATATCCCTGTTGGAGCCCCTTAGCTTATAGCATCCTGCTTTTCTAACTCAGGTTGTAGCTTAGCAAGTAAAAATAATAATAAAAATGATGATGATAATAATAATAATAATAATAATAATAATAATAATAATAATAATAATAATAATAATAATAACTACACATTCAGACCAACCACTTTCGATCGAATTGCAAGACCGAATGGGTAAATGGATATTCTTGGGAGACCAGCACACGCTAGAGGACATCGCCCCCCCCCCCCGCCCCCCCTTTAAGAGTCGCTGGCTGACCTTTGATATAAAGAAGCAGTCCTATCAATCCTCCACTCGACGCTGCCTAAATTGGATGAAGAGGTAATGGAGCTGATAGAAATAAGCTGTCATAGAGAGGAAATTTTCTCAAATTGGATTCGCGTCTCTCTCTCTCTCTCTCTCTCTCTCTCTCTAACACAATTTCAAAATCTCTCTCTCTATAACTCACAATTTCAAAAATTTCTTTCTCTCTCTCTCTCTCTCTCTCTCTCTCTCTCTCTCTCGGTAACACAGACAATTTCAAAATTTCTCTCTCTACAACAAACAATTTCAAAATTTTTCTTTTAAATCTCTCGCTCTCTCTCTCTCTCTCTCTCTCTCTCTCTCTCTCTCTCAGACAATTTCAAAATATCTCTGTAACTCACAACTTCAAAATTTCTCTCTCTCTCTCTCTCTCTCTCTCTCTCCTCTCTCTAACAAAATTTCAAAATATCTCTATGGCTCTCAATTTCTAAATTTCTGTCTCAAATTCAAAAGTTACGTCTCTCTCTCTCTCTCTCTCTCTCTCTCTCTCTCTCACAGACAATTTCGATATATCTTTTAAAATCTCTCTCTCACACAGACAATTTCAAAATTTCTCTCTCTCTCTCTCTCTCTCTCTCTCTCTCTCTAATAAAATTTCAAAATTTCTCTTTGGCTCTCAATTTCTAAATTTCTGTCTCAAATTCAAAATTTCTCTCTCTCTCTCTCTCTCTCTCTCTCTCTCTCACACACACAGACAATTTAAAAATCTCTCTATATCTCACAAAAATCTCTTTCAAAATTTCTCTCTCTCTCTCTCTCTCTCTCTCTCTCTCTCCCTCTCTCTCTGTTTCAAAATAGAGATCAAATGAATAATTTTAAAATAAATTTTATTTACAACTGATGATATATATCCTCCTTTCACTGCTTCATGAAATACAACATCGCAATGACTTCCAATGGTTCAGTACTCAGTTTTTTTTTTAGTTATGTCTGATTAATTTATTGATTTTGAGTTTTCTGGCATCCTGATTTAAGTATGTCCGAAAAAAAGAAACATACAAAGTTGCTCAATGAGAAACATTACCCAATTCAGTGACCCAATTTCCAGCAGTCTCTCCTGAGGGAAATAATGCTTACCACTGAAGTATCTTTTTTTTTTTTTTCATTTCAATACCCAACAATAAATTACGTTTCATTACTATTACTTTTTCGTCTATCGTTGGTAGCAAAAAGTATCTCCTTTTCATTTCAATGCCCGACAATAAATTACGTTTCATTACTATTACTTTTTCGTCTATCGTTGGTAGCAAAAAGTGTCTCCTTTTCATTTCAATTGCCCGACAATTAATTACGTTTCATTACTATTACTTTTTGGTCTATTGTTGTTAGCAAAAAGTATCTCCTTTTCATTTCAATGCCCAACAATAAATTACGTTTCATTACTATTACTTTTTCGTCTATCGTTGTTAGCAAAAAGTGTATCCTTTTCATTTCAATCCCCAACAATAAATTACGTTTCATTACTATTACTTTTTGGTCTATTATTGTTAGCAAAAAATATCTCCTTTTCATTTCAATGCCCAACAATAAATTACGTTTCATTACTATTACTTTTTGGTCTATTATTGTTAGCAAAAAGCATCTCCTTTTCGTTTTAAATGCCCAAAAATAAATTACGTTTCATTACAATTACTTTTTGGTCTATCGTTGTTAGCAAAAAGTATCTTCTTTTCATTTCAAGGCCAACAATAAATTACGTTTCATCACTATTAATATTTGGTCTATAGTTGTTAACAAAAAGTATCTCCTTTTCATTTCAATGTCAAAGAACAAATCAGGTTTCACCACTATTAATATTTGGTCTATAGTTGTTAACAAAAAGTATCTCATTTTCATTTCAATGCCAAAGAACAAATCAGGTTTCATCACTATTAATATTTGGTCTATAGTTGTTAACAAAAAGTATCTCCTTTTCATTTCAATACCCAACAATAAATTAGGTTTCATTATTAATACTTTTTGGTCTATGGTTGTAAGCAAAAAGTGTCTCCTTTTCATTTCAATGCCCAACAATAAATTACGTTTCATTACTATTAAAATTTGGTCTATCATTGTTAGCAAAAAATATCTCCTTTTCATTTCAATGCATAACAATACATTACGTTTCATTTCTATTACTTTTTGGTCTATTGTTGTTAGGAAAAAGTATCTTCTTTTCATTTCAATGCATAACAATACATTACGTTTCATTTCTATTACTTTTTGGTCTATTGTTGTTAGGAAAAAGTATCTTCTTTTCATTTCAATGCATAACAATACATTACGTTTCATTTCTATTACTTTTTGGTCTATCATTGTTAGCAAAAAATATCTCCTTTTTCATTTCAATGCATAACAATACATTACGTTTCATTTCTATTACTTTTTGGTCTATCATTGTTAGCAAAAAATATCTCCTTTTCATTTCAATGCATAACAATACATTACGTTTCATTTCTATTACTTTTTGGTCTATCATTGTTAGCAAAAAATATCTCCTTTTCATTTCAATGCCCAACAATAAATTACGTTTCATTACTATTACTTTTTGGTCTATCGTTGTTAGCAAAAAGTATCTCCTTTTCATTTTAATACCCAACAATAAATTACGTTTCATTACTATTACTTTTTGGTCTATCGTTGTTAGCAAAAAGTATCTCCTTTTCATTTTAATACCCAACAATAAATTACGTTTCATTACTATTACTTTTTGGTCTATAGTTGTTAGCAAAAAGTATCTCCTTTACATTTTAATACCCAACAATAAATTACGTTTCATTACTATTACTTTTTGGTCTATAGTTGTTAGCAAAAAGTATCTCCTTTTCATTTCAGTGCCAAACAATAAATTACGTTTCATTACTATCACTATTTGGTCTATCGTTTGTTAGCAAAAAGTATCTCCTTTTCATTTCAGTGCCAAACAATAAATTACGTTTCATTACTATCACTATTTGGTCTATCGTTGTTAGCAAAAAGTATCTCCTTTTCATTTCAGTGCCAAACAATAAATTACGTTTAATTACTATTACTTTTTGATCAATCATTGTTAGCAAAGTCTTCTCAGTCAGCGAGAAGTAAACATTACCAATTTTTTCATAAGAAAAGAGAGCATAAATCCAAGAAATTTCTTTCAAAAAAAATTTTTTTTTTCTGAATTTTTACGCATCAGAACTAACTTCTCACGTTATCCCAGAGCTGGCGAACTTTAAGCAATTTATTTTGTGTCTTGAGAAAAGTGTCAGTTTCTTGGGAAAGTTTTGCCTTGCAGACTTTTTTTTTTTTTTTTTTTTTTGATGAAACGAGCGTTGTTTCGTAGCTTTTAGTGTTACAGGCGTTGTAATTATCCAGACGTTAATTAATTGTAACGTCTGCATACAAACGCTTTTCACGCTTCATAATTACTCATTACTTCTCCTCTTTCCGCTTTCTGACGGGGGCGAAACATCGTGTTTCCTTTGATAACATTTAATCCGACATTCTCGAATGTGTCACATTATCCATAAAAAAACTTTAATCTGACATTCTCGAATGTGTCAAAAATATTAAATCCATCATTCTCGAATGTGTCACATTATCCTTAAAAACTTTCAACTCGACATTCTCGAATGTGTCATATTATCCATAAGAAACTTTAACCTGACATTCTCGAATGTGTCATATTATCCATAAAAACATTTAACCTGACATTCTCGAATGTGTCATATTATCCATAAAAACATTTAATCTGACATTCTCGAATGTGTCAAAAATATTTAATCCGTCATTCTCGAATGTGTCACATTATCCTTAAAAATATTCAACTCGACATTCTCGAATGTGTCATATTATCCATAAAAAACTTTATCTGACATTCTCGAATGTGTCATATTACCCATAAAAACCTTTAATCCGACATTCTCGAATGTGTCATATTATCGATAAAAACCTTTAATCCGATATTCTCTAATGTGTCACATTATCCATAAAAACCTTTAATCCGACATTCTTGAATGTGTCAAAAATATTTAATCAGTCCTTCTCGAATGTGTCACATTATCATTAAAAACATTTAATTCGACATTCTCCAATATGTCATATTATCCATAAAAACCTTTAATCCGACATTCTCGAATGTGTCACATTATCCATAAAACCTTTAATCCGACATTCTCGAATGTGTCATATTATCTATAAAAACCTTTAATCCGAAGTTCTCGAATGTGTCATAAATATTTATTTCGTCATTCTCGAACATGTCACTTTATCCTTTAAAATATGTAACTTGAAATTTTCGAATGTGTCATATTATCCATAAAAGTCTTTAATCCGACATTCTCGAATGTGTCACATTATCCATAAAATGCTTTAATCCTATATTCTCGAATGTGTCATATTATCCATAAAAACCTTTAATCCGATATTCTCGAATGTGTCACATTATCGATAAAAACTTTAATGCGACATTCTCAAATGTCAAAAATATTTAATCCGTCATTCTCGAATGTGTCACATTATCCTTAGATACATGTAACTCGACATTCTCGAATGTGTCATATTATCGATAAAAACCTTTATTATGACATTCTCGAACGTCAAGAAAACCTTTAAACCCACATTCTCGAATGTGTCATTTTATCTATAAAAGCCTTTAATCTAACATTCTCGAATGTATCACATTATCCATAAAAACATGTACGGTGACTCGACATTCTCGATAAAAACATTATTCGACATTCCTGAATGTGCCACCTCATCCATAAAAAACATGTAACTCGACATTCTCGAATGTGTCGTAATAACCATAAAAACATGTAAGTCTACATTCTCGAATGAGTCATATCCATAAAAACCTTTAATCCGACATTATCCATAGTGCCATTCATACAAACATGTAAGTCGACATTCTCGAATGTGTCATATCGATAAAAACATGTAACTCAACATTCTAGAATGAGTCATATTATCCATTAAAGCCTTTATTCCAACATTCTCGAATGTGTCACATTATCCATAAAAAATGTAACTCGACATTCTCGAATGTGTCATATCCATAAAAAACATTTAATCCGACATTCTCGAATGCGTCATATCATCCATAAAAATATGTAACTTTTCACAAATGTGTCATATTATCCACAAAAACATTTGATCCACTATTATCCAATGTGTCATACATAAAAACACATAACTCAAAATTCTCGAATGTGTCATATAGATAAAAACATGTAACTCCACATTCTCGAATGTGTCATATCGATAAAAACATGTAACTCGACATTCTCGAATGTGTCATATCGATAAAAACCTTTAATCCGACATTCTCGAATGTGCCATATCCATAAAAACATGTAACTAAACATTCTCGATTGTGTCATATTATCCATAAAAGCCTTTATCCAACATTCTCGAACGTGTCACATAATCCACAAAAAAAAATTTAACTCGACATTCTCGAATGTGTCACATTATCCACACAAAAAAATGTAACTCGACATTCTCGAATGTGTCATAGCCATAAAAAACATTTAATCTGACACCGAATTAATAGTCATATTATCCATAAAAATACTCGTAACAGACCAAAAAATAGATTCCACGTTCTATTTTTTACGTTGAGTTTTTATATATCATTTCAGGAGTTAAACATGTACGAAACACACACACACACACATACAAGCGATGCATATATAGAAACGAACAAAATGGAGTTATCATTTCGGGGATGAGCGACAGAGAGCCACAGTCGCTAGTTTGCGCGGCAAAACTTGAAAACAATGGAAACCTATGGGAGACCACATCCCCGCCACACGATGCTGTGGCTTTGAGGCGCCACAGAGTCGCTAGTGTGCTCCCGGCCTAAGAAGGTGATGTGGTTGGCACCTATTGTGGTTGTCAAGTGTATCTTTTTCTATAAAGGGATTATGCTTGATGGTTAAACGCATTTAGAAGTAAATACCCTCATTATTCAATGAGGGTAAGTTCATGAAGATAACGGCAATGCGCTTTCCACAATGGACAATATTCTAATCAGAAATGTCTCATCATCTCCTCCTACGCCTATTGACGCAAAGGGCCTCGGTTAGATTCCGCCAGTCGTCTCTATCTTGAGCTTTTAAATCACTACTTCTCCATACATCATCTCCTACATCATGCTTCATAGTCCTCATCCATATAGGCCTGGGTCTTGCAACTCTTCTAGTGCCTTGTGGAGCCCAGTTGAAAGTTTGGTGAACTTATCTCTCGTGGAGAGTGGGGGAAGAGCATGCCCAAACCATCTCCATCTACCCCTCACCAGGATCTCATCCACGTAAGATCAAGTAATCTCTCTGATAGTTTCATTTCTAATCCTGTCCTACCTATAAAAAATAATAGTCAAAAGCTACTAAGACGACAACGATGTTCCCGAAAAAAGCGTATATTGCTCAAAACAGGGTTATATACTTTTGAAAAAGACTTGCATTAAAAAAACGGTAAATACCTGGCAACATTTATTCAATGACTTTTACCGTTTTAAAAATGGATATATTACGGTCACCAACCCGTAAAAGGTAATAACAAAGTATGGTAAAAATTACAGTCGCCTTTATTTTACTGAAATACGGTTAAGAACAGTATATTTCTACGGAGAATTTCCGATTAAAATTA
>NC_090759.1:33450487-33465487 GCF_036898095.1 Palaemon carinicauda
TGGAAACTTTGCATTGGTTATTCTCGAAGAGATTAACCATTCGATTTTATTATCTGGAAGGCTGCAACAATTGGTTGTGAAGGAAACACAAGTGTGTGTCTTTTCTTTCTGAATTGTTATGCTAAACTGTGCATATCCAGTGATACATAGTTCACTTGATACTCATGGAAATTTTCTTCTCTTTGTAGGAGGTACGTCCGAAGTGCGGAAGTGCTTTCTGCAACGTCCGCAGTAAGAACCTCTGCGGACACGGATTATGTAGGAGGCACGCAGCATGCGCTGTCTCCAAAGGTGAGCTCCGGTATTGGGACCCCCAGGTATGTAACGTGTGCTCTAACTTGATTACTGAAGCTTTTGATTCCCCTAGGACAGCGAAATCAAGAGATATAGCAAGGGGGAAGCTTCACACCTGGGGAAGGGGCTTCCAGAAGAACACCTCTGGACCTTATCTTCCAAGTGAGAAGATGAGGGCTTACCTTTTCCCTAGGGCATCATCTGATGCAGTGATTCCCCAGCCTCAAGAGGAGATCCCCCTAGTTCAGATCCAGGTGGATGCTGAAGTGGCGGTCGCCGTTCAAGACATCCAGTTGGGCGACAGGATGTCAGACGTGTCCGAGCGTCTGGAGGAAGACCTCCTGGCAGGAGGCCAGGATGAAGATCAAGCCCTAGACATCGTAGAGGAAGAAGCCAACGAGGTGTCGGCTGCTCCGGTTCTGATCCCTGAACCTATTCCCTCAACATCGTCCGCTCTCCCAGTAGAGCTGGGACAGGCCCTCTCCTCCATTGTTGGAATGATCCAACAAATGCAGAAGGAGAATATGGAGAAGGCGGCTGCAATGGAACTGCGGATGCAGGAGCTTGCAGCATCACGTGGGCCCCAGAAAAGGCTCAATGTGAAAGACCTTCCCTTGTGCTCAGATGCTAACCTGTGGAGATATGCCGAGCACATGCCGATGACGACTGGAAAGATCGTCATGTCGGATAAGCTGGGTTCAGTTCCCCTTGAGGAAGTGGAATTCTGGCCCAGCAAAGGGTCATATCCGGACTGTTATGTCCGGTTGAGGAAGGAACCAGCTTCAAAGGAGAAGACAGAGCCGAAGGAGGTCATAGTGATGGACCATGCTAAGGCTCAAGCTTTGCTTTCATCTTCGATGAAAGAGAGGGGCTTCACAAACTCAAAAGTTACTGCATTGAGTAAGAAGCTCCCTTCCTTTGTGTCCTCTCCTGCTAGAGCCTTCCCCTTTTTGCAGAAAGGGTTTGCGGCTGTATTAAAAGCAGTCGAGGCTGGCAAGCCTTGCCCCTCCCTGGAGGAGTGTAAACCCTTGTCACTGGCCCTACCCATGGACCACAAGGACTGGAAGGACGTCCATCTTACCTTCTCAGTCGGGAAGTTGGAGGCTGATATTGCCGGACGTCAGTTCGGTGAGAACCTCCCTAAGCTGTCTGACTTTCTTTTGCGGAGAGAGCTCGAGACAAAAGAAAAACTGGCTGCCTCAATGTCTCTTCAGACCACTCTTGAGACGATGGCAAGTGACCCCAAGGTCCATGAAATGTTCATGGAAGTGGCCAAGATTCATCTGGCCACAGTGACGAAGGCTTTACAGCTTCGTCAGGGCGAGGAGAGCTTGTAGGGAGTTCGTGTTCACCTCGGCTACGGTGAGGCACGAGCCAAGGAAACTAATCTCCTCCAACATTTGGGGCAAAGACCTTTTCCCTAGTGAATTGGTCAAAAAAGTTGTGGATAAGGCCGCCACGGAGAATAGAAATCTTCTCCAAAAGTGGGGCCTGTCTATCAAGAGAAAGTCTTCCCCGGATGAGGGTCCCCAACCAAAGAGGAAGACTAAAAGGCCTAGGCTACCGTCTCGGCCAGCCAAGCCAGTTGAACAGTAACAGCAACAGCAGTTGCCGATGCCTTCAGTGCCCCAGATGGTGGCACAAACCCCGACCACTTTCCAGTGGGTACCCCAGGCCGTGTCGACACAGTCCACGGTGTTCACCCCAACGTTCGAAGGGCAGTCTACTTCCTTTCGAGCAAAGCCTAGAGGAGCAGCCAGAGGCTCGTCTAGGCGCCCCTCAAGGGGAAGGGGATTCAGGGGCGGTCGCGGTCGGGGAGGCAAGACCTCAGGACGGCAGTCCAAGTGAGATGATGCCGGTAGGAGGGAGACTTCAGAATTTTCGGGATCGGTGGACCTTCGATCCCTGGGCCCACAGCCTACTCAAGAACGGACTGGGCTGGAGCTGGTACAGCACTCCACCCCCGTGCCCTCGGTTTTTCCAACACTCCACCCCCGTTCTGGAGGAGTACGTTCAAGAACTGTTGGAGAAAAATGTGATCCGAAGGGTGAAGTCCATCAAATTCCAAGGGAGGCTGTTTTGTGTTCCTAAGAAAGACTCGGAAAAGCTCAGTCATTCTGGACTTGTCGCCACTCAACAAGTTCATAGTGAATTGCGAATTCAAGATGCTAACACTGGAACACATAAGGACCTTACTGCCCAAGAGGGCATATTCCGTCTCCACAGACTTGTCAGACACCTATTGGCACGTTCCAATCAACCGCCGACTCTCCCCCTACCTAGGGTTCAAGCTACAACGAAGACTATACGCCTTCAGAGCCATGCCATTCGGGCTAAATATAGCCCCAAGGATTTTCACGAAGCTTGCGAGCGTAGCTCTCAAACAATTACGCCTAAAGGGAATTCAGGTAGTAGCCTACCTGGACAACTGGCTGGTGTGGGCAGCATCTGAGACGGAATGCTTGCAAGCTTCCAGTCAAGTGATCCAGTTCCTAGAGTATCTAGGCTTCAAGATCAACAGAAAAAAGTCTCGACTTTCTCCATCTCAAAAGTTCCAGTGGCTGGGAATCCACTGGGACTTAATGTCACATCATTTCTCCATCCCGGCGAAGAAAAGGAAGGAGATAGCGGGTTCTGTCAAGAGACTTCTAGATTCCGAAAGGATATCAAGACGCGAACAGGAGGGGGTACTGGGCTCTCTCCAGTTTGCTTCGGTGACAGACCCAGTGCTAAGAGCACAGCTAAAGGATGCAACCGGAGTTTGGAGAAGTTATGCATCAAACGCGCGAAGAGATCTGAGAAGACCAGTTCCGCTTCGGCTACGTACTCTTCTCAGGCCTTGGTCCCAAGCCAGACATCTAAAGAAGTCGGTTCTTCTTCAGCCACCTCCCCCGTCGGTGACGATTCACTCAGACACCTCGAAGGAGGGACGGGGAGGTCACTCATCGGAAAAAAGTCCAGGGGACTTGGTCCAAGCTATTCACGACCTTTCACATAAACTTTCTAGAAGCTATGGCAGTGTTCCTTACGTTAAAGAAAGTCTCCCCGCGTCACTCGATCCACATAAGGTTGGTGATGGACAGCGAGGTAGTTGTGAGATGCTTGAATCGACAAGGATCGAGGTCACCACCTCTCAACCAGGTGATGTTGGCCATCTTCCGATTGGCGGAAAAGAAGAAGTGGTACCTGTAGGCAGTTCACCTTCAAGGAGTCCGCAATGTGACAGCGGACGCTCTATCCAGGTTCCCACCGATAGAGTCGGAATGGTCCTTAGACGCAGGATCATTCTCCTTCATTCTGAACAAGTCCCAGAACTGCAGATAGACCTCTTTGCGACGAAAGACAACAAGAAGTTGCCCCTGTACGTGTCCCCGTACGAGGACCCCTTAGCGGAAGCAGTGGACGCGATGTCCCTCGACTGGAACAGATGGTCCAGGATTTATCTGTTCCCTCCTCACAACCTTCTGTTGAGGGTCCTCATCAACTGAGATCCTTCAAGGGGGTAGCGGCAATAGTGACCCACAAGTGGTCGTACAGCGTGTGGTTCCCCCTGGCATTGGAACTACGACTGAAGTTTCTACCGCTACCAGATCCAGTTCTGACCCAGCGAGTCCAGAAGTCTTCTGTCTGTGCTTCATTACAGAAAACCCGGATCCTGCAGCTCATGATTTTCTCTCCCTAGCGGTGAGGAAGCGTTTCGGGATTTCGGAAGCCAGCATAGACTTCCTAGAGGAAAATAAGTGCAAATCTATTAGAAGGCAATAAAGTTCTGAAAGCCTACGCTAGGCTCAGACCTTCAGCACCTCCGAAGCCCATTTCATGGTCTTTAGACAAAGTTCTTCATTTCGCTTCTCTGTGGAGCAATGAGGAGGGTGCGTTAATGGATTTGACCCAAAAAGTTATTTTCCTATTTCCACTCGCGTCCGGGGCCAGGGTTAGTGAGATTGTAGCCCTCTCGAGAGAGGAAGGTCGTGTTCAGTTCCCGGATGGGGGAGAACTGAACCTGTTTCCGGATCCTTTGTTTCTCACCAAGAATGAGTTACCCACCAACAGGTGGGGTCCCTGGAGAATCTGCCCTCTGAAAGGAGATGCATCTCTATGTCCAGTAGAATGCCTAAAGGTCTATCTTCATAGAACTTCAAACTTCTAGGGTGGTCAACTATTCAGGGGAGAAACATCAGGCTCAAATTTATCACTGAATCAACTCAGGGCGAAAATCGCATATTTTATTCGCAGAGCGGATCCTGACAGTACACCCGCAGGTCACGATCCGAGGAAAGTTGCTTCATCCTTAAATTTCCTTAATTTTATGGATTTTGAACATCTCCGTTCATACACTGGCTGGAAGTCTTCCAGAGTGTTCTTTCGCCACTATGCGAAGCAAGTGGAGCAACTAAAGAGTTCTGTGGTAGCAGTGGGTTGCGTCGTTAACCCTGCTGTTTAACTCTGCGAGGAACAGTGGTTTTAATTGGGACAATTAATTCCAGGGTGAGTGTGTAGTTACAATCTGTGCTACAAACTAAGTGAGGGCACTGAGGTGCCCACGTTGACTGTTCCACTTCCAAAGGTGAACCTAGCATAAGTGCAGACATGTGTGCCGAGCGTTTCTAACGCTAATGTAACTGATTAGTAATACAGACTTTTCTGACCTTCATACCTCGGTATGTTAAAAGTGGCACTAATGTTTTTCTTTCAGATAAACAAGTTTCTGTTTACTATCAGACTTATGCCTAAAGTTTTGGTTATCCTCTTCTTATATATATATATATATATATATATATATATATATATATAGAATTGTTGTTAACCTGTCTGTTTATTGTCTATCAATAAACTTGTTCTTGAGAACCTTGCGTCTCCTTCACCTGTGTCAATTTATTGATATAATTGAGCATTCATTCTATGTATATTTATCTGGGATAATTCTAATAGATTGTTCCTGTATGCAAGCTATGTTGCATTGGTTTATGCTTTCCCTTATCGGGAGGACTCCGTCCCAGAAGGGGACGGTGGCGGTTTTACAAGTTTCCTCCAATGCGGATATAAACCTTTGTCCAATACAAAGTATTGTGCGGAGAACTGGTCGATATTTCATATTGACGCAGTGGTTCTTTACAAACTATGCTTTACATAATATAGGGGGAGACCACTATATTAGCTTGCCTGGTATTCATACATAGGTATATGTACTCCTCGAGACTTTTCCAGAGTCTAGTAGGACTCTTCCCTGTAGGGGGCAGGAAGCTCTAACATGGTTTATGGTTAGTTGAAAAGATGTATAACGGTAACATCTTAGGTCTCTAGGTCTAGTCGACCGGGAAAAATTACCTCCGGGGAGTACGGCACGTTCTGAGAATCCACAGATACAGTAATGCTCTGGTATACTTCCATCAGGACGACATGGCTTGAGCCCAAAAAACGGATTTTGAGAGAAGCGAAAAATCTATTTTTGGGTGAGATGCCCATGTCGTCCTGATGGACCCGCCCTTCCCTTTCTATGAAAGGGCTGTAGGACCCCTCCCTACATACAGTATCTGTAGCACCTCGTGTACGCTACAAAGAATACAGATGGCGCCAGGATTGGCGCCAGGCACGCTTACGAAACTGGAGAATAGGGAGCCTTGGGAGTGGCTCCCCCTTTTTCTTTCCCGTTTTCGTTTCTTGCCAATTGACCCCTCGATACGTAATCTCTGTTTGGGGTGCAGATTGCCATGTGGCGTGTCAAGAATACGTCCTCTGATATGTCGCGATATCCCTTTCATTAGGGATATTCGCTCCAGGAGTTAGAATTCTGGGTACCTTAAGGTAAATTCTCTGGGAATATCGCCGTAGTTGTAATATACCCTAGGAAGCTACCCTATAGGAACTTCCATCAGGACGACATGGCCATCTCACCCAAAAATAGATTTTTCGCTTCGCTCAAAATCCGTATATATATATATATATATATATATATATATATATATATATATATATATATATATATATATACACATATATGTATATATACATATGTTTATATATATATATATATATATACATATATATCAACCCCAAGGAAATAGTTAGACAGCAAAACCTTCCGCAAAATCTTAACTTATAACTGTATCAAAGCCTAAATTAAGGTATGCCTCATGGGAAACCAATCCTATCATTAGAGTACACTAACTAATAATTAAGCCGATGGTTCCAAATTCGGATTGTACATTGTGAAAATTGTATGATTTCACAATAAGATAATTCAAATAGGATAAGTATTTGGGATTTCAATGTGTATTGCAATACTCCTGTATATTCAATGGCATCCATTTAAAAAAAAAAAAAAAAAAAGTGGCCGCCATATTGAATTTTTAGGTGACTAATCGGTTTTTATGAAATTGCTAATCTCCAAGCAGTACTTGTGCCAATTTCACTTCTTGTTTCTGGTAATGAAAATTTTTTAATAGTTGTATGTTCCACTATTGTTTTAATGTTACTGTTTTTAAAATATTTCATTCTAACTGTTCATTATTTCTCATATCGTTTATTTATTTCCTTTCCTCAGTGGGATATTTTTCCCTGTTGGAGCCCTTGGGCTTATAGCATCTAGCTTTTCCCTGTTGGAGTCCTTGGGCTTATAGCATCTGGCTTTTCTACCTAGGGTTGCAGCTTAGCTAATAATAATAATAATAATAATAATAATAATAATAATAATGGTAACACATAGTAGGAGACCGATCTAAGCCTTGCCTTACACGATCGCTCTTTTCCTCAGATGTTTTTAGTTGCCCATTTCTCCTCTTATCCTTTTAGTTGCCATTCCTCCCCTAACCCAACATTGTCCCTGTCTCCGTAAATTCCTTGTGCCATGCGTGAAATAACGGACGTGACGGAGAATCCCTCCCGTATTTATTTCTGTAGTTTCGTACCGGATTGATTTCAATAAACCATGACAAATATTGTTGCTCTCTAAAGGAGCACACGTTTTGGGGGGCTCGTTAAACAGTACCTCTTTCATGAACAGGGTATCTAAAATGCTTACATCCAATGCAATTCTAAAATTGGTCTCAGCTTACTTGCTCGCTGGTCAGTCCAGTTTTCAACACTTCCTTCTTCTTCTTCTTCTTCTTCTTTGTCTACATTTTTTCCCACTTCTATGTGGTGTCGATGTTTCGGGAGAAAGCTGACCAGAAACATCGACACCACATAGAAGTGGGAAAAGATGTAGACAAAGAAGAAGGAAGTGTTGAAAACTAAACTGACCAACGAGCGAGTAAGCCGAGACCAATTTAAGAATTGCATTGGATGTAAGCATTTTAGATACCCTGTTCATGAAAGAGGTACTGTTTAATGAACAGGGTATCTAAAATGCTTACATCCAATGCAATTCTAAAATTGGTCTCAGCTTACTCGCTCGCTGGTCAGTTTAGTTTTCAACGCTTCCAAAAGGCTAAAATCTCTGCCGGTTAAAACGCTGCCAGAAGGCTCAAATCACAGGCGTTCTTTACTAAGACAGCCCTGTAATGTTTAAACAGCTTTCAGAAGGCTCAAAACACTGGCGTTCTTTTCTAAAACAGCCTCTATAATGCTTAAAATGCTTCCAGAAGGCTCAAATCACTCGCGTTCTTTACTAAGACAGCCTCTGGAATGTTTAAAGCTTTCAGAATGCTCAAATCACTGGCGTTCTTTTCTAAGACAGCCTCTATAATGCTTAAAATGCTCCCAGAAGGCTCAAATCACTGGCGTTCTTTTCTAAGACAGCCTCTATAATGCTTAAAATGCTCCCAGAAGGCTCAAATCACTGGCGTTCTTTTCTAAGACAGCCTCTATAATTCTTAAAATGCTCCCAGAAGGCTCAAATCACTGGCGTTCTTTTCTAAGACAGCCTCTATAATGCTTAAAATGCTCCCAGAAGGCTCAAATCACTGGCGTTCTTTTCTAAGACAGCCTCTATAATGCTTAAAATGCTCCCAGATGGCTCAAATCACTGGCGTTCTTTCCTAAGCCAGCCTCTACAATGTTTAAAAAGCTTCCAGAAGACTTTAATCACTGGCCTTCTTTCATAAGACAGCCTCTACAATGTTTACAATGCTTCCAGAAGGCTTCAATCACTGGCCTTCTTTCCTAAAACAGCCTTTACAATGTTTAAAATGCTCCCAGAAGGCTCAAATCACTGGCATTCTTTACTGAGACAGGCTCTACAATGTTTAAAATGCTTCCAGAAGGCTAAAATTTCTGCCGGATCTTTGTCCTAGACAGCCTCTATAACGATTAGAACGCTTTCAGAAGGTTCAAATCACTGGCGCTCTTTACTAAGACAGCCTCTACAATGTTTAAATTGCACCCAAAAGGTTACAATCACTGGCTTAAACGCTATTTGTAAATATATCTATATTTTTACGTCCCCGGTTATTGCTGTTGATAATTTCAATACAAATATCTGAAGGATAAGTGACTATGAAATCTACCTTCCATGTCCTTGAAAGATATAATCGATTGCAGAAACCATAATCTATAACGTTTTAACCCTAGTATTTTATGAGTCATAAACAAAAACATGAAATCAAGCTTAATTAAAGCTAACTTTTTATAAAAAAAAAAAAAAAAAAATCAGCTTGAAATATTTCATGACAATTTTGCTTTATTTAAATTTCTATTCTCTGCGACACCTTCCCCGAACACAATTTCATTCTATAATCTGTTCATGAAGCATAAAAGAACTTTTTGAACATATTAATACGCCAGTATTATAAAAACTAAATATCGTTTCAATAAGCACCAGCAAACCAGCTTGTAGCTCCACACCCAAGAGAAAATGATGCTGAAAAACGAGATGAACTATAATACTACAATTATTAAGCTACATCAAAAGATACCTCACTGACTATCATTTAGATTAGACATAACTACACAAATGGCTCTTCTGCACCAAGTGCAGCCAATTTAATAAAATGGTTATAGGATTCAATTCACAGATGGTATGCTTAAAAAAAAAAGAAAAAAAAAAACCAGATGGAATTCACTCTGAATATTAAAAGTTTTAGATTAAAAAAAATAGTCCCTACAACAATAGGGGTTCTATACGTAAGCACGTACGGTTCCATAAAGCAAATATTGCGACTAACTTTTGAATCACGAAAGAAAAAATCATGATCCTTTGATCTAAACAACTGGTTCGAAGTCGTTAGCACGAACTAATGACCAGAGCCAATTAGTTCCAAACTGAACGGGTGTTCTCTGTGACAAATACGAGAGAGAGAGAGAGAGAGAGAGAGAGAGAGAGAGAGAGAGAGAGATCCAGCTATCGCAATTCTCTAAAAACATGTGGGTCTTGGGGTGATGTGGATAAAATGAAATAACCCGTGACCTAAATTCAGTTGGAATATATAGCTACTCCTTCTACGTACCATTTTCCAAGTGAAACAAATTAATTCCTGTTCTGAAATTCTGGAATGATAGCGTATAGACAAAAGGGTACTGGCGTATTTGGTTTGTTATCATAGAGTAAGAGATATCTTTAAACCAGTATATTTTGATTATCAGACGCAAATTTTGAGTTTCCTCCCCTGCGTTCATCCAAAACTTTCGACTGGTTCGGGGACAGGAGAGAGAGCTCGGCGGTCACAAAAACAAAAACTTCATGAACAAGACCAATACATAAGCCATGAAGACATATTACTAACAAGTAGAGAATTTTACTGGCCACTATTTCTGTTTTTTTCTGTTTTTTTTTTTTTTTTTTTTGGCTGTATGGAAAAACCCCTGTTAAAAATATCGAGTAAATAATTACACAGCAGAATGCAACACTTTTCTCTTCTAAGCATTAGAAATGTTGAAAACAAGAAAGGCAAGCCAAAGAAATATGAGTGAACCACCTTCCTTCTTGGTTTTTATGATGATTTTCCCCATCATAATTTGATACCAGATATGATTACTCCTCGTCTAAAACTAGAATGATGGTCATTACTAAAGTGTAGCAAAGATATGCCATTTATCTAGTCATATATTTCATGACTTGTGTTAATGTATATATATATATATATATATATATATGTATATATATATATATATATATATATATATATATGTATATATATATATATATATATATATATATATTTATATATATACATATATACTGTATATACATACACACACACACACATATATATATATATATATATATATATATATATACACTGTACATATATATATATATATATATATATATATATATATATATATATATATATAATGTATACATACATATATATATATATACATATATATTTATGATATACTGTATATACATATAATATATGTGTACAGTACATGTGTTTATATATTAACATATACACTATATATATATATATATATATATATATATATATATATATATATATATATATATATATATATGAGTGGGCAAACACGCGCTGGGCAATAATAAAGAATAAAGTTATTTGCTTTCCCTTATTATGTGAAAAAAATTGCTATCTATTTAGAAGAAGTAAGACCCAGTTCCATTACGTTAATTGTTCTGAATTTCTTCGATGAATAATAAGAAATGTTTGCTTGTAAAAATAGGAATATTGGATATTTTAAGGTGAGATCATCTTTTCATGCCCCGCTCTTTACGTTAATCCGGCTCTCTCTCTCTCTCTCTCTCTCTCTCTCTCTCTCTCTCTCTCTCTCTCATAATATATATATATATATAAATATATATATATATATATATATATATATATATAAAGGAATTTATATTCATAACTTTTTGGGGAGAGGCTTGATTTGAGAAATATATGTATAAATATATATGTAAATATATATATATATATATATATATATATATATATATTATATATATATTATATATATATATATGTATATATATATATATATATATATATATATATATATATATATATATATATACATATATAGTATGCAATTAAGCCTCTCCCCAAAAAATTATGAATATCAATTCCTTTATTCTCTTCAAAACCACAAAGTCTCTCTCTCTCTCTCTCTCTCTCTCTCTCTCTCTCTCTCTCTCTCTCTCTCTTTCTTCTCCAGCAGCAGCATTTCTTTATCCACTCTTAATACGAGGTTTCCTTAGAGGTGGAGATGTTCGGAATGCACGATAAGGAACTCCCATATCTTCGGCCTCCCCCTTCCCAGACAACAAACCCCCCCCCCCGAAGAGCTCCACCCCCTCCCAGACTCCCCCTATACCCCCTCCCACCCCTGACCATAAAATGGACCGGAATAAATTTCGAATATCATAAATTTCAGTACCAGAATGGGTGTTGGACCAGATGGGGAAAGAATTGTATGAGAGAGAGAGAGAGAGAGAGAGAGAGAGAGAGAGAGAGAGAGAGAGATTTTCCATTTACTCTTGGTTTTAAATGTGTGTTGAAAAGTAAATGCGCATATGGAAAAGAATCTATCTTGAGAGAGAGAGAGAGAGAGAGAGAGAGAGAGAGAGAGAGATAGAGAGAGAGAGAGAGTTTTCCATTTACTCTTGGTTTTAAATATGTGTTGAAAAGTAAATGCGCATATGGAAAAGAATCTATCTTTAGAGAGAGAGAGAGAGAGAGAGAGAGAGAGAGAGAGAGAGAGAGAGAGAGAGCGGGAGGTGTGCATTTGTGCGTGTTTTACATTTATTCTTGAAAAGTAAAAATATAAAGGGAGTCTTATTCTTATAAATAACCGAGCAAATGAGAGAGAGAGAGAGAGAGAGAGAGAGAGAGAGAGAGAGAGAGAGAGAGAGATAAGGTCAGTCTAGACTATAGTGTGTAGAACAACGCATATTTTCGACGCCTAATCTTATAGGCCTATACCAATAGAAAATACATGGTAAGGGCACAATAGGCATAGTGAGCCCCATAATAAAAAAAAATACCTCGGGCAGACTTTAAAGGCGACTCAAGAAAATCTAAATACATCGGCTTTTGGACGGAGATGACACCTATAAACTTCTTTTTTAAGTACAGCATCACCGGGGGCTATAACCATAGACACTTTAGACATAAAGACCCCTTTTCAAACCCCTTTTTTTTTATTTCACGGTTATTTTTTTCATCCGAACCGCCTTTCGGCAGCTTAGACCCTTGGAATCCGCGAGTAAGAAGTTCGAAAGAGACGCTTGATCAGGCGGCAAGGTAATCTGAACCTTACAGAGAGGCTGCAATAGAGCCCTGGTGTTCATCTCCAAGAGGGACCCCGGGCCTATAAGGCATTCTTGCCACGCAACGAGGTGTAAGATAGGAAGGCGATGCTTTACATTAGGTGGTACGTGTGCTGCATACCTAATATCAACAGGTATCCTAAGAAATCAGAGGGACCTAAGTTGGAGCTCATGGCTCTTGCCAGAGGTCAAGGAAATCTGAGCCTTAATGCGTCTAATCTAAAGGGCTATTTTCCCTATAATGATTATCTGTTTTGGGAGGAAAATCACGTGCGTACCTGTGCATAACGTGTTACTGGAAAATAAACGTTAAGAAATTAAACGCAAAAAGTAACGTTCAAAATTGCCATAATAGAATTTGGTTCTTAAGTTCCTAATATTCAAGGAACAAACTTCCATCAGACGATCTGCATTTAATCAAAGGCAGAACATAGGATGATCTCTGCTAGACTGTGTCCTCAAACTCCTACAGCTTAAAGGAATAGACAAAAATGCTTAGCCATCTAGAATAAAAAAAGAAAACTTCCAGAGAAGCGAGAAAGAAATGAAATAAAAAAACTATCGGCCATTATAACATTCTAGAATACATTGATGATTCGCCAATAAATTGAAATGTGAAAACTTCTATTAAAAAAGTATTCACGAGTCGATACATTTTCAATAAAAAGCCTATTTATATGAATAGTAAAAATTTCAATAGTAAATAGTCTGTAAAATAGAAAATTATGTAAATATACTATAACATATATATGTTATTATTAATATTATCATCATTATTACTTGCTAAGCTACAACCCTAGTTGGAAAAGCAGGATGCTATAAGCAAAGGGGCTCCAGCAGGGAAAATAGTTCAGTGAGGAAAGGGAACAAGGAAAAATAAAATATTTTAAGAAGAGCAACAACATTACAATAAATATCACTTTATAAATTATAAAAACTTTAACAAAACAGGAGGAAGAGAAATAAGATTTAAGATAGAACAGCGTGCCCGAGTGTACCCTCAAGCAAGAGAACTCTAACCCAAGACAGTGGAAGACCATGGTACAGAGGCTATGGCACTACCCAAGGTTAGAGAACAATGGTTTGATTTTGGAGTGTCCTTCTTCTAGAAGAGCTGCTTACCAGAGCTACAGGGTCTCTTCTACCCTTATAAAGAGGAACGTGGCCACTGAACAATTACAGTGCAGTAAGAAGAATTGTTTGGTAATCTCAGTGTTGTCCGGTGTATGAGGACAGAGGAGAATATGTATAGAATAGGCCAGACTATTCAGTGTGTGAGTGAATGGGCAAAAGAAAAATGAACCGTGACCAGAGAGAAGGATCCAATGTAGTACTATCTGGCCAGTCAAAAGACTCCATAACTCTCTAGTGGTAGTATCTCAACGGGTGGCTGGTGCCCTGGCTAACCTACTACCTGTTATAAATGGCAAGATTTTGAATGTGTATTTCATAATAAAAGATAAAAAAAAATATCACAGAGATAACGTATAAGGATACCTAGAGATTTTTAGAGAAGGTAAAAACAGCAGCAGGAGTATATTGCAAAAATAGCCCTTGCAAACGTCCCTGGCTGGCTTCCTCAGCAGGACGATGTTTCGTTTATGGCGGGTGTTACCTTGAAGGAATTTACCTCCAAGGGTGCTACTCTGAAGGATAGGGGGAGGGGGGAGGCCTGGAGACTCAGGGAGGGGGGGGGGGGGTTCTTTTGGCCTTCGAGGAGACTCGCTGTTTCGGTATGTCTTCGTCCTCATTTTCGCAGGGCTTAAAACGAGGCTGCTTGAGGGTACACTTGGGCACACTGTTCTATCTAGTTTTTCTTCATCTTGTTTAGTTAAAGTTTTAATAGTTTATATAGAAAATATATATTTTAAAGTTGTTGCTATTCTTAAAATATTTTATTTTTCCTTGTTTTCTTTCCTCACTGGGCTATTTTCCCTGTTGGGGCCCCTGTGTTTAAAGCATCCTGCTTTACCAACTAGGGTTTAGCTTAACATTCAATAATAATAATAATAATAATAATGGTAGTATTCTTACTTTTTTTCATTTTCTATTGCTTTTAGATGGTTTAAAACTTTAATAATTTAATTTTTTCCTTATATGAAAATATGGACGTTTTCCCCTAGATGTTTTCTGTGTTTTAATAGTAGTGCTTTTATGAAACTGCCTTAATTTATTAAATAATCCCTTCCACATTAATGGTACCTAACAACAACAACATCAATAATAAAACAACAAACCACAATAACACCAACAACAACAATAATAATTATAATAATAATAATAATAATAATGATAAGAAGAAGAAATGCAGCATCAAACCTATTTTAACTTGAAATTTCACGATTCGCTGATTTGTGTCATTTGGATAATGGCAATAATGATAATATGTCAAGTTACATATCTTACCTTTTAAGTTGAAGAAGAAGAAGACAAAGAAGAGAAAAGAATAATAATAATAATAATAATAAACGCAAGATCGAAAATAATTTCTTAACATAAATTCTAACGAATCGCTGATTTGTGCAACTTTGATAATG
>NC_090759.1:33467987-33480139 GCF_036898095.1 Palaemon carinicauda
TAATATAATCAGCGTATCGGTGATATATACAAAAAGCCTTTAACAGAATTAAGATGTTAAAGTTTTTAATAGAATGAAGATGTAAGAGTCTTTAATGTAATTAAGATGTAATATGAAGTGTGTCAGTGATACGTGATACAGAAGAAAATTATTGATTAAAGTTTTGATCATGATGATGATGAAAACGAAACATGTCTGAGAATTCGTGGGTGGAAGAAAATGGGTTCACAGATACAAGGATATTTTAATATGTTAATGGATCTCGGCTTACGAGTAGTCAAAAGGAAAAGACGAGATACATAACTTGGAAATTATAGGATAAGAATAAGAATCGTGAATGGTGTATGGAGTGGCTCATGTTACATATGATAATGATTATTCAGGATAGTTCATAATGATACAGATTTGTTAAAAGTGTTTGAATCAGTATTTTCATTATTATTATTATTATTATTATTATTATTATTATTATTAGTAGTAGTAGTAGTAGTAGTAGTAGTAGTAGTAGTAGTAGTAGTAGTAGTAGTAGTAGTAGTAGTAGTAGTAGTAGTAGTAGTAGTAGTAGTAGTTGTTGTTGTTACTACTAGCTACGCTACAACCATAGTTGGAAAAGCAGGATGCTCAAAGCCAAGGGCTCCAAACTGGGAAAACAGCCCAGACCAACATTAAAATAAAATATTTCCTATATAAACTATAAAAACTTTTACAAAACAAGAAAAAAAGAAATTAGATCGAATAGAGTATCATCAAGCAAGAGAACTCTAACCAAAGACAGTGGAAGAACATGGCACAGAGACTAAAAGCGACCGCGATCAAGATAAAGGATATAATGGTATATATAATCCGTGAAGATGAAACTAGTTTAGGAAGATTAATAGAGATCTTGGAAGAATGGAAGAAAAAAAAATTGAGTGCATGTAATTACGGTATTTCTTCAGTGTATTACTTTATGAAAATAAGGTAATAATATACTCACCAAAAAGCAAATAACTAAAACAACGAAGCCACAACGGTAAATGAACAGTAATCTCGAAATGAAGAATTATACCCATATAAGTCAAATTTGCTACGTATTATTATTATTATTATTATTATTATTATTATTATTATCATTAGTATTATTATTATTATTATTATTCGAAATGAAGAATTATGCCCATATAAGTCAAATTTGCTACGTATTATTATTATTATTATTATTATTATTATTATTATTATTATTATTATTATTATTATTATTATTATTCGAAATGAAGAATTATGCCCATATAAGTCAAATTTGCTATGTATTATTATCATTATTATTATTATTATTATTATTATTATTATTATTATTATTATTATTCGAAATGAAGAATTATGCCCATATAAGTCAAATTTGCTACGTATTATTATTATTATTATTATTATTATTATTATTATTATTATTATTATTATTATTTTTATTCGAAATGAAGAATTATGCCCATATAAGTCAAATTTGCTACGTATTATTATTATTATTATTATTATTATTATTATTATTATTATTATTATTTTTATTCGAAATGAAGAATTATGCCCATATAAGTCAAATTTGCTACGTATTATTATTATTATTATTATTATTATTATTATTATTATTATTATTATTATTATTATTATTATTATTTGAAATGAAGAATTATGCCCATATAAGTCAAATTTGCTACGTATTATTATTATTATTATTATTATTATTATTATTATTATTATTATTATTATTATTATTTGAAATGAAGAATTATGCCCATGTAAGTCAAATTTGCTACGTATTATTATTATTATTATTATTATTATTATTATTATTTTTATTCGAAATGAAGAATTATGCCCATATAAGTCAAATTTGCTATGTATTATTATTATTATTATTATTATTATTATTATTATTATTATTATTATTTTTATTCGAAATGAAGAATTATGCCCATATAAGTCAAATTTGCTACGTATTATTATTATTATTATTATTATTATTATTATTATTATTATTATTATTATTATTTGAAATGAAGAATTATGCCCATGTAAGTCAAATTTGCTACGTATTATTATTATTATTATTATTATTATTATTATTATTATTATTATTATTATTGTTATTATTATTATTATTGTTATTATTATTATTATTCGAAATGAAAAATTATGCCCATATAAGTCAAATTTGCTACGTATTATTATTATTATTATTATTATTATTATTATTATTATTATTATTATTATTATTATTATTATTATTATTACTTTCTAAGTTACAACCCAAGTTGGAAAAGCAGGATGCTAAAAGCCCAAGGAATCCAACAGGGGAAAATAGCCCAGTGAGGAAAGGAAATAAGGAAAACTACAAGACAAGTTCAATAGCAATAACATTAAAATAAATATTTCATATATAAACACTAACAACTTGAAAATAACGGGAGGATAAAAACTTCAATATATCAAGAGGAAGAGAAACATGATAGAATAGCGAGGCTGAGTGTACCCTCAAGCAAGAGATTGTTGAGCCAATATTGTAATCAAATTGACAGTAAAAAGGGTGTCATTTTTAAGATGAATTGCTTGAATAGTATATGTGAAATAAAAAAGTTTGGAAGGTTTAAATGTTTATGGTTTTAAAGGTCACTCATAATGGCAGAGACAAGGGACAACGATATTTATAAAGGTATATGGACATTGTAAGAGAGAGAGAGAGAGAGAGAGAGAGAGAGAGAGAGAGAGAGTTGAACTGAATAAAAACCAGACACTTTAATACAAGAAATAAAGGTATAAACAATGTGAGTGAAACGGAGAGAGAGAGAGAGAGAGAGAGAGAGAGAGAGAGAGAGAGTTGAATAAAAAGAAGACCCTTTATACAAGGAATAAAGGTATAAACAATGAAAGAGACAGAGAGAGGGAGAGAGAGAGAGAGAGAGAGAGAGAGAGAGAGAGAGTTGAATAAAAAAGACCCTTTATACAAAAAATAAAGGTATAAACAATGTGAGAGAGAGAGAGAGAGAGGGAGAGAGGAGAGAGAGAGGAGAGAGAGAGAGAGAGAGAGAGAGAGAGTTGAATAAAAGACCCTTTATACAAGGTATAAAGATATAAACAATGTGAGAGAGAGAGAGAGAGAGAGAGAGAGAGAGAGAGAGAGAGAATGTTGAATAAAAAACTAGACCCTTTATAAAAGGAATAAAGTTATAAACAATGTTAGTGAAACGGAGAGAGAGAGAGAGAGAGAGAGAGAGAGAGAGAGAGAATTAGTCAATATGTAATGATGTGCTCAAGGTAGGCGGTAATTTCTGTGTCAAAATATTAAAGAAAAAAAAAAAGAAGTTAGAGAGAGAGAGAGGGAAGTTGATTAAAACGAAGACCCTTTATACAAGGAACAAAGGTAGAGAGAGAGAGAGAGAGAGAGAGAGAGAGAGAGAGAGAGAGAGAGAGAATTAGTCAATATGTAATGATGTGCTCAAGGTAGGCGGTAATTTCTGTGTCAAAATATTAAAGAAAAAAAAAGAAGTTGGAGAGAGAGAGAGGGAAGTTGAATAAAACGAAGACCCTTTATACAAGGAACAAAGAGAGAGAGAGAGAGAGAGAGAGAGAGAGAGAGAGAGAGAATTAGTCAATTTGTAATGATGTGCTCAAGGTAGGCGATAATTTCTCCGTGTCAAGATAAAAAAAAAAAAAGAAGTTGGTTAGGAAACTCACAGGTTTAACAGAGGTATTCTGCAATGATTTACAGGATATATATTATGCATGAACTCTAATGGTGTCTCACTGTTCATTTTTTGTTTCGTTTACCAGTGCGATGACTGACAACAACCAAGGAAGTATCAATATCTATAAACTATGATAGACCTGCAAGATTAACATTATGGTTTGGTTAAATATATTAATATACTCTCGTACCTGAAAGCTTTGGTAGCAATGGAGCTTTCCTTCAATAATAAAAACGCAATACTGACTGTTGGAGCCCCAGGGGTTGTGGCATCTTGCTTTTCCAACTAGGGTTGTTGCCTACCAAGTAACAATAATAATAATAATAATAATAATAATAATAATAATAATAATAATAATAACCATTACTCATAATAATAATCATCATAATAATATCAATTATACCGTAGCAAGCATAATAATAATAATAATAATAATAATAATAATAACAATAATTATAATAATAATAAAAATAAAAATATAAAAATAATAATAATAATACCCTGGCAACAATAATAATAATGATAATAATAATAATAATAAACAATAATAATAATAATTATACCGTAGCAAGCAATAATAATAATAATAGTAATAATATATAATAATAATAACAATAATCATAATAATAATCATAATAATAATCATAAAAATAATAATACCCTGGCAAGCAATAATAATAATAATAATAATAATAATAATAATAATAATAATAATAATAATTAATAACCATAATAATAATATCCTATCAAGAAATAAAAACTACAACAAATAATAATAATAATAATATATATAAAAATAATAATACCTTAGCAAGCGATAAAAATAATAACAATAATAATAATAATAATAATAATGATAATAATAATAATACCTTAGCAAGCAATAAAAATAATAATAATAATAATAATAATAATAATAATAATAATAATAAAATTAGCCTAGCAACCAATCAAAACTATAATAACAATAATTATAATAACAATAATAATCATAATGATAAACAATAATAATAACAATAATAATGAAAATAATAATTAGCCTAGTAAGCAATAATAATAATAATAATAATAATAATACCTGCAACTTGACTCCATGAAAATCCTATTCGTTGTAAATATTTATGTTAAAAACCCTATAAGAGAGCAAGACCCAACTGGGTTTTAATTCAACCAGTCTATAAATCTTTAGTTAACATTTTTGCACTGAATATAGCACCAATCTCAAAGGCTCGTATTTTGCGTGGGACGAGAGTTCACAAAAGCTATCGCTTACAAACAACCGTCAGAAGTGTAATAAAATCAAATAACTGAAAAAAAAAAAAATCGAGAGCTTGGAGAACATGAGGATATAAAAAAACAAACAAACAATTTTGTATCTTCCAACTGATGGACAAAAACAGCAACAGCATTTCGTGTTCGCAAAAACAGAACCGTATGGTCAAATATCCGGTTACATGACAAACATATAGATGGCCTCAATACGTTGATGGTCAACAGGTAAAACATCGAAAATATTCCTTTGCTGTAATCTATAACCGTCACGAAGGCGATTTGCAAACGCAGTTGGGTCTCCCAGTTACGGGCTGCCTTCGTGCGAGAGCCCGTGTCTTGCTTTTTGCTTGGGCAATGTAAAACAACAACAACAACAACAACAATAACAACAATAACAACGCAGTTGGCAAAGCTACGGTAACCCAAACAGCAGTCGACATATTATTAGTATTATTACTTGCTAAGATACAACCCTAGTCGGAAAAAAAAGGATACTAAAAGCCCAAGAGCTCCAATTGGAGAAAATAGCCCGGTGAGGAAAGGAAATATAAATGAACTACAAGTAAAGTAATGAACAATAACCAATGAACAGTAACAACATTAAAATAGATCTTTCATATATAGACTATAAAAACTTAAAGGAAGAGTTGACCCTATTATTATTATTATTAATTATCATTATTACATGCTAACCTACAACCCCAGTCGGAAAAACAGGATACTGTAAGCCCTAAGGCTCCAACTGGAAAAATAGACCAGTGAGGAAAGGAAAGAAGTAAATAAACTACAAGAGAAGTAATGAAAAATAACAATGAACAGTAACAACAATAAAATAGATCTTTCATATATAGACTATAAAAACTTCAAAAAAGTAGGTGTCGACCTATTATTATTATTATTATTATTAATATTTGCTAAGTTACAACCCTTGTTGGAAAAGAAGGATGCTGTAAGCCCTAAGCTCCAACAAGGAAAAATAGCCAGGTAAGGAAAGGAAATGAGGATATAAATAAACTATATGAGAAGTAATGAACAATTAAAAAAAACTTTTAAGACCAGTAACCACATCAAAATAAATCTTTCATATATAAACAATAACTTAAAAAACAAGAAGAAGAAAAACAGATAGAACAGTGAGCCTGAGTGTTCCCCACAGGCAAGAGCACTCTAAGCCAAGACAGTGGAAGACCATAGTACAGAGGTTATGGAACTGTACATTTTATGGAGCCGTTCATATCTTGCGTGTACGTGAAATCCTTGGCTGTAGTTACCAAAGTCTATAGAATGTATTTTATAGATCTTACGTGGTATATTGACGCAGATGAATGTGGGTCCAGTGGACAATATATATATTCAATTCACTTCTTTCCCATCGTAAGTGTTTCACACTTAGCGGTATCCTGGGCTAATTTTTCAGCTCTCTCTCTCTCTCTCTCTCTCTCTCTCTCTCTCTCTCTCTCTCTCTGTATATATATATACATATATATATATATACACATACACATATACGTATACATATATACAGTATATATATATATATATATATATACATACATATACATATATGTATGTATGTGTATGTATATTCATACATATACATATATGTATGTATGTATATATATATATATATATATATATACATACATACATATATGTATATGTAGTGTATATATGCACAGTATATTTCATAATGCAGCAATACTTAAAAAATCCACCGCAGCTTCTGCGGTCGGCAAACGCACCCATCTGCAGCAACAATATTGTAAAAATAATAAGCTTTCTGACACTAATAATAATAATAATAAAAATAATAATAATAATAATAATAATAACAAGTGAGCAAGTCCTGAACGCGGACATGGTCCTCGTAGAGGACATACCTCCGCACGTGACCTTGACCTTCAGGTGACCTTGACCTTCACGTGACCTTGACCTTCACGTGACCTTGACCTTCAAGTGACCTGCTTGACTTTTGACCTTCAAGTGATCTTTGTTCATTTGCCACTGATACTTAATATGACATTGATATAATGCACCAATATGACCTTGACCTTTGACCTTTATAAATTTGAACATCACCCATGGGTTGCGCCTGGACTAGGACTCCCTGTTGGCTTATGCAAAAGTCAGTGCTTTATTTCTGTCTCTTGATATGGCCACTTATGTCATAGTGACACCAGTGACCCCTGTGACCTTGACCTTGGGGTGACCTTGACCAAAATTTAATCAGTTCTTTCCATACACATTGGGGAACTACTTTGGCCAAGTTTGAAGTGATTCCGTGTAGAAATGTGGCCTCTACGTTGTCCACAGACAGACAGACAAACAGAGAAACAAACAAACAAACAAACAAACCGAACCGAAAACATAACCTCCTGGCGGAGGTAATAATAATAATAATAATAATAATAATTCAAAACAGAGGGCACATATAGAACAGTCTGCAAGTACTGGAGAAAAATTGAGTAACAATAGCAAGTGGGGCCCGTTTTTTTTTTTTTTGTGACTACGTATAGAAAGGCTACCAGGCCCTTTATGGTAGCTTCCAGAGTATAATGCTCAGTGAATAGACTTTTACGTCCAGTGAAACACAAAATGCCATCGGCTACTTTTCCATTTGGATGCTCGCGTTATTTGGAAACTGGATCACGTCTGAATATGGCCCTCCTAGGGGTTTCCATAGACACAATGACCTGGATTCGAAATGGTCCAGTTTATACGGTGTCATTTATGTAGGTTAGGATTATAATTTTTTTTTTCTTTTTTAAAGAGGCTCCCATATGATTGAAGTTCTGAATGCGAATACAAATTGCCTTTTATTATTGTCACTTTCTATGTCTCAGAAAAATTTTTTTCGTTGTCAGCGGTCACATTTATATATTATATATAATATATATATATGTATATATATACTGTATATATTATATATAATATATATATATATATAAATATAATAAATAAATTTCTACCTCATACTTGGGATCGAACACTGGCCTCTTCTATTGAAAAGGCCAGGTCGAAACCAACAATACCAAGTATGAGGTAGAAATTTATTTCTATTTGGAACACGATGTTGTGTTGATATTTATCCACATTGACTCATTAGGGGTAATTTGAATGAATTACTACCAATTGTGTCACGTGGTGGGCCGGGAAGTCGGGTAAAACTCGCTGGTAAGAGACTGATGTCTCGCCAGGTAAATCCTCGGACAGCTGGGTAGCGTTAGGTTCCAATTTCTTTTATGGCCTCTCGTGGCATGGTTGGTTTCGACCTGGCCTTTCATTAGAAGGGGCCAGCGTTCGATCCCAAGTATGAGGTAGAAATTTATTTCTATTTGAACACGATGTTGTGTTGATATTTATCCATATGTATATATATATATATATATATATGTAATAACACTATAAAGGAGAATCTTTCTCTTACTGGTTTGAGTTGATTAATTTACATCCGAATGTCTAATGATTATGTATGTTCTCTATTATCATTGATAATAAACACTACTATTATTACTACAGTAATATACGCGACCCGTCAAAATTGACGGGCTGAATATTCAAATATGCACACACACATACACACGCACGCACACTGATTCAACCCTTCCCACCTCCTCCACCCTTTCCTAACTACCATACGACAGTTTACGGCAATTTGTAGGTGCTTCGTTTCCGGGTGGTTGCCGTTTAGTGACAGAATTGATATGCTTCATATACCACCACCTTTATTGTATAGGAGTCTTATAGAAGTCAGGATGTCACTTTATGTCGAGAGAGAGAGAGAGAGAGAGAGAGAGAGAGAGAGAGAGATTGTATATATATATATATATATATATTTTATATATATATATATATATATATGCAGCCAGACACTTACTCTATTATATAAGGGAGATTATTATTATTATTAATATTATTAGTTATTATTATTATTATTACAAATATCATAATTTTATTTATTATCATTATGTCAATAAACAAAGGTAGAAGCAGCGTGATATGTATTTGCTGAGCTTAATAAACAATATTTGCAATAAAGTTTTTTTTTTTTTTTATTTTTTTTTTTAGTCCGCAACTGAATAAAAAGGCTTTCTCCATGTTAACAGAATGCCATCTGGGATTTGCAACCATCTGTATTAAAGATTATCATCAATGGTGAATCGTGGTCTGTATAAAAACGGAGAATGTTTAACGAATTTCTTAATATTTTCAGTGTCTAATTTTGTGTGTGTCTGTGTGTGTGTGTGTGTGGTGTGTGTAAAGTTCCACTCCTTATAATTATGCATTGAGAAGTGAAGGGAGTTTTCATTGACCGAGTTTTTATTTTTTTTTTTTTTTTTTGGCTGTTCATGAATGGCAGAAGCATGGGACAGTGATATTGCCCCATCAAACAAAGACAATCCCTTAGAGACTGACCATTATATACATATGATCAAGCACCCAAGCCCCTTCTCCACCCAAGCTAAAACCAGGCCAGAATGGTTGCTGATGACTCAGCAGATAGACCTACAGCTCACCCGAACCACCCATCCTAAGCTCAAAGGATAGTGAGTTGCAGTGACCAAGGAACTAACAATTTTGAGCGGGATTCGACCCCAAACTGGCGATCACCTGTTAGGGACGTTACCATATCGTCCACCACAGGATTATGTCTTCCGATCTAATACCAACGATTACGGAATGTGTGTGTGTGCATGTCTGTCCGTCCACTCCTTTCAATTATGCATTGTGAATAGTTGAGAGTTTTTGTGCTACTTTTTTTTTGCCGCTCATGAACTGCAGAGGCAAGGGACAGTGATATTGCCCTATCAAGCAGGACAATGCACTAGAGACTGACCATCTATACATATGAATCAGTGCCCAAGCCTTCTCTACATGCAAGCTAAGACCAGAGAGCACCATGGCAATGATTAGCTGATGACTCAGCAGATAGACCTATAGGCTCCCCCTAACACCCCATCCTTAGCTCACAAGGATAGTGAACCAACGAGTTTGTAGCGGGACTCGAACCCTAGTCTGGCGATCACCAGTTAGGAAACGTTACCAATTAGGCCACCACAAACATTGCAGTAAATGGGTGTCCAAGGTTGTTCCATTTACTTGACTGATTGTAATTTCTTAGGTGAGTTTCAGCTACAAGTACAAAATCGTCTGCTATAATGATCAATTTTTTTTATTTTTTAAATAAACAATCGTAAGTAAAGCAATCTTACTGACATGGTTCGTAACACTGATTATCTATTTTCAGTAATGATTAACAGCAAAGTTATAGTTTGAGTATTTTGTGGCTTATATTAACACTTCTTAGTATTAATTCAAGTTATTTTCAAATCAATAAAAAACTACAAAGTTATAGTTTTGAGTATTTTGCTGGCTTATATCATACACTTCTTAGTATTAATTCAAGTTATTTTCAAAATTCAATAAAAAAACTACAAAGTTATAGTTTGTGAGTATTTTGTGGCTTATATCAACACTTCTTAGTATTAATTCAAGTTATTTTCAAACTCAATAAAAAACTACAAAGTTATAGTTTGAGTATTTTGTGGCTTATATCAACACTTCTTAATATTAATTCGAGTTATTTTCAAAATCAATACAAAACTACTACAAAATTATAGTTTGTGTATTTTGTGGATTATTACTCACAATTCTTAGTATTAATTCGAGTTATTTAAAAAAAAATATATATAAAAAAACTACAAAGTTATAGTTTGAATGTTTTGTGGCATATGTCAAAACTTCATAGTACTAATCCGTGTTATAAGCAATCATTCAATTATGAAATTTATAATCATGGAATAATATGATAAATAACTTGGAAACAATTCCTAAAACACATTCTATCCACTAGTCTTGAGCCTGTATCTTTTCCTTTTTTTCTTTTCACTTACACCAAAAATAAGTTTTTCACTTCATCCATAATTCATTCTTCTTGAGCCAGAGGATGAAAATTTCATGCAATTCTCTCAGTTCTTAATCAGACCTCAAGAGCAATTTCTTCTATTCCCCTGAGAATTCTGGAGTAAGATTATAATGCAGTATTCATATTAAATGAATAAAAATATTTCTAAAAGTATATTTTTTCTATTTGTAATGTATATATGAAAATAACATCGTCAGCAGAAAATGACATACTTTCCTTTTGAATCTATTTTCTACTGTTAGAATTTTGCATTAAAAAAACGGTAAATTTTTGGCAACATTAATTCCAGGTTTTTACCGTTTTAAAAACGGTTATATTGGTGTAAAAGAGAGATATTACGGCCATCAACCCGTAAAAGATAATAACATACCATGGTAAAGTTACGGTCTACTGTATTTTACTGAAATACGGTAGAAAACAGTATATTTTTACAGAGAGTTTCCGGTTAAAATTACGGTTTTTTTCTAATAGTACAGAAAATGGCATACTTTCCCTTTGAACCTATTTTCTATTCCAGGAGGAACCATTGGAAGAATATCTTATCCATAATACATGTATAAATCTTCCAGAGTACATCTTCCCCTCTATTCCAGGAGGAACCATTAGCAGAAAATCTTATCCATAATATATAATGTATGTCTTCCAGAGTACATCTTCCTCTCTATTCCAGGAGGAACCATTGGCAGAAAATCTTATCCATAATATATACAAGTCTTCCAGAGTATATCTTCCTCTCTATTCCAGGAGGAACCATTGGCAGAAAGTCTTATCCATAACATATATAAATCTTCCGGAGTATATCTTCCTCTCTATTCCAAGAGGAACCATTGGCAGAAAATCTGATCCATAATATATATAAATCCTCCAGAGTACATCTTTCTCTCTATTTCAGGAGGAACCATTGTCAGAAAATCTTATCCACAATATATATATATAAATCTCCCATAGTACATCTTCCTCTCTATTCCAGGAGGAACCATTGGCAGAAAATCTTATCCATAATATATATAAATCTCCCAGAGTACATCTTCCTCTCTATTCCAGGAGGAACCATTGGCAGAAAATCTTATCCATAATATATATAAATCTTCCAGAGTACATCTTCCTTTCTATTTCAGGAGGAACCATTGGCCGCATCTCTTAGCCATAATATATATAAATCCTCCAGAGTACATCTTCTTCTTGGACGTGCGGCTTTAAAAAGAATAGCACAGTAAATATCATAGAATTCTTTT
>NC_090759.1:33480639-33500639 GCF_036898095.1 Palaemon carinicauda
TTATGAGGAGAGTAAAAAAATGTTGTAATGGGGAGACGAATTAAATATAACTGCGTTTCGATTAATTCGATTTTTGGAATACTACGGATTTTCGTTGTGATGATAATGTAATTCTCGTTAATCTCAAAGGCTATGGGGAACTTTTTTTCATTTGGGTTAACTCATCATTGGAATTAAAACGACAGTTTAAAATGGCATTAAAAACGGTAAAATTCCCGGGCACTAACTATTCAAGGATTTTTGCCGTTTAAAAAACGGGTACATTTACCGTAAAACAGTGATATTACGGTCACCAACCCGTAAAAGATAATAACACAGTAAGGCAAAATTACGGTCACCTATAGTTTACTGAAATAGGGCTGAGAACAGTATACTCTTACGAAAGAATTTCCGATTAAAACAACGTTTATTTTTTTTTTTTAACAGTGAAGACCAAAACATAAAAAACAACTTCTATCATCTTTTGTAATTCCTCCCATGTTTCACTAAACACAACTATGTTATCTGCAAATCTAAAGTTGTGAAAATATTCCCCATTAATGTTAATTGCTATATTTTCCCAATCTAAATTTTCAAAAAACATCTTCTATACATACTAAGAATAATTTAGGAGATGGGGTCTCCCTGTCTAACTCCTTTCTCAATCGGAATTTTCTAACTATCTTCATGTAGTGTTTTAGGATGGCTGTACTCTCTCTCTCTCTCTCTCTCTCTCTCTCTCTCTCTCTCTCTCTCTCTCTCTCTCTCTCTCCCTCATCTCTCTCTCTCTCCTCTCTCTCTCTCTCTATATATATATATATTCAAGTGTTCTAACATCTATTTATTGTTTTTGAAGGGCTTTCATTACTGCTAATGTTTTGACATAATTAAAAGATTTCTCATAATCTAAAAATGCCATACACAGTGGTTTGTCATACTTTGTTGATTTTTCCATTGGTTGGTTAATTACATGGATATGGTCAGTTGTTGAATACCCAATTCTAAAGCTTGCCTGCTCTCTTGGTTGATTGGAGTCTAGCAGTCTTTCTATTCGACCTAATTAGATCTTTGTAAATATCTTATATATTACGGAGAGTAATATGTTTGCGTGTGTGTGTATGTATGTATGTATATATATGTGTGTGTGTATATATATATATATATATATGTGTGTGTGTGTGTGTATATATACATGCATATACATATGTATATATTACATATAAATATATACATATATATACAAATATATATATGTGTGTAAAGATATTGTATGTATATATATATATATATATATATATGAATGTGTTTGTAAATGTATGTGTATATATATATATATATATATATATATATATATATATATATACATATATATATATGCGTGTGTGTGTGTGTGTGTGTGTGTGTGTGTGTGTGTAAAGATATTGTTAGAAAGGTGGTACTTCTATGAGATAAGAGTCTATACATCGTTATTTGGGGGGAGAGAGAGAGAGAGAGAGAGAGAGAGGAGAGAGAGAAGAGATGAGAGAGAGGAGAGAGAGGAGAGAGAGAGAGAGAGAGAGGTACGTTCATTTACTTCAATTATCAGCTTTTGCGGTCTAATTCCTCGTTATGATCTCCTCAATGTACTCGAGTATGAAATCTTTTTTACCAATTAAAAAAGAACCTATAACCGAAGAAAGTATTTTATTAAATCTTTTGATCTCAAAACGGCTTTAGAAGACAAAGCATTCGATAAAGCGACTAGGAAAATACTAAATAAGGTAGATGAAACTCTTTAGCTATGGTCAGCAGCTCTTCTAAGAGAAGGACACTCCAAAATCAAACCATTGTTCTCTAGTCTTGGGTAATGCCATAGCTTCTGTACCATGGTCTTCCACTGTCTTGGGTTAGAGTTCTCTTGCTTGAGGCTCTACTCCTGCACACTATTTTATCTTGTTTCTCTTTCCCTTGTTTGTTAAAGTTTGTATAGTTTATATAGGAAATATTTATTCTAATGTTGTTATCATCTTAAAATATCTTATTTTTCCTTCTTCCCTCTCCTCACTGGGCTATTTTCCCTGTTGGAGCCCCTGGGCTTTATAGCATCCTGCTTTACCAACTAGGGTTGTAGCTTAGCAAGTAATAAAAATAATAATAATAATAACAATAATAAACAACTGCAAGCGTTGTATTCTCTAAGTCTTTCGGAAAATAATTGGGTCCTTTAAGGAAATGGCGAAAGTGGAATCCGGGTCTCGGCTTCGAGGAGAGAAGTAAAGGAACGAACAATCATTTGGTCATCAAGGTAATAGGGAGAAGAAATCTATTTCTCTGAATAGGAATCAACAATGGCAATTTTATGCTACTTATCCAGAGGGCATAAAGTTGGGGGATGATGTTGTTGTTGTTGTTGTTGTTGTTGTGGTTATTATTACCATTATAATTTTTATTATCATTATCATTGTTGTCATTGTTATTATTATTATTACTATTATTATTATCATTATTATTATTATTATCTAAACAACCCTAGTTCAAAAAGCAAGATGCTATAATCCCAAGGGTTCCAATAGGGAAAAATAGCCCAGTGAGGGAAGGAAATGAGGAAGTAAATAAACTATGAAAAATCATGGACAATCAAAATACAATATTTTAAAAACTGTAACATCATCAAAAAAGATAGTTTATATATATATATATATATATATATATATACACTATAATGACTTATGTGAGACTGTTCAACATAAATAAAATTAATCTTTCTCAACGATGTTTAAAAGAAAGTCACCACTGTAACTGACAGTTTATGGGATGTATGAAGGGACAGTGACGATATATGGGCCGTGTGAGAAAAAAAAAAAAAAAAAAAAAAAAAAAAAAAAAAAAAAAAACCGTTTACGGGGAAATACCCGTGACAAATTTGATGGTTACCAACAAGGCAAAGGATATAATGAGTATACTGTTTTCTATGCCGAGGTGAATGTGCCTCATTTAATAGACATTTTCCTTTTCGGAACAGACCATAAATAATGGTTTTGAAAAAAAAAAAGAAAAATAAAAGTAGACCCTTATTTCGTCATGAATGAGTATAGGAAGGTTTAGGAAGAATGAGAAAATCTTAGCTGGTGTAAATATTAGTGGATATATTTTAAGCTGTGTCCATTGTGCAAGTTATAGGGGCCTTGAGTTGAAACTTAACAAACCAAAACTATGATTGTAAGTAGGTCGAGAGTAATGGCTACTCAAAAACTTAGGTGTGATTCTTGATTCTTAAATTTTGAGAAACACATTCGGTCTGTGTTTCTACAATTGGAATATTGAAAAGTCTTTTAATATTTTCCGTGATTAATTATTTCCAAGAAATATTTGAATTTTTAATCTGCCTTGTTTCGGTTATTGTTCTTCTATGCTGCTAAAAAAACCGTAATTTTAAATGGAAATTCTCAGTTAAAATATACGGTTCTCAGCCGTATTTCTGTAAAATACCGGCGACCGTAATTTTTACCGTACTTTGTTATTACCGTTTACATGTTGGTGACCGTAATATCACTCCTTTACGTCTAAATATCCGTTTTTAAAACGGTAAATACCTGGCAACATTCATTCAAGGATTTTCACCGTTTTTTTAATGCGAATTTTCAACAGTCTACCTGGTCTTCAGCTTCTGAATTTCATCTTAATTTGTTGGATAAAAAGTTGCGATCTAGGATATTCCTTATTCCTGATCTGGATATTAATCTCTGGCACCGTCGTCCCAGTTAGACCTCCATGCATAATGCATAATATTTTTTTATAATTCAATTCATCCATTGCATACAGATCTTCCCAAACTGTACCATCCTGTACGTAGTACTAAGTATACAGTTAATTCTAAGTCATTTCTTTCCCACCACCGGACACAATACTAAACAAGGTTTAAAGGTCGCTCATGGATGGCACGGGCAAGGGACAGTGACATAGCCCTATCGAGTAGGACAATGCTATATATATATATATATATATATATATATAATATACATATATATATATATACAGTATATATACATATATATATATATTATATATATTATATATACATTATATATATAATATATATATATATGTATATATATACATATGATCAGCGCCAAAGCCCCTTCCCACCCAAGCTAGGACCAAGGAGGGCCAAACAATGGCTGCTGATGACTCAGCAGATAGACCTATAGACTCACCAAACGCCCCCTCACAAGGATGGTGAGGTTGCAGCTACCAAAGAAACCAACTAGTCAGAGCTGGACTCGAACCCCAGTCTGGCGTTCACCAGTCAAGGACGTTACCAATTGGCCACCAGAACCCAGAAAGAATGAATGAAAGAAATAAAACTTCAGAATTGATTGATCAACGAAAGTCTTAAGAGGCTTTCTCAATAAACCATTTTTTTTTCTTTTTTGCAATTGAAGAAGCAGACCGAATACGTTACTCAAACGAAAATGAGCTATCATTAATCGTACTTAGAATTTTAAGAGTCTTATAGATTTAAAGAAACATTATCAATATAGAGATCTTGATGTTGAGGAGCCACTGTCTTCGACCTACTTAAATTCATACTTAGAGCCTTGTTTGAAAATATAGATGAAAAATTAAAGAGATTGCTATAACTGACAACTCGGTTTTATCTCAACTAATTTGACGGTAAAATAGTCTAGAATAAACAGGTTTAAGAATTCCCTGAAGACTAAAAATACTAAAAAGAAAAAGTTCCAATACTATGAATTCTTCGTTTTGTGGAACTTTCAAAGTTAAAACTGAGAGATTTTAACGTTTTTACTGGTACACTAGTATTAAAATATTTCATATTTCTTATTCATTACTTATATATAGTTTAGTTGCTATTCCCTTATATCCTTTCCTCACTGGGCTGCTTTCCCCGTTGGCACCCCAGGGCTTACAAGATTCTGCTTTTCCAATACAAGGTTGCAGCTTGGCTAATAATAATAATAATAATAATAATAATAATAATAATAATGATGACAATAATAATAATAATAATAATAATAATAATACATACAAACATGCATGCTTACATATATACATACATGCCCAGATGTATACAAATATACATACATATATGAACATACATGCATATGGATGTACATACATTATGTATACTGTACTCAATAATATATATATATATATATATATATACACACATACATATATATATATATATATATATACACATACACATATATATATATATATATATACACACAAATAAGCCATATATTTTAGACACATTAATATCTGGATTCTCTTAACGACCTCGGGATCACAGCCCCAGGCAAAATCATACAAAGACAATATCTTCTGACAGGCTGGGAGTCGAACCCTGGCCCAGCAAACTTGTATGAACATTGACATACCACTTGCCCAAGTGGCATGTCAATGTTCATACTTGTCTTATTAGTATACGAACAACACCTCTAAATGAGCAAAATTTATCATATATATATATATATATATATATATGCATACATATATGTATATATACAGTATATATACATACATGTATGTATATATATATATATATATATATATATGATCTGGTAATAATGATAGCGTATACGCATAAAAGGCACGCTATTCATTAATGCATACATAGTGTCCTCTATGGCGTCGAAAAAAGGTCTCATTTCCTCTCCGTCCATCCAGAATATATCCTGTATTATTAAACGCGAAAGCTTAAAAGTTTGCAAATAAAATCCCTCTAACATTTCCAAAATCCTCTCCCGAACAGTGTATATTTACTCGGCTATTTAAAAGCAACAAAAAGCTTTCAGCAAAATTGCTGTTTAAACTGCATATATGTAACCTTCGGAAATGGTGAGAGAGAGAGAGAGAGAGAGAGAGAGAGAGAGAGAGATGCTACTTTACTAACTGTGCCATATTTTGGATGGTCTATAACTGCTCATACTGCTGAAATACAACTAAAAAAAATAAATATTCTTGCAAGAGAGAGAGAGAGAGAGAGAGAGAGAGAGAGAGAGAGAGATGCTACTTTACTAACTGTGCCATATTTTGGATGGTCTATAACTGCTCATACTGCTGACATACAACTAAAAAACTTAAAAATTCTTGCAAGAGAGAGAGAGAGAGAGAGAGAGAGAGAGAGAGAGAGAGAGAGAGAGTATTCGTGACACTGCTACCTTACTAACTGTGCCATATTACTGAATGGTCTACAATTGATCAAACTGCCGAAATAAAACTAAAAAGAAAAAAAAAAAACGAAAAATTCTTGCAAGAAAATTACTACATTTTAAGAAAGGTGCGCACAAAGCCGTTCTGGCCAGGGGGCTAACTGGTTCCCCAGAGGGGGTCCCCTGGAGTGGGGGTGGGGGGGGGGGGTTATTCAGCTTCCCCAGCTGGTACTGATCCCCAGCGGTGACAAAAATTACGAGCGGTTGAACCCATGGAAAGGAATGAGAATAACAATGAAACAATGAGAGAGAAACTATAAAGAAACGGGAATGGAAAAGAAATTGACAATAAAAGTCTAAACACAATAAGAGGTTTGTGCTCCTCAGAAAGAGATAAATATCAAGGGTGGTAAAATAGATTACACACCAATGAGGTTAAGGAATAATGAATTGAATGGCTGGCATATTGATATGAACCGGCAACAAAATATAAAATAACCAGATGAAAATTGATTCATTGAAAGAAAACTTCAATTCAATCAATCAATTTTCATCTGGTTATTTCTGGCATATTGATATGAACCGGCAACAAAATATAAAACAACCAGATGAAAATTGATTCATTGATTGAAAACCTCAATTCAATCAATCAATCAATCAATTTTCATCTGGTTATTTCTGGCATATTGATATGAACCGACAAAAAAATATAAAATAACCAGATGAAAATTGATTGATTGATTGAAAACCTCAATTCAATCAATCAATCATTCAATTTTCATCTGGTTATTTCTGGCATATTGATATGAACCGGCAACAAAATATAAAATAACCAGATGGAAATTGATTGATTGAAAACCACAATTTAATCACTCAATCAATCAATCAATTTTCATCTGGTGATTTCTGTCATATTGATATGAACCGGTAACAAAATATAAAATAACCAGATGAAAATTGATTGATTGATTGATTTGAGGTTTTCAATCAATCAATCAATTTTCATCTGGTTATTTTATATTTTTCTTGCCGGTTCATATCAATATGCCAGAAATAACCAGATGAAAATTGATTGATTGATTGAGTGATTGATTTGAGGTTTTCAATCAATCAATCAATCAATTTTCATCTGGTTATTATATGTGTTGTAGCTGGTTCATATCAATATGCCAGAAATAAGCAGATGAAAATAGATTGATTGATTGATTGTATTTAGGTTTTCAATCAATCAATTTTCATCTGGTTATTATATATTTTGTAGCTGGTTTATATCAATAGGCCAGACATTTATTGTATTGCTCCTTAACCATAACCCTGTTTGCATTCAACCTCATTAGAGTGCAATCTATTTTAACCCTCAGATATTTATCAAATATTACCAAAAGTAATAGAACTAATTCTTACTAACAATTAAAAATGACAGTAAACTCAAAGGAACGTCTTAAATTAAGCTATAACCGATTCTTATCATAATATCATTATAAGTATCATCTATTGACATGCACCAACAACAAAATGAAAATAACCAAATAAATAAATATTAAAAATATTAAAAGACACAATAATTCATTCAAAGAAAGTCGACAGTGAATAAAAATTAGGTTCTAGATTTACCTCGAACTGATTCTTATCCTAATCCCACTATAAATGCCATCTATTGACACAAACCAAAAAGAAAATGAAAATAACCATTTAAATAAATATTACCTGACGCAATAATTCAAACAAAATATCAAAGAACGTCTTAAAATTTATCTTCAACTGACATGAGTCTTTTTATTGTTTATATATGACATATCTCTTTTTGACGTTGTAAATAGTTTATATAGGACATATCTGTTTTGACGTTGTTACTGTTTTTAGAATGATATATTGTTAATTTATTCTCATCATTTATTCATTTCCTTATTTCCTTTCCTCACTGGGCTAGTTTTCCCTGTTGGAGCCCTTGGGCTTATAGCATCTTGATTTTCCAACTTGGGTTGTAGCTTGGCTAGTAATAATAATAATAATATCATTAAAAGTACGACCAAACATGAGGTGAAATTCCTTATTTCTGTTAGAAAAATCTCAATAAGGGACGTTATTTCCTTATTAGGAAAAACCTGATGGAGGAGAGCCTCCACAATGAAAGTTCATAAAGGAGAAGGTTCAATCGGAGGAGGAGAATCTGGAAAGGGGAAGAAGAATCTGGAACGGGGTAGAAGAATCTGGAACGGGAAAGAAGAGAAAAACCGAGCGATAACAAAGCAGGTGGCTTTCCAGCACCCACCTCCGCAAGACGCGTTCTAGGAAAGGCTTCTCTGTAGTAGATGGAAGGTAAAGCACAGATGAAAAATTAGTTAGAATGGGAAGCTAGAGTTCAAACAGAAAAAGAAAAAGGAAAAATAGGGAGCTACAGCACAAACGAAAAGTGGAAGAAAAGGAAAAGAGGACAAGTAAGAAGCTAGGGCACAAACTAAAAGAGGAAAAAGGAAAAATAGGGAGCTACAGCACAAACGAAAATGGAAAAAAAGGAAAAGAGGACAAGTAAGAAGCTAGGGCACAAACTAAAAGAGGAAAAAGGAAAAATAGGGAGCTACAGCACAAACGAAAATGGAAAAAAAGGAAAAGAGGACAAGTAAGAAGCTAGGGCACAAACTAAAAGAGGAAAAAGGAAAAATAGGGAGCTACAGCACAAACGAAAATGGAAAAAAGGAAAAGAGGACAAGTAAGAAGCTAGGGCACAAACTGAAAGAGGAAAAGGGAAAAATAGGGAACTACAACGCAAACGAAAATGGAAAAAAAATGAAAAAGGACAGGTAGGAAGCTAGGGAACTAACTAAAAAAGGAAAAATAGGGAGCTAGAGCACAAACGAAAATGGGAAAAAAGGAAGCTATGTCTAAGGAAAAGAAAAAAAAAAGGAAAATAGAAAAAATAGGAAACTACAGCACAAACGGAAATGGGGAAAAAACGAAGCTAGGTCCAAAGAAGAAAAAGGAAAATAGGAAGCTAGAGCACAATCGGAAATGGGAAAAAAAACGAAACTATGTCCAAAGAAAAAAAAAGGAAAATAGGAAAAATAAGAAGCTAGAGCACAATCAGATAATGGAAAAATAACAAGCTATGTCCAAAGAGAAAAAGGAAAATAGGAAAAATAGGAAGTTAGAGCACAATCGGAAAATGGAAAAATAAGAATCTGTCCAATGAAAAATAGGAAAAAAGGAAAAACAGGAAGCTAGAGCACAATCAGAAAATGGAAAAATATGAAGATATGTCCAAAATAACAGTGACTCCTTTTTTCATGGTTATCCAAAAACTATGAATAAGCAGGAGGCGACAATAGTTCAGACAAAATACTACGCCTTCTTCATCATGAGGCTCAATACTACACAGTACTCTAGAAGTTTTATTCCAGCTGTGACCAAGTTGTGGAATAACCTTCCTAATCGGGTAGTTGAATCGGTAAAACTTCAAAAGTTCAAACTCGCAGCAAATGTTTTTATGCTGGACAGGCTGACATAAGTCCTTTTCTAGTTTAAATATCAAATATCTGTTTTAACGTTGTTAATGCTTTTAAAAATATTCTATTTGAACTTTTCATTACTTCTTATATCGTTTATTTATATCGTTATTTCCTTTCCTCACTGGGCTATTTTTCCCTGTTGGAGCCCTTGGGCTTATAGCATCTTGTTTTTCCCACTAGCATTGTAATAAGAATAACAATAATAATAATAATAATAAATATAATAATAATATTAATAATAATAATAACAACAACAATAATAATAATAATAATAATAATAATAATAATAATAATAATAATAATAATAAAATATTTGTCGCCCGCGTTTATATTCCATATAACAATTTCCACATATGGTACATGAGGTTGTTATTAAATAGTCTTAGACTAAATAGATTAACCCACTCATAATTACTATCCAAATTTCATAGCTGAAAGTGAAGCTAAAATGTTTCAACCGTTCTATTAACTCATCCTGTGAGATCAGACTAAGATTATTGAATTATCTTTTCTAATAGTAAGGCCCGTAACTGATGCGCTCTCAAATATTAACTAACTAGTGTATGTGACCCGGCAAACTGAAGAATAGATATTTATATAGATATATACACACGCACACAGCTACAAACCTTCTAACCCATACCTACATTTCTAACTACAACAAGCTACTATGAGATTCAGGGCCTCAGTAACACGGTTTTTTGGACTTTGCTCCTTATCAAAGCATCGGATGTAGCTGAAAGTTGACATATGTATATTTTACAACCACACACAATTTTTTTCAGCATTATCAATAACCCAAACCCGATAATTTTAATTTTTATAGAGTAAAAATGCTCTAGCCGACGCCATGGCCAGTGATAACGAGCCAAGAGTTGAAAACATTCATTACGTAAGCAATGTAAACTCCTTTTGACAAAATTTTGCCCCGCCCATCCACCAGACACCCATTCACCTTATTCCATCGGCTCTGAAACCCATAAAAATCAAGAATAGCTAACAGGATTTGGAATTGCCCCCGTGGTTGCAAAACTGCATTTGTCTAACGACTTGCAACTTTATACAGTCAAGAGAAAGCCCGTGGCCATATTTACTATAGTCTGAATAGGTAATTATTCAGTTTCAGTTTAAATCCAATGTTTATGGTCTGATTTGTATTTAGGTAACATGATTATAATACTTGTAATGTCATACAGGCTTTAGAACATTTCCATTAACTATTCACTTTGCGACCAAGAGAGAGAGAGAGAGAGAAAGAGAGAGATTGTATGTAAACAGTCTTTATATAATTATTTTTGTTAAAATAAGAATTTTGTGCTAAACTCTCCATCAGACCGACGGATCGTCCGATATAATTATTTTTCTTCTTCTTAGGCCGTATGACCGTGTTGGCTGTTTTGGGCATGACTGCATTTTGTAAATAAATCAGGAATAGTTTTAGGAGATTTATTTGTACATCTAATGGGAATTTATAGAAGTAAAGTGAACACAATTCATTTATCCTTTAAAATAATTACTACCTGTAGCAAAACAAATAGTAGTAAAGATGTTAATGCAATGAAGGAATGATACAATACTTTATCTTTAGCTTCAACATCGGCAATAACATACCCAGTTGCCATAATTTGTCAGCTTAATGAAATAACTTATCATCTAATGTTTAACTCAATTTCTGAGGAGGCCATGGCTTATTGCACAGTGAAAAAACATTACAAAGACTTTATGAATGGCGGAACGATACATAAATGTGGGTGGGGTACCTGTGCAATACTACTGTAGCAGTAGTGCCGCAACAGTAGTATACATGAATTAAACGTTTACGCCAACTGTTGGGATCCATGAGGATCATTTAGCCCTTTTTAAAACTACTCGAGAAATGAGTTTTTATAACCAAAATTTAAATTTTCTGATCCAACAATGCCCATGATAGTCTTCAGTGTTATCCTGAATTATAACCAGGCCAAAGTGGGTGGAGCCTCGTGAAGTCATCATTCTGACGATAATTATTGGTGTAGGTTTAAAGCCAAAATACGGTACTGGCTATTTTTTTTTTTTTTTTTACAGTAAATAGGTAGGTAGATAGACAATAAATAAAAATTGCTTGACATTGGATATAGCAGTAATCAAATCAAGCTTGTCTACTACGTTTTTGAAAATTACTAACTATTCCCTACACCTTGTCAATCTGATTGTGACCTATAAAGTAAACTGTTATTTCTTAGGAAACTTATTTTGGGAGTTAGACTAATAATCGAAGTGTTTTTGTATTTATTAACATATTTTGTTGTTTTGTTCATTGTGACAATTATCAATGGAGAGGTTTCAGAGTTCAAAAAGGTGTACTGCTTTGCTTTGATTTAAACTTTTGTGTCATTGTTGGCAGAGGTATAGCCTTCGTTACGTATAGCCAATCATCGATCGAGAAAGAGGGAAGAAATGCCGTCATAGGTTACGTAACGAGTGCGTTCAAAACCTTTTCTCTGAGTAAGTTGGCCCGTCTTCAAAAAACGTCACTTTTACATTATAACTACCAAATTTATTCAACCTACGTAATGCAGAATATAGTCAAAATTTATGTGTAGATATGTGCATTCTGAAGAAGCGTTATATTTATGAAATTCATAGATAAAAAATTATTGCGAAAAAACCGTGTTACACAGGCCCTGAATCTCATAGTAGTTTGGGCAATTTGTGGGAGATTGTTGTTTTCCGAGTGGTTACTGTCAGCTTGGTAGGAATATATATATATATATATATATATATATATATAATATATATATATATATATATATATATATATATGGATGAAGATCAACACAATACCGGGCTAATATTCATTAATATATATATATATATATATATATATATATATATATATATATATATATATATATCATACATACATATACCAAAGGCACTTCCCCCAATTTTGGGGGGTAGCTGACCTCAACAAGAAACAAAACAAAAAAGGGGACCTCTACTCTCTACGTTCCTCCAGCCTAACCAGGGACTCAGCCGAGTTCAGCTGGTACTGCTAGGGTGCCACAGCCCAACCTCCCACATTTCCACCGCAGATGAAGCTTCATACTGCTGAGTCCCCTACTGCTGCTACCTCCACGGTCATCTAAGGCACCGGAGGAAGCAGCAGGGCCTACCGGAACTGCGTCACAATCGCTCGCCATTCATTCCTATTTCTAGCACGCTCTCTTGCCTCTCTCACATCTATCCTCCTATCACCCAGAGCTTTCTTCACACCATCCATCCACCCAAATCTTGGCCTTCCTCTTGTACTTCTCCCATCAACTCTTGCATTCATCACCTTCTTTAGCAGACAGCCATTTTCCATTCTCTCAACATGGCCAAACCACCTCAACACATTCATATCCACTCTAGCCGCTAACTCATTTCTTACACCCGTTCTCACCCTCACCACTTCGTTCCTAACCCTATCTACTCGAGATACACCAGCCATACTCCTTAAACACTTCATCTCAAACACATTCAATTTCTGTCTCTCCATCACTTTCATTCCCCACAACTCCGATCCATACATCACAGTTGGTACAATCACTTTCTCATATAGAACTCTCTTTACATTCATGCCCAACCCTCTATTTTTTACTACTCCCTTAACTGCCCCCAACACTTTGCAACCTTCATTGACTCTCTGACGTACATCTGCTTCCACTCCTCCATTTGCTGCAACAACAGACCCCAAGTACTTAAACTGATCCACCTCCTCAAGTAACTCTCCATTCAACATGACATTCAACCTTGCACCACCTTCCCTTCTCGTACATCTCATAACCTTACTCTTACCCACATTAACTCTCAACTTCCTTCTCTCACACACCCTTCCAAATTCTGTCACTAGTCGGTCAAGCTTCTCTTCTGTGTCTGCTACCAGTACAGTATCATCCGCAAACAACAACTGATTTACCTCCCATTCATGATCATTCTCGCCTACCAGTTTTAATCCTCGTCCAAGCACTCGAGTATTCACCTCTCTCACCACTCCATCAACATACAAGTTAAACAACCACGGCGACATCACACATCCCTGTCTCAGCCCCACTCTCACCGGAAACCAATCGCTCACTTCATTTCCTATTCTAACACATGCTTTACTACCTTTGTAGAAACTTTTCACTGCTTGCAACAACCTTCCACCAACTCCATATAACCTCATCACATTCCACATTGCTTCCCTATCAACTCTATCATATGCTTTCTCCAGATCCATAAACGCAACATACACCTCCTTACCTTTTGCTAAATATTTCTCGCATATCTGCCTAACTGTAAAAATCTGATTCATACAACCCCTACCTCTTCTAAAACCACCCTGTACTTCCAAGATTGCATTCTCTGTTTTATCCTTGATCCTATTAATCAGTACTCTACCATACACTTTTCCAACTACACTCAACAAACTAATACCTCTTGAATTACAACACTCATGCACATCTCCCTTACCCTTATATAGTGGTACAATACATGCACAGACCCAATCTACTGGTACCATTGACAACACAAAACATACATTAAACAATCTCACCAACCATTCAAGTACAGTCACACCCCCTTCCTTCAACATATCAGCTTTCACACCATCCATACCAGATGCTTTTCCTACTCTCGTTTCATCTAGTGCTCTCCTCACTTCCTCTATTGTAATCTCTCTCTCATTCTCATCTCCCATCACTGGCACCTCAACACCTGGAACAACAATTATATCTGCCTCCCTATCATCCTCAACATTCAGCAAACTTTCAAAATATTCCGCCCACCTTTTCCTTGCCTCCTCTCCTTTTAACAATCTTCCATTTCCATCTTTCACTGTCTCTTCAATTCTTGCGCCGGCCTTCCTTACTCTTTTCACTTCTTTCCAAAACTACTTCTTATTCTCTTCATATGACTGACCCAGTCCCTGACCCCACCTCAGGTCAGCTGCCATCTTTGCCTCACGTACCTTGCGCTTTACTTCCACCTTTTTCTCTCTATATTTTTCATACTTCTCTATACTATTACTCTGCAGCCATTCTTCGAAAGCCCTCTTTTTCTCTTCCACTTTTACCTTCACTCCTTCATTCCACCATTCACTGCCCTTCCTCATGCTGCCTCCAACAACCTTCTTGCCACATACATCACTTGCTATCCCAACAAAATTTTCTTTTGCTAACTTCCACTCCTCCTCTAAATTACCAGTTTCTCTTACTCTCACCTCGTCATATGCCATTTTCAACCTTTCCTGATATTTACTTTTTACCCCCGGTTTTAATAACTCTTCAACCCTCACTAGCTCCCTTTTACATCCACCTACTCCATTCCCCCACTCTTTTGCTACAACTAATTTTCCTTCCACCAAAAAATGATCAGACATACCGTTAGCCATACCCCTAAACACGTGCACGTCTTTCAATCTTCCAAACATTCTTTTAGTTATCAACACATAATCCATTAATGCCCTTTCTACTACTCTTCCATTTGCCACTCTTACCCATGTATACTTATTTTTATCTTTCTTTTTAAAAAAGCTAGCACTTATTACCATCTCTTGTTCAACACACATATCTACCAGTCTCTCACCACTCTCATTTTCACCTGGTACGCCATACTTCCCAGTGACACCTTCTACCTCTCCAGCGCCCACTCTAGCATTTAAGTCACCCATAACAACTACATAATTCCTTCTACCCAGTCCTTCTACACACCTAGTTAATTCATTCCAGAACTCATTCCGCTCTTCTTCACTTTTCTCACTACCTGGCCCATACGCACTGACAAACGCCCAACATTCCCTACCCAACCTAACCCTTACCCACATTAACCTAGATGATATCTCCTTACATTCCACTACTTTACCTGTCATCCATTCACTCAGCAATAAAGCCACACCCTCTCTCGCTCTTCCCCTTTCAATCCCAGACACTCTACCAGACATTTCACCAAACATCACTTCACCCTTTCCTTTCATCTGTCTATATATATATATATATATATATATATATATATATATATATATATATATATACATATATATATACATATATATTTACATATATATATATATATATATGTATATATATATATATATATACATATATATATATATGTAAATATATATATATATATATATATATACGCACATATATATATATATATATATATATATATATATATATATATGTATATATGTATATATCTATATATCTATATATATATATATATATATATATATATATATATATATATATATATAAACAAACATTTTCTCTTTATTACATAAGTGAGCATATCAAACGAAACTTTCTCTAATCTCTAAGAATTTAATATTACATAGAAAGTAAAAGTGGTTACTACAGCGAAAGATTTTCAAGGTACTTTACCACAGAACAAAAAAACACACTTGAAATGAAATAGTATAAGAAAAATGAGTTCCAGCAAAAAGGCCTCCGTAGAAATCCTATTTTTCCCACAAATGTTTTAAAACTATAAAAAAAGACATGAAAGACCACATTTTGAGGTTTGGAATGTATACCCATGAAACAGCAAGACACCCAACCTCTATAAGGCTTCTAATAATGGTGGTACTTCAGCGAGAAACCGACTGAAATGAACCATTATTATTATTATTATTATTATTATTATTATTATTATTATTATTATTACTTACTAATTTACAACCCTAGTTGGAAAAGCAGGATGCTATAAGCCTAGAGGTCCCCACAGGGAAAATAGCCCACTAAGGAAAGGGAACAAGGGAAATATATTATTTTAAGAACAGTAATATTAAAATAAATATTCCCTTTATGGACAATAAAAAAAATTAACAAAACAAGAGGAAGAGAAATTAGATAGAATATTGTGCCCGAGTGTACCCTCCAGCAAGAGAACTCGAACCCAAGACAGTGGAAGACCATGGTACAGAGGCTATGACACTACAAACCATATAGTGTCTTTATAACTGTCTCGCCTGTTTAAAATTTTAAAGGCCACTCATGAATGGCAGAAGCAAAGAACAGTGACATTGCCCTATCAAGCCCGACAATGTCCTAGAGACTGACCATATATACATATGATCAACACTCCGGCTCCATCTCCAACCAAGCTAGGACCAAAGAATGCTAGGCAATGGCTGCTGATGACTCAGCAGATAGACTTATAGGCTCACCCAAAACTCCTATCCTTAGCTCACAAGATGGTGAGACTGCAGCGACCAAAGGAACTAAAGAGTTTGACCAGGACTCGAACCCCAGTCAAGCCATCATCAGGCAAAGACGTCACCACATATGATGTTCAACTTTGTTCATTCGGAAATGTTTCACTTATCATTTCACATACAATAACTTCTAGTTCCCTTAAAAAGTACATCTGAACAAATGGAGTCCAAAAATTACAACTGATATTGACTTCACATTATTAATAGGAATTCTGAGGCTTAGTATTATCGAATACATACATCAATTTACATTTTAGAGAGAATATATTTTCTCTCTCTCTCTCTCTCTCTCTCTCTCTCTCTCTCTCTCTCTCTCTCATAATGGGAATTCTCAGCCTCAGTATTATCTAATACATACATAAATATACATTTTAGAATATTCTCTCTCTCTCTCTCTCTCTCTCTCTCTCTCTCTCTCTCTCTCTCTCTCTCTCTCTCTCTCTCTCTCTCTCTCTCATCATATAAGTATGTACATGAAAAGTTTGTATACATAATGCCATACAGATTTTGGAAATCGTAAAAAAATGCATGCCAATGAAGGATAAAAAATCACTGTTCACAAAAGCTATCTCATAACCTTTATAGTGCAGATGAGAGAGAGAGAGAGAGAGAGAGAGAGAGAGAGAGAGAGAGAGAGAGAGAGAGAGAGAGATAGTTTGATATACATAAATCAAGTATCCAAGGCAATAAAATTAGAACCAAAATAAAAAGAAAAAAATCTTGGACTAGTTTTTCACTAACGTTTAACAAATCAACGTTTCATGAAGCGAGGCATTGTTGGTCCCTGAAAAGATAAAATTCACTTTGCGTCATCGCCTATTTTAATAGATTCGACTTTTCAGATTAAACCAGGAACTGGAATAATAATTTTAATACAGCAGCTTATAAATTTGTAAGGTCAGTGAAATTGAACAAGCATAAAACGCTTACCCGCGGTATAATTTTGGTCTTAAAAGAGCTTTAAATATTGAATATTTATGGTTCTGGTGGCCTATTTGGTAACGTCCCTGACTGCTGAACGCCAGACTGGGGTTCGAGTCAAGCGTAAACTCGATAATTTCTTTGGTCGCTACAGCCTTACCCTCCCCTGTGAGCTAAGGATTGGGAGTTTGGGGAGCGTATAGGTCTATCTGCTGAGTCATCAGCCGCCATTGCCTGGCCCTCCTTGGTCTTAGCTTGGGTGGGGTAGGTGCTTGTGCACTGATGATGTGTGTATATGGTCAGTCACTAGGGCATTGTCCTGCCATTTATGAGAGGCCTTTAAAACTTTAAGCCTTTAAACTTTGTCAAAAGATGTCGAACATAATTTACCTTAAGATGCTAAAAGATCATGAATGGTACAGCTTAGATGTTACATGATTTCGTACACTATTCGTTGTCAAGACCATAATCGTGGATCACCATCATCATCATCTCCTCCTACGCCTATTGACACAAAGGGCCTCGGTTAGATTTCCCCAGTCGTCTCTATCTTGAGCTTTTAAATCAATACTTCTCTATTCACCATCATCAACTTCACGCTTCATAGTCCTCGGCCATGTAGGCCTGTGTCTTTCAATTGTGGGTAGTTAAGAAAAATTTTTTAAGCTCGTATTCGTTGACAAGACCATCATCATCTCCTCCTACGCCTATTGACGCAAAGGGCCTCGGTTAGATTTCACCAGTCGTCTCTACCTTGAGCTTATAAATCAATACTTCTCTATTCATCATCATCAACTTCACGCTTCATAGTCCTCGGCCATGTAGGCCTGTGTCTTTCAATTGTGGGTAGTTAAGAAAAATTTTTTAAGCTCGAATATCACAGGAACTCCGGATGTCAAAAGAGGTCAGAATATGCTCAGATGTCAAGTCATGTCAGCGATTGTCAAGAGCCCAAAAGCTAAACGATATCAAAAGTTTTTACTTACAATTACTAAATGATCTTAACAACTAGTTCAAGTCCAGTTGCTTGCTAGATTTTATGTGAATAACTTGTTAATTAATAAATCAATGATTAATTATTTCTTTTGATCCTAGTAATTGATGAAGAATCATATTTCAACAGTATTTTAATTATCGGATTTAAATAGATATTTTCTTCAAAATTCAAAAACGGAATTTTAGGTAATTGTTTAAATATTTCTAATATTCGATTGATAAATTTGCATCACAATAAGTTCATTGACGGGATGTTCTTTAGTGAATCCTTATTGGCATTGGCATTTATAAATATAATGTACACACATACGAATACACACATATACATACAAACACACACACACGTATTGGCATTTCTGTAGTAAATGTCGGGCGTTTACAAACATATTTTTAAGCTACGTCATAAAAAATATGCCAATAAAGGATAAAAAAAAACCACTATTCATCACAAACCTATCACTGTATACCCTCATCTGGAAGCGGCTCATATACCCTTTGTAGTGCAGATGAGAGAGAGAGAGAGAGAGAGAGAGAGAGAGAGAGAGAGAGAGAGAGAGAGAGAGAGAGACTTCCATCAGCCTTAGTCAGATGCAGACTCCACCCTGAAGGCTCCGATCACAGCAGTTAATATTGTTGAATCCTGGTCTCCCCCTCCCTTCCACTATCCCCTCCCCCTTCCCCCCTCTTATCCCTTCCCTTCTTCCAGCGATTATGTGGCAAGATTACTCCAGCTGGATGCAGGTGTACGTTGCATGCAATGGATCTGATTCAGGGAAACTGAGAGACAGAATAAAAAATAAGGTTTACTGATTATTAACCTCTTAGATCATTCCTCATAGAGAGAGAGAGAGAGAGAGAGAGAGAGAGAGAGAGAGAGAGAGAGAGAGAGAGAGAGACGCAACAGGAATGCAAAACATAGCAACATTAGTGGAATTATTTCTTTAGAATGCATGAATGAATGAAGTAGTAATTTATGGCATTATCATATCTCTCTCTCTCTCTCTCTCTCTCTCTCTCTCTCTCTCTCTCTCTCTCTCTATATATATATATATATATATATATATATATATAAATAAATAGATAAATAAATATATATATATATAAATAAATAAATATATATATATATATAATATATATAGATATATTTATATATATATACATTCATATATATATATATATATATATATATATATATATGTTATATATAGATATATTCAT
>NC_090759.1:33505639-33508139 GCF_036898095.1 Palaemon carinicauda
GCCATAGCTCAAAAGGGCAGTGAAATTCCGAACGAAAGTTATTAAGCTTGAGCAGAGCTCAACTCCAAAACAATGGAATTTTTCCAATTGGCACCAAAACCCTATGGCCTTTCATACATACTCAATTCATCTTTAGCTCAATTAGCCCTTGAGAAATGTATCTAATTGTCTTAAGATCAATATTTTAAAGATGCAAAGTTTATATCTGCTGAAAAATTAATAACACTTGGTACTTATCAGAAATGGCCAATAAAATTTGGTCCTAATGTATGTTGTCTTTTTATTAAATCCTTCGTCTCTGGAGTTTAATAACTTTAGAATTGGGAATAGCAGAACCTCAAAGACCCAATTCTGTTACCGAATTACCACCTGAGCAAGAAGGTATAACCTCAATCATTCTGATCTCGCGACACCTAATGAAATGCTTTATCTTTTTCTCATTTCGAGTTGTGCTCATGCGTAGCTACTGATATCCATTTGCCTCACAATCTAATTACTTCATGATGGCAAAGATCCAGATTGATTTTCCCTAATATAAACATAGTTAAAAATATGTTGTTGTGGCCTGGTGGTAGCGTTCATGCCTCGCGATCGCCAGACTGGGATTCCAGTCCCGCTCGAACTCGTTTGTTCCTTTGGTGACTGCAACCTTGTGGCCCTCCTTGGTCCTAGCTTGGGTGGAGAGGGGGCTTGGGTGCTGATCTTTTGAAATGTAGTCAGTCTCTAAGACATTATCCTGCTTGATAGGGCAATGTCACTGTCCCTTGACTAAGCCATTCATGGGCGACCTTAAAACTTTTAAAAACACTTATGAAAACTTAACAGCAAAAGGAGAATATTCTTCAACTATTACTGTTATACGTAGAATTCTGACCGTTCACTTTGAGGTTAATGTTTCACAGTTGTAGACAAGTCGAACAATCGTCTCAGAACCAGTTAAATTATTCAGGTACCCTTCGAAGGTTTAAGAAAAGAAAAACGGGTTGTCACTGGTCAGGTATTAATTGCTGGACGTTTCACCACTTTTCCTAAAAGGTCTCCTTATCAGATGTATGAAAGAACCTATTTATCATAGACATTTTTGCGTGACAGACCAAAGTTCATCTACAAATTATTATTATTATTATTATTATTATTATTATTATTATTATTATTATTATTACTTGCTAAGCTACATCCCTAGTTGGAAAATTCTATAAGCCCAAGGGCTCCAACAGGGAAAATAGCCTAGTGAGGAAATGAAATAAAGACAAAGTACAAGAGAAGTTTAAGAACAACATTTCGTCTCACTGCTTGTCAGGTATGCTAACATAAAATCTAACAAATGTATACTGTAGATGTATGTATGAATATAATCAAAAGGTATATATGATATTATAAGTGTATTGTTTCACTCTCGTACAAATTTCAGCGAAGATTAAGCCAATGAACGTAGTTGAGAGAGTCTAAGAAGTATGATGGACTCAGTTGAGAGAGTAAAAAAATATGAAGGACTTAGTTGGGAGAGTCTAAGAAATATGAAGGACTTAGTTGAGAGTCTCAGAAATATGATGGACTTAGTTGGGAGAGTCTAAGAAATATGAAGGACTTAGTTGACAGAGTCTAAGAAATATGAAGGACTTAGTTGAGAGAGTCTTAAGAAATATGAAGGACTTAGTTGAGAGAATCTTAAGAAATATGAAGGACTTAGTTGAGAGAGTCTAAGAAATATGAAGGACTTAGTGGAGTGTCTCTTAAGAAATGTGAAGGACTTAGTTGAGAGAGTCTTAAGAAATATGAAGGACTTAGTTGAGAGAGTCTTAAGAAATATGAAGGACTTAGTTGAGAGAATCTTAAGAAATATGAAGGACTTAGTTGAGAGAGTCTAAGAAATATGAAGGACTTAGTGGAGAGTGTCTCAGAAATATGAAGGACTTAGTGGAGAGTGTCTCAGAAATATGAAGGACTTAATTGAGAGAGTTTAAGAAATATGATGGACTTAGTTGAGAGAGTCTAAGAAATATGAAGGACTTAGTGAAGAGTGTCTTAAGAAATATGAAGGACTTAGTTGAGAGAGTTTTAAGAAATATGAAGGACTTAGTTGAGAGAGTCTTAAGAAATATGAAGGACTTAGTTAAGAGAATCTTAAGAAATACGAAGGACTTAGTTGAGAGAGTCTAGGAAATATGGACTTAGTCGAGAGTGTCTTAGAAATATGAAGGACTTAGTGGAGAGTCTCAGAAATATGAAGGACTTAGTTGAGAGAGTTTAAGAAATAAGATGGACTTAGTTGAGAGAGTCTAAGAAATATGAAGGACTTAGTTGAGAGAGTCTAAGAAATATGAAGGACTTAGTGGAGAGTGTCTTAAGAAACATGAAGGACTTAGTTGAGAGAGTCTTAAGAAATATGAAGGACTTAGTTGAGAGAATCTTAAGAAATAAGAAGGACTTAGTTGAGAGAGTCTAAGAAATATGAAGGACTTGGTGGAGAGTGTCTCAGAAATATGAAGGACTTAGTGGA
>NC_090759.1:33521484-33533984 GCF_036898095.1 Palaemon carinicauda
AGTTAAATTTCCACGGCTTCAAGATGTTTACAATTAAAGTCATTCTGATATTCATAGCTCAAGGTTTAATTAGTAGTTTACATTTTACTAAATAAACAATCAATCTTGAATGCTGAAGCTAAACTGGTGAACAAATGATGTCAAACTTCCATGGCTTTAAAATCTTTACATTTAAAGTCAATCTGATATTCAAAGCTTATGGTTTAATTAGTAGTTTACCTTTTTTCTAAATCAAACAAAACAGTCTTGAATGGTGATGGTACACTGATGGCTAAATGATGTCAAACTTACATGGCTTTAAGATGTTTACATTTAAAGTCATTCTGGTATTCATAGCTCAAGGTCTAATTTACTAGTCTTCCTTTTACTAAAAAAACAACGTAGTATTGAATTCTAGTGGTAAACTGGTGGCCAAATTATGTCAAACTTCCATGGTTTAAAGATGTTTACATTTAGTTCAAAATCCCTGCAAGTTTCATTACCTTATGATTAAAATTGTGGCCGTATGGTTGATGACCGGAATTTGATCTTTTACTTTACCTTGACCATGGACTCGACCTTGACCCTCGACCTTAACCCTTTCACTGCCAGTGGTCAAATCAACGCAACTTCTGATGCAGCATATCTTTCAAGACCACACAAACCCTTGCTTGTTAATGTTTATTGGAAAGTTCTCATCAAGACCTTTCCAGTGAATACTATCTTGCTTTGGTTTAGGTGATTTTAAAAGATCTTTCGCTTTTTTTAATCTTTGACTAAGTCACCAATGGCAGTGAAAGGGTTAACTGGCGTGGATTTTCGTACACTCAAATATGAACCTAGTTAGGAGTCTTATGTGGAAACGGTATCTGTGGTGTAGATGTTAATGCTGTAGGTCAAGATGACAAGTCAAATACAAATTTCACTTTCAAGGAGAACAGGATGTTGATAAGGAGCACCACCTTGGAATAAGGTGTCATTGTGTTTACCTGTGTGAGTGATAATCTTATCGATATCAATAGTGAGGGTAAAACATGAATTATTCTTCGGTAAATATTAATTCTCACCGTGCTAGGCAGTATATCTTAGCAATCAATATTTGCCAATGGTTATATAAGTGAATGAGCAACCTGGAAGAGCAACAAGAACTTTGGACGTGGAGGATATGGGCCTCTTAATCTCGAAAAAGTCACTGGCAGCAGGGTGACGGATTGGGTTTATGGCGATAGACAAGATGTCTCTTCAGTTTCTACCCTCGATGCCTGGTGAATGATCTTATTGGAATCAATATGGACCGGCAGGGATCACTTTAGTTCGATAGACACTGCGCATCACAAGGAAATGGCTATCCTTTGATGAATCTAGCCAATGAATCCTTTTAGCTGAGGCCCTTTGCGATAATAGGAGGAAACGATGATGATGAAATATTAATTGTAAAAGATCACAAAAGAATCAATATACAGAGGTTGATCGTATAATTCTAAGGAATAAGCTCTAAACCCCTGAATATGCACCTGCTTTTATCTTTAGTAAAAGCCCTTTTACATGGAACCTGCTACTTTAACTGTCTGTACAACGCGATTCAGTATAAATCTGCCTAAACAGCTTTTGAATTTACGGGCTGTCTTAACGACACAGCCCGTGGCTTAGTGGTAGCGTCCTTGTTTTGTGATTGCCAGAGTGGGGTTCGAGTCCCGCTCAAACTCATTAAGTTCCTTTGGTCACTGCAACCTCACCATCCTTTTGAGCTAAGGGGGAGCGTTTAGATCTATCTGCTGGGTCATCTGCAGTTACTGCCTGGCCCTCCTTGGTACTAGCTTGGATGGAGAGGGGGCTTGGGTGCTGATCATATGTAATAGGGCCAGTCTCTAGAGTATTGTCCTGTTGGATAGGGCAATGTCACGGCCCCTTGCCTTTGCCATTCAATAGCGGCCTTTAAATTGCTGTTATCTTTAGTAAAATCATTTTTTACGTGGAACCTGCTACTTTTACTGTACAACATGATTCAGAATAAACCAGCCTACACAACTTACTGACGGAGCATAAAAGCTATGTTTGCAAACGCACGAGGCTTAAAGAAAAATCAATAAGGATTCACAAAAGAACATAATATCAATTAACTTCGTTACTGTGATGCAAATTTATCATTCGAATATAAGAAATATCTAACCAACTACTACGATTTCGAATTGAATTGCACCGTCTACAATACAGTTTGAAGAAAATATCTATCCTATAATTGAAATACTATTGAAATATATTTCAGCAATTAGATTAAAAAGAAATAATTAACCATTAATTAACAAATTATACACAGAAAATCCTAGCAATCAGCATGTTTAATAATACAACATAACTTGAAATAGTAGTTAGAATTATCTATTATTTCAGTATGTAACAACTTTTGATATCGTCCACCTTTTGGGCTCTTGACAACGACTGACATGACTTGACATCTGAGCATATTCTGACATCTTCTGACTTCCTGAGTTCCTGTGATATCTGAGCTTATCAAAATTGCTTGACTACCCACAATTAAAAGACACAGGCCTACATGGCTGTGGACTATGACGCGTGAAGTAGATGATGAATGGAGAAGTACTGCGATGATGAATGGAGAAGTAATAATTCAAAAGATCAAGATAAAGACGATTGGCGAAATCTATCCGATGCCTTTAGATGATGATGATGATGATGACAACGAATAGTGTACGAGATTATGACATCTAAGTTGCACCACTTATGATCTTTCAACACCTAAGGTTAATCATGTTTGATATCCTTTGACAAAGTTTAAAGGCTTAAAGGTTTAAAGACCGCTCATGAATGGCAGGGGCAAGGGGCAGTGACATTACTCTATCGTGCAGGACAATGCCCTAGAGACTGACCATATGCACATATGATCAGTGCCCAAGCCCCTCTCCACGCAAGTTAGCACCAAGGAGGACCAAGCAATGGCTGCTGATGACCTGGCAAATAGACTTACAGGTCCCCCCCCCCCCCTCATCCTTAGCTCACAAGGATGGTGAGGGTGCAGCGACTAAAGGAACTTACGAGTTTAAGCGGAACTCGAACCCCAGTCTGGCGTTCAGCAGTCAGGGACGTTACCAAATAGGCCACCAGAACCCTAAATATTCAATAATATTTAAAGCTCTTTTAAGACCCAAATTATACCGCGGGTAAGCGTTTTATGCTTGTTCAATTTCACTGACCTTACACATTTATAAGCTGCTGTATTAGAATTATTGTTCCAGTTCCTGGTTTAATCTGAAAAGTCGAATCTATTAAAATAGGCGATGACGTAAAGTGAATTTTATCTTTTCAAGGACCAACAAAGCCTTGTTTCATGAAACGTTGATCTGTTAAACGTTACTGAAAAACTAATCCAAGAATTTTTCATTTTTGTTCTAATTATATTGTCTGGGATACTTGGTTTACATATACATCAAACTATGCCCGCTCTCTCTCTCTCTCTCTCTCTCTCTCTCTCTCTCTCTCTCTCTCTCTCTCTCTCTCTCTCTCAACTTGAAATAATGTATTCCTTTTTCAATATAAAGAGTATTTTTAGTTAAAATCAGAATAAACTCTTGAGATTTTTGGCAGCTATTACCTCATTATTCAAAAATAACATATTTCAGCCAGACCATCGCATCAAAACAGTCTCCTATCATATCGCGCTTTTGAATTAACTGAGACACCATCTTTCAGATAATAATTTTGAGCCTCAAACCGCTCTTTAAAAGCAGACCACGTATATTTTTACTCACGACTAGAGATGGCGACCTAGACTAGTGAGGGGCAGACGAGTCGAAGGCTTTTCAGGATTTTAAGCCTTTTTTATGATATAAGAGAATTAGGTAATATCGCAGTGAAGTGTGCATGCACATTTGTGCATACATAAACAATATCATAAATAGAACATTCTTAATACACAGATGATAGGAATTGGAAGACACCACATTACTTGGGTCATACAGTTTGGAGGGAGGGTGGAATTATAACACCATTTGCTTAGGTAATATTGCAATGTAGTGAAGATTTAAAGGCCGTATATAAATATAAATATATATATATATATATATATATATACACACATATATATATATATATATATATATATATACAGTATATATATATATATATATAAGATCAGCGCTCAAGTCACCTCTCCACCCAAGCTAGGACCAAGGAGTACCAGCAAAGGGCAGCTAATGACTCAGCAGATAGACCTATAGGCTCCCCAAAACCCCCCATCCTTAGCTCAAAAGGATGGTGAGGTTGCACCGACTAAAGAAACTAACGGGTTTGATCGGGACTCGAACCCCTAACTGGCGTTCCCCAGTCTGAGACGTTGCCACATTGGACACCACAGCCCATTTGTGCATACATACACAAAATTGTAAACAGAATATTCTTAATACACAGAAGGAAGGAATTTGAAGGCATCACATTACTTGGGTCATCGAGTTTGGGGGAAAGTGTGTAATTTCATCATCCCTCGCCTAATCACACAGAGTTTAACCTCAAGGGAATGGCATAGGAGAAGCTTTAACTTGTGCTCAATAATCAGATGGATATATGTTAATCATCAGCATTTCATCATTAATTCTGGGTTAATCACCAAAGCGGTACGATCTGAGCCAGGATTGCCAGAGTTTTTTTTTTTTTTCCAGGCCAAAAATACCCATCAAATTTGGCCTTTTTGAAATTGGTTGGACTTCAATAATATCAAGAAAAAATGTGGGCCTTAAATACCATATTTATGGCCTTTTCCAACTAATGGGATGGCCTTTTAAAGCTGTGGTTGAATAGAAGTTGACCTTTTCTCATATAGAAAACCTGGCAACTCTGACGATCTCACACCGCCGTATGGCTATTCGATTTTTCATTTGGGTAATGAAGGATAATATGCTTGTAATGCGATCAATCCTATCCGCTATCAGTGCGTTTCCGGAAACACCATCAAAGCTACGAAAATATCCGTTAATATTAATGCTACAATTCGACAAAGGAATAACTTCTGTTCTCACTAATAAATCTGTCTGTCCAGTTAGCAGCGACAGGTCTATATTGAGGATGCTTTTGATGGTTTCCAATTAACGACTTCCTGGTCTCTCTCTCTCTCTCTCTCTCTCTCTCTCTCTCTCTCTCTCTCTCTTTACTAACATCAAAATGATTATACCCATTGACAATAGGTTATTAATTATCTACCAAACACAAAAAAAAGGAAATAAAAATCCTGTAGCAATAATAAATACAAGCGACATGTGACGTGAAATACCAATAAAAATTAAAAGTAATCAAACACAATCTAATCCATTGACAGTGACAAGCGCAGCACAGAGAAGCTCTCCGTTACAAGACATTCCCACATCGTCGTTATATGCACGAGACACAAGATGGCATTTATACTCTCGCAGTTTCCTTAATGACAGTTTGAGCTCCTAACCAATGAAACAATCACATGCTCCCCTCCCCCACCCCGGCCCTGCCCTGCTATCTCTCCTGCCAGGGGAACTCCCCCTCCCCCACAAGAAAGACACAGACAAATGAGGGCAGTGATTAACCAAGGTGGTCCACTGAGAAAATCCTTAATTATACACATTAGTAGCAGCAATGTCGTGAACGAGGTCTTTGGGGGAGAAAACTCGAATTTTTTTTTTAATTGGGGAAGATTCTAAATATCTTTCCTGTGAGGTTTTATGTTCCTTCAGATTATGGGAAGTTGATTTAATTAATTTATCGTTTATACTTTAATAGAATTTAAAGATTACATATAATACACTTCCTTTTACAGTTATGATACAATTGAATTATACTTCTTTTGGTAATGTTTTCTCTAGATTAATGAATGACAATAATATATATATATATATATATATATATATATATATATATATATATATATATATATATATATATATGTAGACTCGCTTATGCACAAATAGATAGCTAAATTTAGAATGATAAAATAATTACGTCTCACATTAAATGTTATTTCACTTTGTAAAATGAGGGGTTGCCTGATTCCCTTCAGGTAAATTTATATTCAATATGATCATGAAAAAAAAAATTGAATTGAGACTAAATTAATTTTAATGAAAAAAGTTTAGACAAATATATATATATATATATATATATATATATATATGGATATATCATTTATATCCATAATCTATATATATATATATATATATATATATATATATATATATGGATATATAATTTATATCCATGATCTATAATATATATATATATATATATATATATATATATATATATATATATATATATATATATATATATTTTCCTTGTTTCCTTTTTTCACTGTACTATTTTCCCTATTGGAACCCTGGCTTTATAGCATCCTGCTTTTCCAACTAAGGTTATAGCTTAGCAAGTAGTAATAATAATAATAATAATAATAGTCATACATGCCAAAAAAAAAAAAAAAACATTTTAAAGCAAATTTCCTGATGTACAAACTTGATAAATGGAAAAGAAATGCACGAAAATAAACGTATGGTGAAAACATTACAACCAAAGGAAATATAGAATATATAAATAAACAAGAGTGATATATAGACGATTCCAGGAATCCACGATGAGGAGATAACTATTCCCATTAAGTTTTAGTACTAAATTAGAAGCACAGTTATTTACATGGAATAGTTTCGGGAATTGGACAAATTTGATGACAAGTTGGAATCGAAGAAGGGATACAAGAGTTTGGGGATTCAGATAATATAAGATTATAATGACATTATTATTATTATTATTAAATATTATTATTATTATTATTATTATTATTATCATTAATTATTAATTATTATTACTATTAATTATTATCATTATTATTGTTATTATTAATTATTAATAAATATTATTATTATTATTACTACTTACTAAGCTATAACCCTAGTTGGAAAAGCAGCACGCCATAAGTCCGAGTGATCCAACAGGGAAAATAGCCCAGAAAGGAAATGATATAAGGAAACTACAAGAGTAATTAACAATATAAAATATTTCAAGAACAGTAACAATATCAAAATAAATATTCTATATATATATATAAACTATAAAAACTTAAAAAAAAAAACAAGAGGATGAGAAATTATATAGAATAGTGTGCCCAAGTGTACCCTCAAGCAAGAGAACTCTAACCCAAGGCCTTGGTCCGGAGAGGCCTATTCCAAGTTCAATGGCACAAGAGCGAAGATAATTGATTGATTATAAGTTTCCTGGCAACGTAACTACCAGGGTCGTTGACGTCGGAACGTAGGAAGATACGAGGAACCGAGGGTAAAGGTCATACAAAAGTAAAGGTTAGGAAGAAATGTGGGCGAATTAAAAAAAAAAAAAAAAAAAAAAAATATTGCTGGGGGCAAGACAGTATGTATGAAGAAGATTAAAAAGGTTTAAAGGCCACTCATGAATGGCAAAAGAAAGGGACTGTGACATTGCCCTATAAAGCAGGACAATGCCCTAGAGACTGACCATATTGCATATGATCAACTCCCAACCCCATTCTACACCAAAGCTAGGACTAAGGAATGAATGAATGATTTAAAGTTTTCAGTAGGACTAAGGAGGGCCAGGTAATGACTGCTGATGACTCAGCAGATAGACCTATTGACTCCCACAAAACCCGCATCCTTAGCTCACAAGGATAGTGAGGTTGCTGTAACCAAAGGATCTAAGGAGTTTAAGCGGGACTCGAACCCCAGTATGGCAATCATCAGACAAGGGCGCTACTATCAGGCCCCCATTATGTATTGATCCAGCCTCAAGGGACGTATTATTCCAGTTTGTTTCCTTAAAATGTTAAATCTAACGTCAACTTTTATCATCATTAGACAAACTCCATTTCACATCAAACCCAACTCGGTTAAAGATAAAAGGTGTCTGGTTTCAGTTCAGGTTTTCATCATACCAGATCCCCCACCAGAACGCCAACCGGACAAGATATCAACCCACCCATCCCCCTGCTGGGGTAACCAAACAAAACTGTGGCCTTCCCAGTAATAAGCTTAAACTCACGGTCCCAGGCTGGGATCGATCTGCCGCTATGCAAATGCTAGGCGAACACGTTACCACTCTATTAGCCAGGAGTTACGTCAATAACTTGCCTGGAAAAGATAATACAGAATTGGAGGGCCCTGAGTGAAAAAATATATATATATATATATATATATATATATATATATATATATATATATATATATATATAGGCTATATATATATATATATATATATATATATATATATATATATAGGCTATATATATATATATATATATATATATATATGTATATATATATATATGTATATATATACAAATATATATAATATATATATAATATATAATATATATATATATATAATATATATATATATATATATATATATATATATATATATATATATAAAAGGTTAGGTGAGCAAAGTTCATAAGAAATAACAATTGAAATTAATAAGAAGATCTCAATTCAGATTTCCATTCATGTATATTAAAACTGAATTTACAGTCAACATATTATCATACGTCCTTCATGCTCACAAGTACTAAATTTTGAAAAGATATATTTCCATTTCTGAAATCCTCTGACCTTCTAATTCAAACGTAATTCTAGTATCACATATATTGACCCTTTTAGTGTATTTATATATACATATATAATATGTATAAGTATACTCACATAGTATATACATACAGATATTCAAATATATATGTATATATACATATACTTTATACATGTATGTATGTGTACATATATATATATATATATATATATATATATATATACATATAAGTTTAACTTGTATGTATGTACGTATATACAGTATATATACATATATACATGTATATGTATATATACATATATATTTATATATATATATGTTTATTTATTTATATCAATATATTTATATAGGTGTAAAAATATATATACTTTTATATAATCTGTTTATATAATGTATTTAAACATGTACTTATATATATATATATATGTTATATATATATATATATATATATATATATATATATATATATAATACACTGCATCTAGTTTGAAGGGAAAGGTGAATGGACCTAATCCGATTTAGTACTTTTGACAAGTAATTGACGTCAGGAACGTTGTCTATATATAGAGAAGGGGATCGCTAAGCTCTCAGTTTCTTGATACAAGGAAAGAAGGATTAAAGTAAATAGGATAATACAGGATTACTGGAAAACAGAAAAAGGTTTAGGTTTAGATTATGACATTGGGTACAGGTAATTAATTAAATTATATATTTATTATATATATATATATATGTGCGTGTGTATATATACATATATATATAAATTTCTACCTCATACTTGGGATCGAACGCTAGCCCCTTCTAATGAAAGGCCAGGTCGAAACCAACCACCCCACGAGAGGCCATAAAAGGAAATCGGAACCTGATGCTAACTAGCTGTCCGAGGATTTACCTGGCGAGACATCAGTCTCTTACCAGCGAGTTTTACCCGATTTCCCCGGCCCACCACGTGACACAATTGGTAGTAATTCATTCAAATTACCCCTAATGAGTCAATATGGATAAATATCAACACAACATCGTGTTCAAATAGAAATAAATTTCTACCTCATACTTGGGATCGAACGCTAGCCCCTTCTAATGAAAGGCCAGGTCGAAACCAACCATCCCACGAGAGGCCATAAAAGGAAATCGGAACCTGACACTAACTAGCTGTCCGAGGATTTACCTGGCGAGACATCAGTCTCTTACCAGCGAGTTTTACCCGATTTCCCCGGCCCACCACGTGACACAATTGGTAGTAATTCATTCAAATTACCCCTAATGAGTCAATATGGATAAATATCAACACAACATCGTGTTCAAATAGAAATAAATTTCTACCTCATACTTGGGATCGAACGCTAGCCCCTTCTAATGAAAGGCCAGGTCGAAACCAACCATCCCAAGAGAGGCCATAAAAGGAAATCGGAACCTGACGCTAACTAGCTGTCCGAGGATTTACATGGCGAGACATCAGTCTCTTACCAGCGAGTTTTACCCGATTTCCCCGGCCCACCACGTGACACAATTGGTAGTAATTCATTCAAATTACCCCTAATGAGTCAATATGGATAAATATCAACACAACATCGTGTTCAAATAGAAATAAATTTCTACCTCATACTTTGGATTGAACACTAGCCCCTTCTAATGAAAGGCCAGGTCGAAACCAACCATCCCACGAGAGGCCATAAAAGGAAATTGGAACCTGACGCTAACTAGCTGTCCGAGGATTTACCTGGCGAGACATCAGTCTCTTACCAGCGAGTTTTACCCGATTTCCCCGGCCCACCACGTGACACAATTGGTAGTAATTCATTCAAATTACCCCTAATGAGTCAATATGGATAAATATCAACACAACATCGTGTTCAAATAGAAATAAATTTCTACCTCATACTTGATCGAACGCTAGCCCCTTCTAATGAAAGGCCAGGTCGAAACCAACCAGGTTCCGATTTCTTCGTGGGATGGTTGGTTTCGACCTGGCCTTTCATTAGAAGGGGCTAGCGTTCGATCCCAAGTATGAGGTAGAAATTTATTTCTATTTGAACACGATGTTGTGTTGATATTTATCCATATTGACTCATTAGGGGTAATTTGAATGAATTACTACCAATTGTGTCACGTGGTGGCCGGGGAAATCGGGTAAAACTCGCTGGTAAGAGACTGATGTCTCGCCAGGTAAATCCTTGGACAGCTAGTTAGCGTCAGGTTCCGATTTCCTTTTATGGCCTCTCGTGGGATGGTTGGTTTCGACCTGGCCTTTCATTAGAAGGGGCTAGCGTTCGATCCCAAGTATGAGGTAGAAATTTATTTCTATTTGAACACGATGTTGTGTTGATATTTATCCATATTGACTCATTAGGGGTAATTTGAATGAATTACTACCAATTGTGTCACGTGGTGGGCCGGGGAAATCGGGTAAAACTCGCTGGTAAGAGACTGATGTCTCGCCAGGTAAATCCTCGGACAGCTAGTTAGTGTCAGGTTCCAATTTCCTTTTATGGCCTCTCGTGGGATGGTTGGTTTCGACCTGGCCTTTCATTAGAAGGGGCTAGCGTTCGATCCAAAGTATGAGGTAGAAATTTATTTCTATTTGAACACGATGTTGTGTTGATATTTATCCATATTGACTCATTAGGGGTAATTTGAATGAATTACTACCAATTGTGTCACGTGGTGGGCCCGGGAAATCGGGTAAAACTCGCTGGTAAGAGACTGATGTCACGCCAGGTAAATCCTCGGACAGCTAGTTAGCGTCAGGTTCCGATTTCCTTTTATGGCCTCTCGTGGGATGGTTGGTTTCGACCTGGCCTTTCATTAGAAGGGGCTAGCGTTCGATCCCAAGTATGAGGTAGAAATTTATTTCTATTTGAACACGATGTTGTGTTGATATTTATCCATACATATATATGTATACAAAAATAAATATATATATATATATAATTGTATATGTATGTATATATATATATATATATATATATATATATATATATATATATATATATATATATATATATATATATAGTATGTAATCATGTATATGTATATCTACCCCTTTATATAAACTATAAAAGTACTGTATATGTACTTACAGTATATGCATGAACATTCTCTCTCTCTCTCTCTCTCTCTCTCTCTCTCTCTCAGCCATTTTCGATAAATAATTGGTTCATTTTCTTTGAAATTATATCTTAATATTTGAAAAGCATTTCCTTTCGTTATCTACATAAATATGAACGCAAGAAATTACTCGTACATTTCCCCCTATACAGATGAAAATGCCTACGAAAGTTTCCGATGGCCTATTGGACACGTCCCTGCCAGGCGTTCTATTAGACGGGACGTGAGTCCCGCTCAAGCTCGATAGTTTCTTATAGTGTCTGTAATCTCACCATCCTTGAGAGCCAAGGATGGGGGATTTTGTATAGTCATCAGCAGCCATTATTATCATAACAAGCTAAGCTACAACCTTAGTTGAAAAAGCAGAATTTTATAAATCCATGCACTCCAACAGGGAAAAATAGCCCAGTGAGGAAAAGAAACAAGGAAAAAACTGCAAGAGAGGTTATGAACAAGCAAAATAAAACATTTTATGAACATTAACAACTTTAAATTGGATCTTTCACATAAAAACTATAAAACCTCCAAGAGAAAGAGAATCAAGATAGTGTGCCCGAGTGTACCCTCAAGCAAGAGAAATCTAACCCAAGACATTAGATGGCCATGGTACAGAGGCTATGGCACTACCATAAGACTAGAGAACAGTGGTTTGATTTTGGAGCATCCTTCTCCAAGAGGAGCTGCTTACCACAGCTAAAGAGTCTCATAACCCTTACCAAGAGGAAAGCAGCCATTGAACAATTACATTGCAGTAGTTAACCTTTTGAGCGAAGAAGAATTGTTAGGTAATCTCAGTGTTGTCAGGTGTAATAGGACAGAGTACTGGAGAA
>NC_090759.1:33538984-33541484 GCF_036898095.1 Palaemon carinicauda
TTTTAGTGCAGCGAGTGAAGATTCTGCGGATGGTATACGGCGGGCTACGAGGTCAAAGACTGTTGCGTGCCCCTTGCGTTACACCCACGATTTCACACAAATTTTGCACGTAGCTGGTAGTACGGCCAGTTAAGCCCAGCGCCTTAGATCAAGCAACTTGGACAACTACAAATACATATAAGCAAAATGGCAACTTTTGGTGGCCATCTTGAAAAATTGCCACCATCTTGGATTTTCAATTATCCATTCAGCTCGACTTAATCAGTATTGCAGGAAAACAAGTGGGCCAAATTTAATACTTGTATTATCGTTTGCATGATATTTCTATTTATCTCTTACATTATTAAATGGTCCTACAAAGAATACATATGATATGTGACTAAACTTTTCATACTCATTATTGTTATCATCATTATCATTGTTTATTATCATCTACTTTTTGAAATTCCGGAACATCAGTATGCTTTAGGCAGTATCAAAGTAAACACATTGTAAACACTCCACACACAAGCATAACGTCATTTTCATACTAGACTTAAGCAAAAATTGACTTATGAATTGGCTCTAGTTCTCCACGATTAAGTCAATCAAGCGCACTGTTATCTAATTGCTTGTCCTAGTCATTTTAAATGTAGACTGTTCTGACAGGGAACAAGCTACCGAAAGGAAGGCAGTATGTGTGGTGTGTGTGTATGTGTATGTATATACATATATACATATATATATATATATATATTATATATACAGTATATATATATATATATATATATATATATTATATACAGTATATATATATATATATATATATATCTATATATATATATATCTATATATATATATATATATATATATATATATATATATATATACACACGCTTCTTGTATGTAAATATGGAAGAAAAATAATTTCTAAAGCGTGAGAAAAGAGAATGTGTTGCATCATGTATATACATACATACATACATACATACATATACACATGCACACAAACAAATATATATATATATATATATATATATATATTATATATATATATATATATATATTACATAAAGCAAAACATTTTATTTTTCTACGCTTTTAAAACGATTTTACTTCCTTATTTACATACAAGAAGCATATTAAACATTCCTCATTGGGATATACAGGCCTTTCCTGTATAAGAATTGTAGTGATGATGCACTCCATGAATATTCAACATCACCTTCCTTGTTTTTCTTATGTTAACGAAATGCTAAATTCAACTTCCATTTGCAATTTAGATGCACAGTACAGTAATAGGTCATATAACATACAAGAAATTGACAGGCAAAATAACTCTACTCTCTCGACAAACCCTAGATTACCCAATTTACTTCCTATTATGATGCTTATTCTCTACTTCGTAGCTTATATCTGATTCCATCAGCTTTCTTTGCGTCACTCGAAATGAAGGACTGACAGAAGGCAACTTAATCCAGGAAAATACCAAGATGAATCGTAACAACATACATCTGATGACCATACTAGTAGCTAAAATTTCACCATTTTGAAGAGGCTAAGGCAGCTCAGTTTCAGGTCTCGAACCTGGATTGGTTGATCAAGCCATAGCTGAATGGGGTTATGACCGAATCAACAGAATGGGTACCCTGGGAAATGGCCTCCATGTCAAGATAAAAGTTCTCCAGTACATTAGCTCAGATAACATACTGTAGATAGTCCTAATTTTCAATGGGAGACAGCACACAAATGTTTACAGCCAGTCCATGAATGACAGAGGCAAAGGACAGTGACAACGCCCTATTATTATTATTATTATTATTATTATTATTATTATTATTATCATTATTATTACTTGCTAAGCTACAACCTTAGCTGGTAAAGCAGGATGCTATGAGCCCCAGGTTTCAAACAGGCAAAATAACCAATTGCAGAAAGGAAACAAATATCTCTCCAGCGGTAGTCTCTCAATGGGTGGCTGATGCCCTTGCCAACCTACTACCATCAATGCCCTAGAGACTACCATATATAAATATGAGCAGGACCCAAGTCCCTCTCCATCGAGCTAGGACCAGGGAGAGCCAGGTAATGCTACTAATGACTCAGCAGGTAGAATTATAGGCTTTCCCCTTCCCCCATCCTTAGCTCACAAGAATGGTGAGGTTACGCACACCAAGGAAACTATCGAGGTTGAGCTGTCTCGAATCCCAGTCTGGCAGAACGCTAGGCAAGAACGATTCCATTATGCTACCTGATAATATAGATGCTACTAACTTTAATGAGAGAGAGAGAGAGAGAGAGAGAGAGAGAGAGAGAGAGAGAGAGAGAGAGAGAGAGAGAGAGAGAGCTACATCTCTTTGCCAAGCAATTTAATACCTACCTATAGTCAGTGACCGAGTATAGTGCACTTGCATTACATTAGTAAGCTATACGTTGGGGGATGGACTCTGACGACTATGCTAAGTCTCTCTTGGGTTTGCCAGATGACATAAACCGTGTATGAAACAGCCATTGCCTTCTT
>NC_090759.1:33546484-33568984 GCF_036898095.1 Palaemon carinicauda
TCCAAACTATACCTATAGCTTCCCCATTATTATTATTATTATCATTTTTATTATTTTTATTATTATTATTATTATTATTATTATTATTATTACTTGCCAAGCTACAACCCTGGTTGGAAAAGCAAGATGTCATAAGCTCATGGGCTCCAACAGGGAAATAGCCCAATGAGGAAAGGAAACAAGGAAATAAGAGAAGTAATTATCAATTAAAATAAAATACTTCAAAAAAAGTAAACACGTTAAAGTAAATATTTCATATATAAACTCTAAAAACTTTAACAAAATAAGAGGAAGCTAAATAAGATAGAATAGTGTAACCGAGTGTACCCTCAAGCAAGAGAACTCTAACCAAGACAGTGGAAGGCCATGGTACAAAGGCTACGTCACTACCCAAAACTAGAGAACAATAGTTTGATTTTGGAGTGTCCTTCTCCTAGAACTGCATGCATAGCTGAAAAACTTTCAAACCTGCAACTTTGGACGCACGCAAGTGTCTTCTCGTCCGTTTTTGCTGCACAATAATTCCGTAAATAACATCTTTTAACTGATATATTAAAGCTAAATACTCCCTATCTTAAATAAAATAGTTTCTGTAATAGTTACTGCCAGTTAAATGGCAGGAAAGGATTGGAAATAAAACTATAAGAGAGATTACTCGAGTGCCATATGTGGATGAGATCATGGAGAGGGGTAGATGAGGATGGTTTGGGCATGCTCTTCGCACTCCTCAAGAGAGATTAGTTCACCAAACGTTCAACTGGGCTCCACAAGGCACTAGAAGAGTTGGAAGACCCAAGCCTGCATGGCTGAGGAGTAGGAAGTGTGAAGTAAGAGATGACGAATGAAGCATTAACTTAAAAAATCAAGGTAGAGACGACTGGCGGAATCTAACTGAGGCCCTTTTCGTCAATAGGCGCAGGAGATGATGATGATGAATTTTTATTCAGTTTCTTACTCGAGATGAAAGTCTTCTTTATATCTGTTGCCCATAGTAAGTGATTTCCTTAAAGTCGGGTTCAATTCCTCTAATGCTTTCTGTTAAGGGTCCTTCCGCTCGACTTATTACAGCCGTCACTTTTCCTCTCGGTCAATTAAAGGAGATTGAGGAGATTGAGGAGATTGAGATTAGCGCGCACGCGCGTGCATGTGTGTGAGTGTGAGTATGTATGTATGTATGTATGTATATACTGTCTATATACTGTCTATATATATATATATATATATATATATATATATATATATATATATATATATACATATATATATACATATATATATATATATGTACATATATATGTACATATATATGTATATTTATATATATATATATATATATATATATATATATATATATATATATATATATACACCCTGTATATAACTATACAGTAGATTTTTGCACGACAAAACCCGCCAAATGATAGTTCATCTTTTCACAAATCCCAACTCATGTGCAAGATCATATATGATTCTAATGATTCTCCTCTTCACATCCAGACTTTCGACTCCGTAAGCCCATTGTTAAAACTTATTCATGGCTAATACCTATGTTATTTCAAAGGCTTTTCATTCTTATTTCTCGTGATCATACCCCTGGCATCTTTAAAAAAAAAAAAAAAAAAAAAAAAAAATATATATATATATATATATATATATATATATATATATATATATATATAATTTGCGATTTATTTTTCTAATAAGATATGTGGATTTATTTCAGCTATCAGTTACCACCACTGTCTGCAAACATCAGCAAATATTAGAATTTCTTTCCCTAAAACTTAAAACCTAAATTTCACACTTTTTAGAAATAACCATTCACCCATCCGTTTGAATACTGAGTGGTTTTGTACACCCATAAGTTTCACAACTAGCATTAACATTAAAACAGTTATACATTATACATCCATCAACCTAACTTTATAAGCCCTAAGCTAAATAGCATCCACATCATACACTATTCGTATTGCATCTTTTTTATTGTAATTCTTAACCACTTTATTTTATAAGTTCATGTCTATCATAGACTACAATGCATTTTATTATTATTATTATTATTATCATCATTATTATTATTATTATTATTATTAGCCAAACTACAACTCTAGTTGGAAAAGCAAGATGCCATAAGCCCAAGGGCTTCAATAGGGAAAAATAGCCCAGTGAGGAAAGGAAATAAGGAAATAAATAGATGATGAGAATAAATTAACAATAAATCATTCTAAAAACAGTAACAGCGTCAAAACAGATATGTCCTATATAAACTATTAACAACGTCAAAAACAGATATGTCATATGTAAACTAAAAAAGACTCATGTCAGCCTGGTCAACATAAAAACATTTTCTCCAGCGTTGAACTTTTTACTTCTATATTATAAATATAAGTTTTTTCCAGAAAATCTATCACAAAAATATGCCTTAAGAAACACTCCTTGTACATAACAGAACTAGGTTTGAATCCTCAATCAGCTTTCTTTAATACCCTTTACATAAGATTAATGCAATAGCATAGCAGGCAGTATCATTTGTCAATATACTCCATCACTACAATTACCTATTAACTATGTGAAGAGACAATTATTACTCGTAGTCGTTACTCTTCGATGTCTCACAGGAGTATATAATACAGGAGAGGGGGCTTCTAGCCCACTCGTCCCCTCCCTTTTAGTTGCCTCTTACTACACGCAGGGATACGTGGGCGCTATCCTAATTGTTGTTATGCCCTCACGTCCACAGGGGACATACCAGCCAATCGCGACTGAATCCCTCGTCAGGCTGGGAGGAGCTGAGAGCGGAGAGGTCTCCTTTTGCTCATTTGTTTGATGTCAGCTACCCCCATAATTGGGGAAAGAGCCTTGGTAAATAGATAGATAGTCGTTACTCTGGAATATTTTCCAATTAAAAGATCTACCATATGCATTAACCTGCCAACAAGTGACACACTCATCCCCATAGCACAGGATCTCGCACATGGGCTCAAGACCTCTTGTGGCCTCCCACAAATTGCCCAAACTAGCGAGTTGCAGTTAGGAAAGGGGGAGGGGGTGGGAAGGGTTGAATCTACGTGTACGTGTGTATATCTATCTAAATATTTAGCCGTCATTTTTGACAGGTCACATACAACAGCATCGAACTCTGAACCGAGACTTATTCCAGGCTTTGAAATCCCCGAAACTCAAGAGGTATTTTGACGGGTCGCATACACCAGTATTGCAGTCTGAACCACGACTTATTCCAGCCTTCGAAACCCCGGACACTCCAAAGGTATTTTGACGGGTCCCATACACCAGTATTGGAATATGTACCTCGCAACCTTCGAAATTCAGCAACGTTTTAACTTCAGAAAACACTTCCGTATTTCTATTTATATCTACTTTTCGACTCTCGCTTCATATAGTTCTACCTCCCTTCTATATAATATACATTGGAAAACCACCGATGATAAAACTCTTATCTGATGATACTTCCATATTGATGATAAATTACCCCAGTGCAAAATGTGGATGAGATCATGATGAGGGGTAGATGAAGATGGTTTGGCCATGCTATTCGCACTCCCCAAGAGAGATAAGTTAACCAAACGTTCAGCTGGGCTCCACAAGGCACTAGGAGAGTTGGGAAACCCAGGCCTACATGACTGAAGACAATTGAGGGTTAAGTAAGAGATGATGAAGGGAAAAGTATTGTTTTAAAAGGTCAAGGTATAGACGACTGGCGAAATCTAACAGTGGTCTTTAGCGTCAATAGGCGTAGGAGGAGATGATGATGATGATGAATGTAAGCTAAAGCGCCAGTCTACGCAAACTAGGAATAGTAGCAAAATCTGTAAGATAGCAGCAGCCATAATTTCCTACTATTAACAGATAAAGCTTTATAGACATCATCAAAAATAGTTTATCATTGCTTGAATAATTACCACTTCAAAACATAAAGGACGTCTCGCATGAAACAGGGAGAGAGAGAGAGAGAGAGAGAGAGAGAGAGAGAGAGAGAGAGAGAGAGAGAGAGAGAGAGAGAGAGAAGGGGGGGCATTGTTTATTCCACTCTGCCCTAAATAGTTTTACCTCAAATATCTGAGGAAGCATCAGCGTATCTGGAAAATTATTATGCAGAGTAAATGCAGACGTTCACAATTTACATAAAGATATCTGGAAGAATTTGTTTTTTTATTCCAAGTAAAAATGATAAGCTACCGATAAGACCAAACTAGTTTTAGGTAACCACACAAAATCCTGTCAAACGTAAACTCCTGCGAGAAATTTTATTTCCTTGAATGAGGATGCGAAGCCAGAAGGAAGAAAACTTACGATACTGGAAAAAAGAAAATTTACAATAACAGATGGAATAAAACTTACGATACCTGAAAGAAGAAAACTCACGATACCAGAAAGAAGGTAAACTTACGATACAGAAAGAAGGTAAACTTACGATACCAGAAGGAAGAAAACTCAAGATACCAAAAAAGAATAAAACTTGCTATACCAGAAAGAGGAAAACTTACGATACGAGAAAGAAGAAAACTTACGATACCAGAAAGAAGAAAACTTACGATACCAGAAGGAAGAAAACTCAAGATACCAAAAAAGAATGAAATTTACTATACCAGAAAGAAGAAAACTTACGATACCAGAAGGAAGAAAACTTACGATACCAGAAAAAACTTACGATACCAAAAAAAAAAAAAAACTTACGAAAGCAGGACTTATTCCGGATAAATTACAATAAAAAGAACAATTAAACCGGGATAAAAACTTTACAACCGGATAAGTATATATGCACCTTTTCTCTGAGGGACAATATTCATGAGTAAGACTTAAGCACATTGTGCCCATCCAAATTCTTTAAATACTTAAAAAGTATAATAATGTACCCTATATAATGAACAGCAAGTATCGGCAAATATATATGTATATATATACAGTATATATATAATATATATATACATATATATACATATATATATATATATATATATATATATGTATATATATACAGTATATATATATATATATATATATGTATATATATACAGTATATATATATATATATATATATATATATATACATACATATATATATATATATATATATATATATATATATATATATATATTTCTTTTTTTCCGGTCAGGTTAAGCGGCATTGTCAGACATAACTCCATATCCCTGTCCCTTGGGTAGGGGGAAGATATAGAGAGGGAGTACTCATACCCCGCCGAGAGGGATGTTCCTCGACAGGTACTGGGAAACTACAACTGCCGTGTTGTAGTTATGAAAGGGAGAAGGGGTAGAAAGAGTTGAATCTGTGTACGCAAGCGTGTGTGCATGTGTACATTATCTAAGTATTTAGCCGTCATTTTTGACGGGTCGCGTATGCTGGAGATAATAAAATTACATGCAAAACAAGTACAAATAAAAGGACTGTCTCCCTCAATGACCAAACTTTTGATTAATCAAAGGTGAAACCGCCAGGCTCTTTCGCTCCTAACAAGTACCCCATCACCAACAAAATTACACACACTATTATCCCGTCTCTGGTCGTCTCATGAACCGGTAAAATACTGCCAATCATGATAAGGATCGCGTCTACATATAATTAGGCTTCCATTCAAGTCGAAGAGGTTAGGCTCAGTTATCCCCTAGATTCTCTCCCCACCCCCCTCTCCCCTAAGGTATATCCCTAGATTCTTCCCCCTATCCCCACGGCTCTCCCCCGAGGTATATCTCTATCATGTATACATCTTGAAGGATCGCCAAAAGAGAGGTTTGTTTGGTAATTTTTCATGCTTTTTTAGATAGTTTTCTCTTCCTTCGTCTGTTTTTTATAGATCATGTCTTTTTCTGTTGATTTTATGTGATTTTTTTTGGATAGGAAGGATCATGAATCAAGATGTAAAAGAATAGTGTGTGTGTGTGTATATATATATATATATATATATATATATATATATATATATATATATATATATATGTGTATATATATATATGTATATGTATATAAATGTATATATATATATATATATATATATACCTTATTAATTTTTTTTATAATAATATCTCATTTTGGATTACTTCCAAAAAGCTGAAAAATTTATTTTCTACATACATTAAGTTTTTTTTTCTATTATATTAACCATCATTGTCCATTTTAATTCTACCAAATGGCTTTACTAATTTACACATTACTAGATCAACTTTAAAAATTACGACTTGTTAACAGAACATCTATGGACACCAAACCGACATCTTCGTATAGAACTCCTACCCTCACGCAGCCACAAGCATCCTTGATGTGTCCAACGTAGCAATGTGATACGAAAGACATTGAATACGAAATAAGACTCACAAAGGCGTCCATAATACCACGTCGAAAAAATTAATGGCGCAAAAAGTCCCCCTTAAAGGATATCTCCTCCAAGGGCCTTCAGGGTCGCGAAGGCAGGACCATGCTCCTTGGGAAATGACAAACGAGCAGCCGTCATCGGCGTGGGCATTCATCAACCTGACAATATAATCGCCGTTTACATCATCTCCTCCTTGTCAAGGGGTGATCTGCCCCCGCCCCCCGCCCCCTCAGGTATTCTAACCTCTGCCTTATCTTAAGGCTCGGTTGGATCTTTCTTGGGGGGAAGACGGGGGGGGGGGGGGGGGGGAGAAAATCGGTAGCCGAGGGGGACTGTCGAATCTGATCAATTTTCTGATGGTCGTTCATCTTCTTCCTCTTGTTTTTTTCAATAGGATTTTAACCCAAGTTTTACCCAACTTGTTAGTATCCTCACTAGGATTTTGAAGTTAATTGGCCTGTTATGATAATTACAATAACGTAATCAGATTACAGTTGCACAAATAAAAAATAGGAAGTCTATAAAATGAAATGATAGATAAATAGCTTGTTTCTATATATTTACTTCAAGGAAACAAAGTTTTACCGGCATTGTTAGTATTTTCACTAGGTTTTAAGAAATGGGAAGTCTATAAAGTGAAATGATGGATATATAGCTTGTTTCTATATATCTATTCGAAAGAAAAGGGTAAAAATAAAAACATGACAAATAATGGGAAAGAGGATAATTAATACTAGAGGTTGATGACGTATAAATTACGTCTTTAAACTTGAGTAAAAGATAAAATTATATGGATACTGGAAAGATATTGACCATAAATTCTTGTGAATAATGTAGCAAATCGGTAGAATTCCGATAATAATTTGTGAACTGTTTCAATGGCGGATTGAAAAATAATCGTCCAACCGATAGACAAAAGCTAAGCAATCTATTTCTATAGTAAAATAGTTTCTCTAGTAGTTACTGCTAGTTAAATGGCAGGACAGGATTGGAAATGAAACTATAAGAGCGATTACTCGAGTGCCATATGTGGATGAGATCATGGTGAGGGGTAGATGGAGATGGTTTGGACATGCTCTTCGCACTCCTCAAAAGAGATTTGTTCAACAAACTATTAACCAGGCTCCACCAAGTACTAGAAGATTTGGAAGTCCCAGGCCTACATGCCTGAGGACTATGAAGCGTTTAGTTAGAGATGATGAATGGAGAAGTATTGAATTAAAATCTGAAGATAGAGATGAATCTCAGGCCCTTTGCGTCCATAGGCTTTTTCATCTATGGTTTCCATGCAATATGCCACTGATTAAAAAGCAAGTTACTGGGACCCTGGTGATTTAAGGAAAAAAAAAAAAGACAACATCTCAGCACCACGTTCAAGCGAAGTGAATTACTGCAATTGTCAAGAAGCAAAATCATGCGTTACCACAAAACGACAGATCAAAGGGTAGGCGAGGTAGGAGCAAAAACTGACACCAAAAGATTATATTTTACTAGAGACATCTATAACTAGAACGGGCACAAGGTAGAGCGCATACCTTTGCCTATATCATGTTGTCTATCACAAGATCTGCAACCAAATTGTGCTCATTTTGGCACTAGTTTCATGCAAATCAGATAAAAATTGGCAACGATATGGCAAAAAGAAATTTTGACCTTTTCCTGACCTTAGCCTTGACTTTTGACCCAACCACCCCCATATTCTAATCAATTTGTCTTTGGATCATGGCCAATCATCCCACCAAATCTCATGATATTCGGTCAAATAGTTTATGAGTTATGTGAATCAAAAACACACATGCAGACCTACAAATGCACTCCTATCGAAACATAACCTTCGCAACTAAGTTTTCGAAGGTAATAAAGTAAGGAGCAATATTGTTAGGGAGATATAAAGTGACATTTGAGAAAATTAAGGACCAATATTGACATTTGAGAACATAAAAGTGACGATTAAAAATAGGAACCAAATCGCCCCCAAAAAATATCATCAGAAAGAGGAAGTTGCAAAGGTAAACGACCTGAGGGACATAAAAGGATTTAGAAAAATGACCTACTTGAAGGGAAAAATAATGCATGTCGAGGGAAAGGATCCATAAAAAGCGATGGAAAAGGAGTAATTGAAACAAACAGCGAGGGTGGATGGAAAATTAATGGTCACAGATTACCAGGCTTCACTATAGTTAAAGTACCCAATTAAATTATTTAGGGCAGAGGGGACTGCAGAGAGGATAATTCAAGAATTATTCTGTGGGGAAAAAGAGCAGAATGGGAAAAGAATATGATGATAAGTAACATACGAAGAAGGCACTGTGCAGCAAAATATAATGCTCCTTTCAGCCATCTTGAGAAGTATAAAACAAAACGTTTTAACATCAGAATAATCTGAAATTTAAAATAGGGAAGGCTTGGAACTTGAGTAATTTTTATTGGTCAAATTACATTATCGAACCATTATTTCTATAATATTTCCATACTAATATCAGTTTAAATCATAATGAAAAGGAACCGAGTTATTGTTACAGACAAAATAAAGAATAGATATTGATTTACATATGTATGTATGTATGTGTATATATCTGGTGTTCCTACGAGTGGTGTTCTTAACCCATTACTTTTCATACTATATAAACAAGATATATGCTTTAGTTTCGAAAAAAGTTTGTTGCATATGTAAATGATGCTACTCTCTGTACATCAATTCGTTCGCCTGAATGTAGAACAGGCGTTGCTGAATCCCTTAATAAAGATCTAGCTCAAATTGGTGCATGGTGCAAATTATGGGGACATGAAGTTTGAACCCAAGCTAAACTAAAAAAAAGTATGATTCTAAGTTATGTCGAGGAGAGTGGCTCCTCAATATCCAGATCTCAGCATTGACAATGTTTAGTTAACTAACACTTAAAATTTTAGGTGTGATTCTTTATCATTAATTCACTTTTAAGAAACACATTCTTTCTTCTTCAATTGCATAAAAAATGCCTTACAGAGAAATCTTTTTAAGATTTTCGGTGATCAATCTATTTAAAGAAATGTTCTTTCATTCTGCCTTGTTTCGAGTATTGTTCTCCTGTTTGGTCTTCAGCTGCTGAATCTCATCTTAATTTGTAGGATAAGAACTTGCGATCTATTAAATTTCTTGTTCCTGTTCAACATAATAATCTCTAGCAAGGTCGTTCAGTTAGTTCGTTTTGCATGTTGTATAAGATCTTTCATAACTCTAACCATTCTTTCCATCTAAATCTTCCTGGACAGTACCATCCTGCACATAATCCTAGGTAATGTGTCAAGAACATTACAATGAAGACCAGATATTACATACCCATCAAAAACTACTCTTTGCAATCTATTACATAAAAATTAAATAATGACACGTAGAAAGGAAACACCTATTCCCTAATCTTTGAGTTTGAAAACAATGGCCTCACTATTTGCATGGTCAAAAGCAAAACTAAAATTAAAGCCAATAATATGAACTTACTTATCACAATCGAGGGATTTCTGCTTAGCACTGGGAATATGAAAAGGGCTCTTGTAAAAGCCAAAGGGCAAACTAGAGACCAGATTATAGTCTTTAGCATACCCACTTATCAAAAGATGCTCAAAAATTTCAAATAATATGAGCTATGGAAAATTGGATGGTAATCAGCAACAATGGAGCAACTGCAAACACATTTACCTAATGGAGTAACATTAACATCTCTCCAATAAGCGTAAAAAGAAAATTTTCTTGCAATCTTCAGAAATATAAGAAATAGCCGAGAAATTAAGAAATCTGTAGTTTTTATAAAAACTAAGCACAAATACAATTTGGGTCAACACCTACAAAAGCATCATTATACAACAGAACTTTTAACTTCGCAGGACCAAAAAGCTAAACTAGTTTGTTATCCTCAGGGAAACAGGGCTGAGGAACATCAAGTTTCTCATTACTCTGCTTACTGCCAATAGCATTAGTCAAAAGGGTTCCCTTTTCCTTTGGGCAGTGAGTGACAGAGCAATCTAATTTAAGAGGGAACTATTAAGTCTACACTAAAGAGTGCAAATTTAAGGGTAACCTACCAGTTGTGTTCTTGTGTTGTAACAGAAAGGGTTTCTTTCATAGTCAAATTGTATTCCTTTACAGTTGAGGAGTAAACTCTCTGAACAACAACTCTCAGCTGAGTAAAGTTATTTCAGGTCAAATCTGATCTGCTACCCTTCCAAAGATGATAAGCCTAATATTTATCTAAATAAATGCATCTACAACCATCATTCGTTGAACTAGGATTTGTCTTTCACTTGGTATTTTAACACACAGGAAGGGATATGCCTATCATTTATGCTAACCAGTTTCTCATTCATAAGAGAAGGCTCAATATTTTTATACAATTTTGACCAATTGAAATGCAAAAGATCTGATATTTTATATATCTCACATGAGTATGACACATCAGGGACAAGCTACTGAGTTTTAATTACTAATGAAAGCAAGGCACGATCAGATTAGGCAACTGGAGAACCAATCTTACTTTTCATAACAACAGGGGAGTCGGTGTATATTAGGTCCACATAGTAACCACTTCAGACCTGTGCGTAGCTTCACTTATGATTTGTTTACAGCTTGATTCAGATGCAAAGTGTAAAGCTCTTAAGCTGTGGTGATCAGTAGGAATATCTGAATCTAACCACTCTTAAGCTGAGCATTGAAATCACCAAGAACAAAGAGAGGCCTTTCTATAATCTTATATTTTAGCCATATCAGTAAGAAGAAAATCGAGGTCTGGATTCCAATAACAGCAGCACAAATAAAGGTGGTTATGCCTGCCACAGACAATTTATGATCTAAAGCTCATGCCATCGACATCCATAGTACGGCTTATGAGAATCAGGGTACTCAGTCCCAATATATACTACTATTCCCTTTGCCCTGCATCTTGTTTTAAAATCATGGCTCTCTTCAAACCTGGCATAAGCAGCTCAGATAATGCTTTATTTTGGAAACTCAAGTTTCTAAGCTTAATAGAATATACAGTCTGGAGGCAACTGTAAAGTCTCTATAACATTGTCATGCAGTCCACGAAAATTGCAACACATTAGATGACACTGAGGCACCAGTCCAACATTTTTCTCAATATCTCAGAACAGAACGAGAATTAGAAGCAATAAAAGTCTTATCATACTCGGATACACTCTTAACAAAAATAATAAATAAATCAATATATACACAATTTTATAAAAAGCAAATCATACAACTCATTGTAAAGACAAAATATCAGAAAAAAATTGTCCACATGACAAAGTCAACACACCATGCAGGGCTTAGAGCCTTCCAGAATAGCCACTTCAACTAAATGGAGGACAGTAACGATTGTTTTTGAAAATGAATACCAGAAAGGAAGATAAAAGGAACCGATAGGGAAAGGGCAACCTCTTGATAAATCACCAGGTATCCATAGCCTTCTATTAACCGTTCCCAACACGCCGTTTTGAAAAAAAAAAATCTAAAGGGAAAAAAAGAACATATTCAGTATAATAGTGTGCCTTCAAGCAGGAGAACTCTAACCCAAAACAGTGGAACACCCTAGTACAGAGACTAAGGCAATACCCAAGACTAGAAAACAACGGTTTAATTTTGTAGTGTCCTTCATTTAGAAGAGATGCTTACCATAGTCTATCCTACCCCCACCAAGTGAAAGGTAGCCACTGTATAGTTACAGTTACACGAGTGATGAAGAATAGTTTGGTTAGCTTAAGCGTTACCAGGTTTATGAGGAAATACGAGACTGCATAAAGAATAGGGCAGACAATTCAGTGTTTGTATTGACAAAGATGATCCGTAAACAAAGAGGGATCCTATATAGTACTATCTGGCCATTCAAAGGGCCCAATAAATCTTTAGCAGTAGTATCACAAGGGATGAAGGGACTTTGGGAAATGCTATATTCCTATGATCGTTGGGTTAGGCAGAGACTAAGTAGAATAACTTTTTAAATGTGGAGGAATTAAGGTTACAGAGTTCAGCAAGCAGGGAAGGGATAGGATATATAAGTATGAAAGATTGAAAGATGTTTGAGAATTTTCAATTAATGGGATATTCTATAAGCCAAAATGGAACGTGGGAACCCAAGTTTGAAAATGGGATAAAATCAGCATGGGGGAAATTGAAGTTGATATAGAGACAGGTGGGTTAGGTAGTCTGTGACAAAAATATGCAACCCACCAAAAAATTGTTCCAGTATCAGACAATCAGTGTTATATGATACACACATTTATAAAGAATGGAGAAAAAGCAGAAGCTGGAGCGAACAGAAGCAAGGAAGTAAATGTGGATTTTAAGGATCTCATTGCTTGAAAGGGTAAGAAATTAAGAAACTGTAAGTAATAGGGTACTGGTACTGCAGATAAATCACATGGTAAGATAGTCAAGACTGAGGTGGAGTAGTCCAGTAGTATGCATGTGTGAGGAGGGAGTGAAGTCTTAGGTGATACTTACAATATATATGAACAATCAACTGGCTAGGGATTGAGTTAGAAACTTATTCTATGAATCAAATATATTTTGGCCTTTTATAACTATATCGAAATAATCGATATAATTGGATTACATTACTGCATCTACTCAACCTATACTATTTGTTATCAACCAACAAACTGTGGCCTGTTGAAATATATAATAACCAGGCCTTTACAGTTTTCACTTTAATAATAAGGCCTCTTGTATTCTGTGGCCTATTGGAAACCTTCCTGCCTGGCAATCGCTGGATGGGAGATCGAGTCCGGGTCAACCTCGAATATTTTTTGTGTCTGCAACCTCACCATCCTTGTGAGCTAAGGATAGGGGGTTTGGGAAAGCCTATAGGTCTACCTGCTGAGTCATTCCTCCCTGCTCCTAGCTTGGGCGAATAGAGGCCTTGGGCACTGATCATATGTACATACTGGATGGTTAGTCTCTAGGATAATGTCACTGTCTCTTGCCTCTGCCATTCATGAGACCCCTTCAAACCTTTAAACTGCATAAGATTTCAGTATTTACATTAATGAAAATATGAATATAAAGTATAGCCTAGCTATTAAAAATATATAATTAGGGGATAACTAAAAAGATCAAAAGCGAAAAATACTTCTCATGTTTCTTCTCATTTCAGGTCTATGTTGAAGACTTGGGAATTATTTAATATTTACTTTTGTTAATGAGTACACACGAGGAAGCTCAATCATTCAGCAATTTCTAATGTATCAAAAGATGAAAGAAAGTTCTACTCTCAGTCCATATTTACTCAAGACATTTTTCTCTATCTTGAAATGGGATGAATCGAGGAAGGGAGATAAATAGAATTCTTTACCAGTCATTTTATGAGCTGATACTAATTCCTTTTTATCATATGCATACATGCATTTATACATAGATATAGTGAAGTACAAGCATTTAACGTACATCATTGTCTTTGGTTCTATCACAGCCTGACTGGTTTATTGGGAAAATCATATATAAATAAATAAACAAATAAATAAACAAAAATATATATATATTATATATATATATATATATATATATATATATATATATATACACATATATACATATATAGGGAATATCAACTACAATGGGCTTTAATATCGAATTCTACCTTTGGGAATGTATAACTACTGAAAATTCACTTATAACAACAGCTTCTGGCTGGGCAAAAATTCGAACGTATGCCTCTTAGCCAAAACCATGCCAGTGGGGACTCTACCAATCAAGCTATAAAGAGAGATATAAGTTTATTACACGTCCACCTTACATATTCCGGTCGAAATCAGGAATTTGTTCTTGAACTTGAAATAAACCTGACCAACAAAAAATAAATGTGGGCTTAATGCTGACGCCTAGTGTAATCCAACACTAACTTCAAATGTTTCTCTTCCCTTAACGGATGTCACTTCTTTTGTCCTTGTTTATTTGTACATCATCACAACCATTCTATCTATTTTCTCTTGAACTTTACTCTTCAAGCATCAAAACATCACTTCACTTGCTCCTACGTCCTCCTTGGTATAAATTAAATAATTCCTGTGCGGATTAAGGAACTTTTTAGAAGTTTTGTAATATTTGCTATACCATCTGGTATAGCAAATATTACACTCGTAGTGGCAGTTTCGGGAACTTTCCTTAATCTATGGTTTTGCAAATGTCTGAACAATTAAGGTTGTAGAGAACCGTCGTTTTGCGTGCGCATACTCTAACAATAAAAGTTGACTTACTTGTTGTTGGGGTATTAAAGCCAACACTTGTTGTTGGCACGGGCCTTTCCCTTGGTTGGCCCGTAGAGTTGACTTACTAAATGCAAAATACATTCTTCTATATGATAACTTTTATATTCTTTAGTCGTCACATACCTACGTGACGATTTACAGAATTACTTGTACCCAAAGAACTTTTCATCATTACATTATAGCAATAAATGGCTGTTTGGTCCTTCCCCAGTATTCAATAAGTTCAGATGTCACATAGAAGATTATTAAATATATCAGACAAAAATTAGCTATTACAAACAGGACAATTTACTTTAATCCTATGTGACGTTACATCCTCCAAAAAAACAGATAATGAGCAAGCACAAACGGTCCTATCAAAGGATTCATTATGAATGTTTACTTAAGACCTTATGATAACTACCATTATGGAAATTTTATTACCATGGCAATTACCCAACGAGTTTATCTTTCTCCCAGCAATGAATTCAAATCGCAGGGATCAGCAAGGAATTCATCCACTAAGCTGTCTAGTGAGATTATCAAACAGCGATAAACTCAGGGATAATTAGAAGCTATTGTATCGAGCTAATACCTAAATTTCATCATGCAGGTAATGAGAATATGTTGGTAAACTCCTACACTCTATGCACAATGGAATATGTCAGTTCTTCATAAATTTTTCACTTTGAATGACACGGATTTATAAAATTTCTACATAAAATTCTTCAATTTTAAGACGCGGCTTCATAAAATTCTTCATTTTGATTGACGTCACTTCATAAAGTTCTTCCCTTTAAATGACGCAGCTTCATTAAATTGTGCACTTTGAATGACGGGGATTCATAAAATTCTTCACTTTGAATGACTGGGCTTCATAAAATTCTTCACTTTGAATTACGCGACTTCATAAAATTCTTCACTTTGAATGACGCGGCTTCATAAAATCCTTCAGTTTGAAAAATTATATTTTTTCATGCGTTTTTTTTTTTTTTTTTTTTTTTTTTTCTTTTTCTTTTTTTTCTTTTTTTTTTTACTAGATTTTCGCATTTTCATTTCCCATGAAATGCGAATGCCCGCAAACACACGCGATTCAGAAAAAATGGTTGACGAAAACATATCGTCCACACCAAAGAAGTGAAAATTTTATATATTTTGTGCTCTAAGAAAAGAGTTCCAGATAAATATAGTATATGTTCAATCATCATCATCATCTCCTCCGACGCCTATTGACGCAAAGGGCCTCGGTTAGATTTCGCCAGTCGTCTCTATCTTGAGCTTTTAAATCAATGCTTCTCCATTCATCATCTACTATTTCACGCTTCATAGTCCTCAGCCGTGTAGGCCTGAGTCTTCTAACTCTTCTAGTGCCTTCTGGAATCCAATTAAATTCTTGGCGAACTAATCTTTCTTGGGGAGTAGGAAGAACATGACCAAATCATCTCCAACCAGCCCTCACCATGATCTCATCCACACATGATACCCGAGCAATTTCTCATACGGTTTCATTTTGGGTGTGAGGTGTTCAGTTCTAAATCTGAATATTTGTTCATATGACTTAAATAATCCAGGAGGTGGGATCTGGCCACCTCCTTTATAAAATGAAAAAATAACAAATCACATAATTTTTCAGTTCTTAGCCTCGGCAAGGCACCCATTATAATTGGACAGCCTCAGCAAGGCTCCCATGATAGTTAGGATTGGCGTCAAATAAATATTTAAAACAGAGACGAAAATTCTCTATTCACAATAGGGAGTTGCATATATTTTTTGCTTTGGAAAGTAAATCAGTAAAATCATATACCCTGACATACATTGCGTACAGAGAAGGTTGCATCTATGCACTAGTTTTATGTAAATCTTATCACGAAAAAACTCAACTGCGAAAGAACAAAATATTATGGAAAATGAAGATGAAATTCTCTCCAAAATGGATCATATGATGGTGAGACAAGGTATGATAAGTTTCTTGAATCGTAAAATGTCAAGATAAAGATCATTGCATTTATTAACCTTTGAGTCACGGAAAGAGATGCAGATATTACCGACCTATATTCTGATGCATAAGTTAATACTGGTAGGACCATTTGATTAAATACTTTTCTTTTTAGAGAAAGTGGCATTTTACATTTCTTAATCTCAGTTTGTTTACCACTGTGTGTGTGTCCATGTCCTTTCGTTAATACAGGTTACCATACGTCTCTCTTCACAATTAATATATAATAATAATAATAATAATAATAATAATAATAATAATAATAATAATAATAAAAAATACGTTTCTTGAATCGTAAGATGTCAAGATAAAGAAAATTGCATTTATTAACCTTTGAGTCACAGAAAGAGATGCAGATATTATCGACTTATATTTAGTTTCCAACTTAAAATACTTTTAAAAAGTTGATAGAGTTGAATTACCATAACTCTCATTAAGAACTGTTTTTCTGTAGCTTGTCTTTCAAAAATACTTGAAATGTCTTGATAGAAAAATAGAATATAAACATTTTCATGACAAAAATCTATCATATTTTGATAAAATAATCTTACTGAGCCATCCAGATTAAACGACTTACACTTAAGAAATTTACATTACAAAAACGGTAAATTCCAGGCAACATTTATTCTAGGAATTTTACCGTTTTAAAAACGGATATATTGACGTTAAGGAGTAATATTACGGCCAAAAACCAGTAAAAGATAACAATAAAGTAGGGTAAACTTAGGGTCACCCGTATTTTACTGAAATACGGCTGAGAACAGTATATTTTTACGGAAACATTTCTGTAGTCTTCAGGAAGTTAACGATGCATAGGGAAATATACCTCATATTTAACCCTTGAGGAACTATAGTCAATTCTTTTTAATGAGACAGATTTCCACCGACTCGCAGGGGTGCCCTTTTAGCTCGGAAAATTTTCCTGATTGCTGATTGGTTGGACAAGATAATTTTAACCAGTCAAAGAGCAGGAAACTTTTCCGAGCTAAAAGGGAACCGCTGCGAGTCTGTGCAAATGAGCCTCATTAAAAAAATCGAGTATAGACTTAGATGAAGAGGAATAAGCTTATCAGAGTTTTGAGAAAATGAGTTTCAAGATGCGGAGATAACCAAGCCCAGCAAAAGACTGAACAACGCATTTGGGCTTCCAAAACCATAAAATAATAATAATAATAATAATAATAATAATAATAAATAATAATAATAATAATAATAATAATAATAAAGTGGTTTCCTCATGATAACGATAGAAGGAGCCCTTAAGCTATGGTAAGTAGCTCTTCTAGAAGAAGGACACTCCAATATCAAACCGTTGCTCTCTAGTCTTAAGCAGTGCCATGGCCACTGTACCATGGTCTTCTACTGTCATGGGTTAGAGCTCTCTTGCTTTAAATGTATATTCGGGCACACTATTCTATCTTATTTCTCTTCCTCTTGTTTTTTTTTAAGTTTTTATACTTTATACATAAAAGATCTATTCTAATATTGTTACTGTTTTTAAAATAAATTATTTCACTTTGATTGTTCATTAATTTTCTCATAGCCTATTTATTTCCTCGTTTCGTTTCTTCAATGGGCTATTTCCCCTTTTGGAGCCCTTGAGCTTATAGCATCCTGCTTTTCCAACCATAATAATAATAATAATAATAATAATAATAATAATAATAATAATAATAATAATAACGTTATGTACATAAATAATCACCTTATTGTAACAGCAATGGGCAAATCAAGTATTTCTGAATTAAACAGAACAGGTCAAACCCATGCAACGTTAAATAATATATAATCATTATAATACTGAGAGAGAGAGAGAGAGAGAGAGAGAGAGAGAGAGAGAGAGAGAGAGAGAGAGAGAGAGAGAGAGAGAAACTTCCTATATATAGAGAGAGAAACTTCCTATATATATAGAGAGAGAAACTTGCTATATATAGAGAGAGAAACTTCCTATATAAAATTGCATTAATAGAAAATATACGACATTCAATGAAGATAATTAAAAAATGCCCTTAACATTCAATTTACTCATAACATCACATCCACTAAGTACCCCTTCTTATAATGAAATGCATTAATAATAGAAAATTTACAACATTCAATGAAGATAACTGAAAAATGACCTTAACATTCAATTTACTTTTAACATCCACTAAGTACGGCTTCTAATAATAAAATGTATCATTATAAAATATACAACCTTCAATGAAGATAATTGAAAAATGACCTTTACATTCAATTTGCTTATAACATACACTAAGTACCCCTTCTAATAATGAAAAAAAGAAAGTATTATTAACATAATGGCAGGGTATCCGAGGTAGCCACGTTTTCCTCTTTCGAGACGAGAAGTATTAGTCTTCGCCTTACCATGGCAGAAGCCTTTTTGTAAATACACATAATCTTTCATATCCCGGTTCCCCAGTTGTGACATGACTGACAGTTTCTTGTGTAATGGTAAACAGCTTCCTTTCTTGACAGGGGGTGGTCTTATGGTTGCAGGTACTCTGGAGAGAGAGAGAGAGAGAGAGAGAGAGAGAGAGAGAGAGAGAGAGAGAGAGACTAACATAATAGAAACATTCTTTAGAATATGAAAGTTTTAAAGATGGGAATGTGATGACTACCTAGAGAGAGAGAGAGAGAGAGAGAGAGAGAGAGAGAGAGAGAGAGAGAGAGAGAGAGAGAGAGAGAGAGAGAGAGAGACTAACATAATAGAAACATTCTTTAGAATATGAAAGTTTTAAAGATGAGAATGTGATGACTACCTAGAGAGAGAGAGAGAGAGAGAGAGAGAGAGAGAGAGAGAGAGAGAGAGAGAGAGAGAGAGAGAGAGAGAGACTAACATAATAGAAACATTCTTTAGAATATGAAAGTTTTAAAGATGAGAATGTGATGACTACCTAGAGAGAGAGAGAGAGAGAGAGAGAGAGAGAGAGAGAGAGAGAGAGAGAGAGAGAGAGAGAGAGACTAACATGATAGAAACATTCTTTAGAATATGAAGGTTTTAAAGATAAGAATGTGATGACTACCTAGAGAGAGAGAGAGAGAGAGAGAGAGAGAGAGAGAGAGAGAGAGAGAGAGAGAGAGAGAGAGAGAGAGAGAGAGAGAGACTAACATAATAGAAACATTCTATAGAATATGAAAGTTTTAAAGACGGGAATGTGATGACTACCTAGAGAGAGAGAGAGAGAGAGAGAGAGAGAGAGAGAGAGAGAGAGATCTAATGAAAATCTTTTTAAGAATATGAAAATTTTAAAGACGAGAATGTGATGACTACCTAACGAAAAAGAGGAAAAAACAGAGAGAGAGAGAGAGAGAGAGAGAGAGAGAGAGAGAGAGAGAGAGAGAGAGAGAGAGAGAGAGAGAGAGAGAGATCTAATTAAAACCTTCTTTAGAATAAGAACATTTTAAAGACGGAAATGTGATGACTACCTAACGAAAGATGAAAAAACAGAGAGAGAGAGAGAGAGAGAGAGAGAGAGAGAGAGAGAGAGAGAGAGAGAGAGTAAAACTCATTCAATAAAAAAAAACAGAATATGAAAATCTTAAACAAGACAATGTGATAACTACCTAAAGGAAAAGGATGAAAAAACTTGGCAATAGACGTTAATAAGAATCAAAGAAAACAGCTGGGGGAAACTGAACCCTGTCTCCCCCCCCCCAAAAAAAAATCCTTTTAAAATAAAGGACCAGTGAAAAATCCCGGCGAATAACAAAGGGACGGTACCAGATGTCTTATGGAAATATTGAGATAAAGGGGAAGTGTGATGGAACTCGATCCGAGATGGTTCTGATACTCATATCAGTGAATTTGCGAGCTGTAAAAAAGCAGGAGAAATAACAAAATCCATGGAAAGGAGCGAGTCAACCCCGCTTACTTAAACACAGATAACTACATAAACAAACGAAGGCTGGAAATTTGTAAAATATGGAATATGATAATGAACGATATTAATGCAAGAGAGAAATAAATATGGAATGGAGTGAGCCAAGCCCGCTTACTTAAACACAGATAACTACATAAACAAACAAAGGCTGGAAATTTGTAAAATATGGAATATGATAATGAACGATGTTAATGCAAGAGAGAAATAAATATGGAATGGAGCGAGCCAAGCTCGCTTATTTAAACAGAAAACTACACAAACAAACGAAGGCTGGAAATTTGTAAAATATGGAATATGATAATGAACGATGTTAATGAAAGAGAGAAATAAATATGGAATGGAGCGAGTCAAACCCGCTTACTTAAACACAGATAACTACATAAACAAACGAAGGCTGGAAATTTGTAAAATATGGAATATGATAATGAACGATATTAATGCAAGAGAGAAATAAATATGGAATGGAGTGAGCCAAGCCCGCTTACTTAAACACAGATAACTACATAAACAAACAAAGGCTGGAAATTTGTAAAATATGGAATATGATAATGAACGATGTTAATGCAAGAGAGAAATAAATATGGAATGGAGCGAGCCAAGCTCGCTTATTTAAACAGAAAAACTACACAAACAAACAAAGGCTGGAAATTTGTAAAATATGGAATATGATAATGAACGATGTTAATGCAAGAGAGAAATAAATATGGAATGGAGCGAGCCAAGCTCGCTTATTTAAACAGAAAACTACACAAACAAACAAAGGCTGGAAATTTGTAAAATATGGAATATGATAATGAACGATGTTAATGCAAGAGAGAAATAAATATGGAATGGAGCGAGCCAAGCTCGCTTATTTAAACAGAAAACTACACAAACAAACGAAGGCTGGAAATTTGTAAAATATGGAATATGATAATGAACGATGTTAATGAAGAGAGAAATAAATATGGAATGGAGCGAGTCAAGCCCGCTTTACTTAAACACAGATACTACATAAACAAACGAAGGCTGGAAATTTGTAAAATATGGAATATGATAATGAACGATGTTAATGAAAGAGAGAAATAAATATGGAATGGAGCGAGTCAAGCCCGCTTACTTAAACACAGATAACTACATAAACAAACGAAGGCTGGAAATTTGTAAAATATGGAATATGATAATGAACGATGTTAATGCAAGAGAGAAATAAATATGGAATGGAGTGAGCCAAGCCCGCTTACTTAACACAGATAACTACATAAACAAACGAAGGCTGGAAATTTGTAAAATATGGAATATGATAATGAACGATGTTAATGCAAGAGAGAAATAAATATGGAATGGAGTGAGCCAAGCCCGCTTACTTAAACACAGATAACTACATAAACAAACGAAGGCTGGAAATTTGTTAAATATGGAATATGATAATGAACGATGTTAATGCAAGAGAGAAATAAATATGGATGGAGCGAGCCAAGCTCGCTTATTTAAACAGACAACTACACAAACAAACGAAGACTGGAAATTTGTAAAATATGGAATATGATAAATGAACGATGTCTAATGCAAGAGAGAAATAAATATGGAATAGAGCGAGCCAAGCTCGCTTATTTAAACAGACAACTCCACAAACAAACGAAGACTGGAAATTTGTAAAATATGGAATATGATAATGAACGATGTTAATGCAAGAGAGAAATAAATATGGAATAGAGCGAGCCAAGCTCGCTTATTTAAACAGACAACTCCACAAACAAACGAAGACTGGAATTTGTAAAATATGGAATATGATAATGAACGATGTTAATGCAAGAGAGAAATAAATATGGAATGGAGCGAGCCAAGCTCGCTTATTTAAACAGACAACTACACAAACAAACGAAGACTGGAAATCTGTAAAATATGGAATATGATGAAGAAAAAAGTTGATGCAAGAGAGAAATAAATATGGAATGGAGTGATTCAAGCCCGCCTTTTTGAACTTAGATAACTGCACAAAACAAACCAAGAATGAAAAGCGTAAAAGATGGAATATGATAAATTAAAAAAGTTAATGCAAGAGACATTTAAATATGAA
>NC_090759.1:33581484-33593984 GCF_036898095.1 Palaemon carinicauda
ATAAAAAGGTAAAATAAAATAATAAAAAAAAATATCGAATTCAGGGAGGTTAACTGACATTAAGATGGCAAAAGTAAGTAGTTTGACAGAAAAAAAAATAATAAAAAGGTAAAATAAAATAATTAAAAAAATATCGAATTCAGGGAGGTTAACTGACATTAAGATGGCAAAAGTAAGTAGTTTGACAGAAAAAAAATAATAAAAAGGTAAAATGAAATAATAAAAAAAATATCGAATTCAGGGAGGTTAACTGAAGTTAAGATGGCAAGAGTAAGTAGTTTGACAGAAAAAAAAATAATAAAAAGGTAAAATGAAATAATAAAAAAAATATCGAATTCAGGGAGGTTAACTGAAGTTAAGATGGCAAGAGTAAGTAGTTTGACAGAAAAAAAAATAATAAAAAGGTAAAATAAAATAATAAAAAAAATATCAAATTCAGGGAGGATAACTGACATTAAGATGGCAAAAGTAAGTAGTTTGACAGAAAATAAAATAATAAAAAGGTAAAATAAAATAATAAAAAAAAATATCGAATTCAGGGAGGTTAACTGACATTAAGATGGCAAAAGTAAGTAGTTTGACAGAAAAAAAAAATAATAAAAAGGTAAAATAAAATAATAAAAAAAATATCGAATTCAGGGAGGTTAACTGACATTAAGATGGCAAAAGTAAGTAGTTTGACAGAAAAAAAAATAATAAAAAGGTAAAATAAAATAATAAAAAAAATATCGAATTCAGGGAGGTTAACTGACATTAAGATGGCAAGAGTAAGTAGTTTGACAGAAAAAAAATAATAAAAAGGTAAAATGAAATAATAAAAAAAATATCGAATTCAGGGAGGTTAACTAAAGTTAAGATGGCAAGAGTAAGTAGTTTGACAGAAAAAAAATAATAAAAAGGTAAAATAAAATAATAAAAAAAAATATCGAATTCAGGGAAGTTAACTGACATTATGATGGCAAAAGTAAGTAGTTTGACAGAAAAAAAATAATAAAAAGGTAAAATAAAATAATAAAAAAAATATCGAATTCAGGGAGGTTAACTGAAGTTAAGATGGCAAGAGAAAGTAGTTTGACAGAAAAAAAAATAATAAAAAGGTAAAATAAAATAATAAAAAAAATATCGAATTCAGGGAGGTTAACTGACATTAAGATGGCAAAAGTAAGTAGTTTGACAGAAAAAAAAATAATAAAAAGGTAAAATAAAATAATAAAAAAAATATCGAATGCAGGGAGGTTAACTGACATTAAGATGGCAAAAGTAAGTAGTTTGACAGAAAAAAAAATAATAAAAAGGTAAAATAAAATAATAAAAAAAATATCGAATTCAGGGAGGTTAACTGACATTAAGATGGCAAAAGTAAGTAGTTTGACAGAAAAAAAATAATAAAAAGGTAAAATGAAATAATAAAAAAAATATCGAATTCAGGGAGGTTAACTGAAGTTAAGATGGCAAGAGAAAGTAGTTTGACAGAAAAAAAAATAATAAAAAGGTAAAATAAAATAATAAAAAAAATATCGAATTCAGGGAGGTTAACTGACATTAAGATGGCAAAAGTAAGTAGTTTGACAGAAAAAAAAAATAATAAAAAGGTAAAATAAAATAATAAAAAAAATATCGAATTCAGGGAGGTTAACTGACATTAAGATGGCAAAAGTAAGTAGTTTGACAGAAAAAAAAATAATAAAAAGGTAAAATAAAATAATAAAAAAAATATCGAATTCAGGGAGGTTAACTGACATTAAGATGGCAAGAGTAAGTAGTTTGACAGAAAAAAAATAATAAAAAGGTAAAATGAAATAATAAAAAAAATATCGAATTCAGGGAGGTTAACTAAAGTTAAGATGGCAAGAGTAAGTAGTTTGACAGAAAAAAAATAATAAAAAGGTAAAATAAAATAATAAAAAAAAATATCGAATTCAGGGAGGTTAACTGACATTAAGATGGCAAAAGTAAGTAGTTTGACAGAAAAAAAATAATAAAAAGGTAAAATAAAATAATAAAAAAAATATCGAATTCAGGGAGGTTAACTGAAGTTAAGATGGCAAGAGAAAGTAGTTTGACAGAAAAAAAAATAATAAAAAGGTAAAATAAAATAATAAAAAAAATATCGAATTCAGGGAGGTTAACTGACATTAAGATGGCAAAAGTAAGTAGTTTGACAGAAAAAAAATAATAAAAAGGTAAAATAAAATAATAAAAAAAATATCGAATGCAGGGAGGTTAACTGACATTAAGATGGCAAAAGTAAGTAGTTTGACAGAAAAAAAATAATAAAAAGGTAAAATAAAATAATAAAAAAAATATCGAATTCAGGGAGGTTAACTGACATTAAGATGGCAAAAGTAAGTAGTTTGACAGAAAAAAAATAATAAAAAGGTAAAATAAAATAATAAAAAAAATATCGAATTCAGGGAGGTTAACTGACATTAAGATGGCAAAAGTAAGTAGTTTGACAGAAAAAAAATAATAAAAAGGTAAAATAAAATAATAAAAAAAATATCGAATTCAGGGAGGTTAACTGAAGTTAAGATGGCAAGAGAAAGTAGTTTGACAGAAAAAAAAATAATAAAAAGGTAAAATAAAATAATAAAAAAAATATCGAATTCAGGGAGGTTAACTGACATTAAGATGGCAAAAGTAAGTAGTTTGACAGAAAAAAAAATAATAAAAAGGTAAAATAAAATAATAAAAAAAATATCGAATTCAGGGAGGTTAACTGACATTAAGATGGCAAAAGTAAGTAGTTTGACAGAAAAAAAAATAAAAGGTAAAATAAAATAATAAAAAAAATATCGAAATCAGGGAGGATAGCTGACATTAAGATGGCAAAAGTAAGTAGTTTGACAGAAAAAAAATAATAAAAAGGTTAAATAAAATAATAAAAAAAATATCGAATTCAGGGAGGTTAACTAACATTAAGATGGCAAAAGTAAGTAGTTTGACAGAAAAAAAATAATAAAAAGGTTAAATAAAATAATAAAAAAAATATCGAATTCAGGGAGGTTAACTAACATTAAGATGGCAAGAGTAAGTAGTTTGACAGAAAAAAAATAATAAAAAGGTAAAATAAAATAATAAAAAAAATATCGAATTCAGGGAGGTTAACTGAAGTTAAGATGGCAAGAGTAAGTAGTTTGACAGAAAAAAAATAATAAAAAGGTAAAATAAAATAATAAAAAAAATATCGAATTCAGGGAGGTTAACTGACATTAAGATGGCAAAAGTAAGTAGTTTGACAGAAAAAAAAATAATAAAAAGGTAAAATAAAATAATAAAAAAAATATCGAATTCAGGGAGGTTAACTGACATTAAGATGGCAAAAGTAAGTAGTTTGACAGAAAAAAAAATAATAAAAAGGTAAAATAAAATAATAAAAAAAATATCGAATTCAGGGAGGTTAACTGAAGTTAAGATGGCAAGAGAAAGTAGTTTGACAGAAAAAAAAATAATAAAAAGGTAAAATAAAATAATAAAAAAAATATCGAATTCAGGGAGGTTAACTGACATTAAGATGGCAAAAGTAAGTAGTTTGACAGAAAAAAAAATAATAAAAAGGTAAAATAAAATAATAAAAAAAATATCGAATGCAGGGAGGTTAACTGACATTAAGATGGCAAAAGTAAGTAGTTTGACAGAAAAAAAAATAATAAAAAGGTAAAATAAAATAATAAAAAAAATATCGAATTCAGGGAGGTTAACTGACATTAAGATGGCAAAAGTAAGTAGTTTGACAGAAAAAAAATAATAAAAAGGTAAAATGAAATAATAAAAAAAATATCGAATTCAGGGAGGTTAACTGAAGTTAAGATGGCAAGAGAAAGTAGTTTGACAGAAAAAAAAATAATAAAAAGGTAAAATAAAATAATAAAAAAAATATCGAATTCAGGGAGGTTAACTGACATTAAGATGGCAAAAGTAAGTAGTTTGACAGAAAAAAAATAATAAAAAGGTAAAATAAAATAATAAAAAAAATATCGAATTCAGGGAGGTTAACTGAAGTTAAGATGGCAAGAGAAAGTAGTTTGACAGAAAAAAAAATAATAAAAAGGTAAAATAAAATAATAAAAAAAATATCGAATTCAGGGAGGTTAACTGACATTAAGATGGCAAAAGTAAGTAGTTTGACAGAAAAAAAAATAATAAAAAGGTAAAATAAAATAATAAAAAAAATATCGAATGCAGGGAGGTTAACTGACATTAAGATGGCAAAAGTAAGTAGTTTGACAGAAAAAAAAATAATAAAAAGGTAAAATAAAATAATAAAAAAAATATCGAATTCAGGGAGGTTAACTGACATTAAGATGGCAAAAGTAAGTAGTTTGACAGAAAAAAAATAATAAAAAGGTAAAATAAAATAATAAAAAAAATATCGAATTCAGGGAGGTTAACTGACATTAAGATGGCAAAAGTAAGTAATTTGACAGAAAATAAAATAATAAAAAGGTAAAATAAAATAATAAAAAAAAATATCGAATTCAGGGAGGTTAACTGACATTAAGATGGCAAAAGTAAGAAGTTTGACAGAAAAAAAAATAATAAAAAGGTAAAATAAAATAATAAAAAAAATATCGAATTCAGGGAGGTTAACTGAAGTTAAGATGGCAAGAGTAAGTAGTTTGACAGAAAAAAAATAATAAAAAGGTAAAATAAAATAATAAAAAAAATATCGAATTCAGGGAGGTTAACTGACATTAAGATGGCAAAAGTAAGTAGTTTGACAGAAAAAAAATAATAAAAAGGTAAAATGAAATAATAAAAAAAATATCGAATTCAGGGAGGTTAACTGAAGTTAAGATGGCAAGAGTAAGTAGTTTGACAGAAAAAAAATAATAAAAAGGTAAAATGAAATAATAAAAAAAATATCGAATTCAGGGAGGTTAACTGACATTAAGATGGCAAAAGTAAGTAGTTTGACAGAAAATAAAATAATAAAAAGGTAAAATGAAATAATAAAAAAAAAATATCGAATTCAGGGAGGTTAACTAACATTAAGATGGCAAAAGTAAGTAGTTTGACAGAAAAAAAATAATAAAAAGGTAAAATGAAATAATAAAAAAAATATCGAATTCAGGGAGGTTAACTGAAGTTAAGATGGCAAGAGTAAGTAGTTTGACAGAAAAAAAATAATAAAAAGGTAAAATGAAATAATAAAAAAAATATCGAATTCAGGGAGGTTAACTGACATTAAGATGGCAAAAGTAAGTAGTTTGACAGAAAAAAAATAATAAAAAGGTAAAATGAAATAATAAAAAAAATATCGAATACAGGGAGATTAACTGACATTAAGATGGCAAAAGTAAGTAGTTTGACAGAAAAAAAATAATAAAAAGGTAAAATGAAATAATAAAAAAAATATCGAATTCAGGGAGGTTAACTGACATTAAGATGGCAAAAGTAAGTAGTTTGACAGAAAAAAAATAATAAAAAGGTAAAATAAAATAATAAAAAAAATATCGAATTCAGGGAGGTTAACTGACATTAAGATGGCAAAAGTAAGTAGTTTGACAAAAAAAAAAAAATAAAAAAAGGTAAAATAAAATAATAAAAAAAATATCGAATTCAGGGAGGTTAACTGACATTAAGATGGAAAAAGTAAATAGTTTGACAGAAAATAAAATAATAAAAAGGTTAAATAAAATAATAAAAAAAATATCGAATTCAGGGAGGTTAACTGACATTAAGATGGCAAAAGTAAGTAGTTTGACAGAAAAAAAATAATAAAAAGGTAAAATGAAATAATAAAAAAAATATCGAATTCAGGGAGGTTAACTGACATTAAGATGGCAAAAGTAAGTAGTTTGACAGAAAATAAAATAATAAAAAGGTTAAATAAAATAATAAAAAAAATATCGAATTCAGGGAGGTTAACTGACATTAAGATGGCAAAAGTAAGTAGTTTGACAGAAAATAAAATAATAAAAAGGTAAAATAAAATAATAAAAAAAATATCGAATTCAGGGAGGTTAACTGACATTAAGATGGCAAAAGTAAGTAGTTTGACAAAAAAAAAAATAAAAAAAGGTAAAATAAAATAATAAAATAAATATCGAATTCAGGGAGGTTAACTGACATTAAGATGGAAAAAGTAAATAGTTTGACAGAAAATAAAATAATAAAAAGGTTAAATAAAATAATAAAAAAAATATCGAATTCAGGGAGGTTAACTGAAGTTAAGATGGCAAGAGTAAGTAGTTTGACAGAAAAAAAATAATAAAAAGGTAAAATGAAATAATAAAAAAAATATCGAATTCAGGGAGGTTAACTGACATTAAGATGGCAAAAGTAAGTAGTTTGACAGAAAATAAAATAATAAAAAGGTAAAATGAAATAATAAAAAAAAATATCGAATTCAGGGAGGTTAACTAACATTAAGATGGCAAAAGTAAGTAGTTTGACAGAAAAAAAATAATAAAAAGGTAAAATGAAATAATAAAAAAAAATATCGAATTCAGGGAGGTTAACTGAAGTTAAGATGGCAAGAGTAAGTAGTTTGACAGAAAAAAAATAATAAAAAGGTAAAATGAAATAATAAAAAAAATATCGAATTCAGGGAGGTTAACTGACATTAAGATGGCAAAAGTAAGTAGTTTGACAGAAAAAAAATAATAAAAAGGTAAAATGAAATAATAAAAAAAATATCGAATACAGGGAGATTAACTGACATTAAGATGGCAAAAGTAAGTAGTTTGACAGAAAAAAAATAATAAAAAGGTAAAATGAAATAATAAAAAAAATATCGAATTCAGGGAGGTTAACTGACATTAAGATGGCAAAAGTAAGTAGTTTGACAGAAAAAAAATAATAAAAAGGTAAAATAAAATAATAAAAAAAATATCGAATTCAGGGAGGTTAACTGACATTAAGATGGCAAAAGTAAGTAGTTTGACAGAAAATAAAATAATAAAAAGGTTAAATAAAATAATAAAAAAAATATCGAATTCAGGGAGGTTAACTGACATTAAGATGGAAAAAGTAAGTAGTTTGACAGAAAATAAAATAATAAAAAGGTTAAATAAAATAATAAAAAAAAATATCGAATTCAGGGAGGTTAACTGACATTAAGATGGCAAAAGTAAGTAGTTTGACAGAAAATAAAATAATAAAAAGGTTAAATAAAATAATAAAAAAAATATCGAATTCAGGGAGGTTAACTGACATTAAGATGGCAAAAGTAAGTAGTTTGACAGAAAATAAAATAATAAAAAGGTTAAATAAAATAATAAAAAAAATATCGAATTCAGGGAGGTTAACTGACATTAAGATGGCAAAAGTAAGTAGTTTGACAGAAAAAAAATAATAAAAAGGTAATATGAAATAATAAAAAAAAATATCGAATTCAGGGAGATTAACTGACATTAAGATGGCAAAAGTAAGTAGTTTGACAGAAAATAAAATAATAAAAAGGTTAAATAAAATAATAAAAAAAAAATATCGAATTCAGGGAGGTTAACTGACATTAAGATGGAAAAAGTAAGTAGTTTGACAGAAAATAAAATAATAAAAAGGTTAAATAAAATAATAAAAAAAATATCGAATTCAGGGAGGTTAACTGAAGTTAAGATGGCAAGAGTAAGTAGTTTGACAGAAAAAAAATAATAAAAAGGTAAAATGAAATAATAAAAAAAATATCGAATTCAGGGAGGTTAACTGAAGTTAAGATGGCAAGAGTAAGTAGTTTGACAGAAAAAAAGAATAATAAAAAGGTAAAATAAAAAATAAAAAAAATATCGAATTCAGGGAGGTTAACTGAAGTTAAGATGGCAAGAGTAAGTAGTTTGACAGAAAAAAAGAATAATAAAAAGGTAAAATAAAATAATAAAAAAAATATCGAATTCAGGGAGGTTAACTGACATTAAGATGGCAAAAGTAAGTAGTTTGACAGAAAAAAAGAATAATAAAAAGGTAAAATAAAATAATAAAAAAAATATCGAATTCAGGGAGGTTAACTAACATTAAGATGGCAAAAGTAAGTAGTTTGACAGAAAAAAAATAATAAAAAGGTAAAATGAAATAATAAAAAAAATATCGAATTCAGGGAGGTTAACTGAAGTTAAGATGGCAAGAGTAAGTAGTTTGACAGAAAAAAAATAATAAAAAGGTAAAATGAAATAATAAAAAAAATATCGAATTCAGGGAGGTTAACTGAAGTTAAGATGGCAAGAGTAAGTAGTTTGACAGAAAAAAAATAATAAAAAGGTAAAATAAAATAATAAAAAAAATATCGAATTCAGGGAGGTTAACTGACATTAAGATGGCAAAAGTAAGTAGTTTGACAGAAAAAAAATAATAAAAAGGTAAAATAAAATAATAAAAAAAATATCGAATTCAGGGAGGTTAACTGACATTAAGATGGCAAAAGTAAGTAGTTTGACAGAAAAAAAATAATAAAAAGGTAAAATAAAATAATAAAAAAAATATCGAATTCAGGGAGGTTAACTGACATTAAGATGGCAAAAGTAAGTAGTTTGACAGAAAAAAAATAATAAAAAGGTAAAATAAAATAATAAAAAAAATATCGAATTCAGGGAGGTTAACTGACATTAAGATGGCAAGAGTAAGTAGTTTGACAGAAAAAAAATAATAAAAAGGTAAAATGAAATAATAAAAAAAATATCGAATTCACTGAAGTTAAGATGGCAAGAGTAAGTAGTTTGACAGAAAAAAAATAATAAAAAGGTAAAATAAAATAATAAAAAAAATATCGAATTCAGGGAGGTTAACTGACATTATGATGGCAAAAGTAAGTAGTTTGACAGAAAAAAAAATTATAAAAAGGGTAAAATAAAATAATAAAAAAAATATCGAATTCAAGGAGGTTAACTGAAGTTAAGATGGCAAGAGAAAGTAGTTTGACAGAAAAAAAAATAATAAAAAGGTAAAATGAAATAATAAAAAAAATATCGAATTCAGGGAGGTTAACTGACATTAAGATGGCAAAAGTAAGTAGTTTGACAGAAAAAAAATAATAAAAAGGTAAAATAAAATAATAAAAAAAATATCGAATTCAGGGAGGTTAACTGACATTAAGATGGCAAAAGTAAGTAGTTTGACAGAAAAAAAAAATAATAAAAAGGTAAAATAAAATAATAAAAAAAATATCGAATGCAGGGAGGTTAACAGACATTAAGATGGCAAAAGTAAGTAGTTTGACAGAAAAAAAAAATAATAAAAAGGTAAAATAAAATAATAAAAAAAATGTCGAATGCAGGGAGGTTAACTGACATTAAGATGGCAAAAGTAAGTAGTTTGACAGAAAAAAAATAATAAAAAGGTAAAATGAAATAATAAAAAAAATATCGAATTCAGGGAGGTTAACTGAAGTTAAGATGGCAAGAGTAAGTAGTTTGACAGAAAAAAAATAATAAAAAGGTAAAATGAAATAATAAAAAAAATATCGAATTCAGGGAGGTTAACTGACATTAAGATGGCAAAAGTAAGTAGTTTGACAGAAAAAAAAATAATAAAAAGGTAAAATGAAATAATAAAAAAAAATATCGAATTCAGGGAGGTTAACTGACATTAAGATGGAAAAAGTAAGTAGTTTGACAGAAAAAAAATAATAAAAAGGTAAAATGAAATAATAAAAAAAATATCGAATTCAGGGAGGTTAACTGAAGTTAAGATGGCAAGAGTAAGTAGTTTGACAGAAAAAAAATAATAAAAAGGTAGAATGAAATAATAAAAAAAATATCGAATTCAGGGAGGTTAACTGAAGTTAAGATGGCAAGAGTAAGTAGTTTGACAGAAAAAAAATAATAAAAAGGTAAAATAAAATAATAAAAAAAATATCGAATTCAGGGAGGTTAACTGACATTAAGATGGCAAAAGTAAGTAATTTGACAGAAAAAAAATAATAAAAAGGTAAAATGAAATAATAAAAAAAATATCGAATTCAGGGAGGTTAAATGAAGTTAAGATGGCAAGAGTAAGTAGTTTGACAGAAAAAAAATAATAAAAAGGTAAAATGAAATAATAAAAAAAATATCGAATTCAGGGAGGTTAACTGACATTAAGATGGCAAAAGTAAGTAGTTTGACAGAAAATAAAATAATAAAAAGGTAAAATGAAATAATAAAAAAAAATATCGAATTCAGGGAGGTTAACTGACATTAAGATGGCAAAAGTAAGTAGTTTGACAGAAAAAAAATAATAAAAAGGTAAAATGAAATAATAAAAAAAATATCGAATTCAGGGAGGTTAACTGAAGTTAAGATGGCAAGAGTAAGTAGTTTGACAGAAAAAAAAATAATAAAAAGGTAAAATGAAATAATAAAAAAAAATATCGTATTCAGGGAGGTTAACTGAAGTTAAGATGGCAAGAGTAAGTAGTTTGACAGAAAAAAAATAATAAAAAGGTAAAATAAAATAATAAAAAAAATATCGAATTCAGGGAGGTTAACTGACATTAAGATGGCAAAAGTAAGTAGTTTGACAGAAAAAAAATAATAAAAAGGTAAAATGAAATAATAAAAAAAAATATCGAATTCAGGGAGGTTAACTGACATTAAGATGGCAAAAGTAAGTAGTTTGACAGAAAAAAAATAATAAAAAGGTAAAATAAAATAATAAAAAAAATATCGAATTCAGGGAGGTTAACTGACATTAAGATGGCAAAAGTAAGTAGTTTGACAGAAAATAAAATAATAAAAAGGTTAAATAAAATAATAAACAAAATATCGAATTCAGGGAGGTTAACTGACATTAAGATGGCAAAAGTAAGTAGTTTGACAGAAAATAAAATAATAAAAAGGTTAAATAAAATAATAAAAAAAATATCGAATTCAGGGAGGTTAACTGACATTAAGATGGCAAAAGTAAGTAGTTTGACAGAAAATAAAATAATAAAAAGGTTAAATAAAATAATAAACAAAATATCGAATTCAGGGAGGTTAACTGACATTAAGATGGCAAAAGTAAGTAGTTTGACAGAAAATAAAATAATAAAAAGGTTAAATAAAATAATAAAAAAAAAATATCGAATTCAGGGAGGTTAACTGACATTAAGATGGAAAAAGTAAGTAGTTTGACAGAAAATAAAATAATAAAAAGGTTAAATAAAATAATAAAAAAAATATCGAATTCAGGGAGGTTAACTGACATTAAGATGGCAAAAGTAAGTAGTTTGACAGAAAAAAAAATAATAAAAAGGTAAAATGAAATAATAAAAAAAAAATATCGAATTCAGGGAGATTAACTGACATTAAGATGGCAAAAGTAAGTAGTTTGACAAAAAAAAAATAATAAAAAGGTTAAATAAAATAATAAAAAAAATATCGAATTCAGGGAGGTTAACTGACATTAAGATGGCAAAAGTAAGTAGTTTGACAGAAAATTAAATAATAAAAAGGTTAAATAAAATAATAAAAAAAATATCGAATTCAGGGAGGTTAACTGACATTAAGATGGAAAAAGTAAGTAGTTTGACAGAAAATAAAATAATAAAAAGGTAAAATGAAATAATAAAAAAAATATCGAATTCAGGGAGGTTAACTGACATTAAGATGGCAAAAGTAAGTAGTTTGACAGAAAATTAAATAATAAAAAGGTTAAATAAAATAATAAAAAAAATATCGAATTCAGGGAGGTTAACTGACATTAAGATGGAAAAAGTAAGTAGTTTGACAGAAAATAAAATAATAAAAAGGTAAAATGAAATAATAAAAAAAATATCGAATTCAGGGAGGTTAACTGACATTAAGATGGCAAAAGTAAGTAGTTTGACTGAAAAAAAATAATAAAAAGGTAAAATGAAATAATAAAAAAAATATCGAATTCAGGGAGGTTAACTAACATTAAGATGGCAAAAGTAAGTAGTTTGACAGAAAATAAAATAATAAAAAGGTTAAATAAAATAATAAAAAAAATATCGAATACAGGGAGGTTAACTGACATTAAGATGGAAAAAGTAAGTAGTTTGACAGAAAAAAATAATAAAAAGGTAAAATAAAATAATAAAAAATATATCAAATTCAGGGAGGTTAACTGACATTAAGATGGCAAAAGTAAGTAGTTTGACAGAAAAAAAAATAATAAAAAAGTAAAATAAAATAATAAAAAAAAATATCGAATTCAGGGAGGTTAACTGACATGAAGATGGCCAAAGTAAGTAGTTTGACAGAAAAAAATAATAAAAAGGTAAAATAAAATAATAAAAAATATATCAAATTCAGGGAGGTTAACTGACATTAAGATGGCAAAAGTAAGTAGTTTGACAGAAAAAAAAAATAATAAAAAGGTAAAATAAAATAATAAAAAAAATATCGAATTCAGGGAGGTTAACTGACATTAAGATGGCAAAAGTAAGTAGTTTGACAGAAAAAAAAATAATAAAAAGGTAAAATAAAATAATAAAAAATATATCGAATTCAGGGAGGTTAACTGACATTAAGATGGCAAAAGTAAGTAGTTTGACAGAAAAAAAAATAAAAGGTAAAATAAAATAATAAAAAAAATATCGAAATAAGGGAGGATAGCTGACATTAAGATGGCAAAAGTAA
>NC_090759.1:33598984-33626484 GCF_036898095.1 Palaemon carinicauda
CTATAGATTGCCATGAATTAAAAGCTCTCTATTTTCTCTATTGATATTATGCATTAAAACAATTGTGCAAGAAAACTATCATTCTTCTTAGAATGCATGACTACGTGTACACAATATATCCCAATGTTAACTCCCACCATCATGAATGGGAGAGCAAAAGATAAAAGAAAATTATTTAAATTTAAGATAAAAATCATTATAAAAACTGACAGTTTGGATTGGACGTCATTTTAGTCTATGGAAAAATACATATCGAATATGGTATTAATAATAACTGATACTGCTCAAGGCTTTATACCTTTAGTTCCAACTTCGTTTGTCGAGGGTAATAATGATAGGGGAGTTAAGTGTATTCGAATTGTCTGTGGCTAGTACAGTGGTATTGTGTTCGCCAAGCATTCGCTTGGCAGCGGATCGATCCCAACCATAACCGTGAGTTCAAGCTATTTACTGGGGCGGTCACTGCTGTGGTTGGGCAGCACAATGGGGGACTGGGCTTACCAGGCTGACGTTCTGGTGAGAATCTAAATGAAACTAGAACTGAAAACAGACACCTGTAACCTATATAATAAACCTTTTGATATTCGAGTAGGACGGACTTGAGAAAATAAACCCATCAAAGTTTCTTTCCTTTTTATTATTATTATTATTATTACTATCCAAGCTACAACCCTAGTTGGAAAAGCAAGATGCTATAAGCCCAGGGGCTCCAACAGGGAAAAATAGCCCAGTGAGGAAAGGAAATAAGGAAATAAATAAATGAAGAGAACAAATTAACAATAAATCATTCTAAAATAAGTAACAACGTCAAAACAGACATGTCATATAAACTATTAACATCATCAAAAACAAAATTGTCATAAATAAACTATAAAAAGACTCATGTCCGCCTGGTCAACAAAAAAGCATTTGCTCCAACTTTGAACTTTTGAAGTTCTGCTGATTCAAACACCCGATTAGTAAGATCATTCCACAACTTGGTAACAGCTGGAATAAAACTTCTAGAGTACTGCGTAGTATTGAGCCACGTGATGGAGAAGGCCTGGCTATTAGAATTAACTGCCTGCCTAGTATTACGAACAGGATAGAATTGTCCAGGGAGATCTGAATGTAAAGGATGGTCAGAGTTATGAAAAATCTTATGCAACATGCATAATGAACTAATTGAACGACGGTGCCAGAGATTAATATCTAGATCAGGAATAAGAAATTTAATAGACCGTAAGTTTCTGTCCAACAAATTAAGATGAGAATCAGCAGCTGAAGACCAGACAGGAGAACAATACTCAAAACAAGGTAGAATGAAAGAATTAAAACACTTCTTCAGAATAGATTGATCACCGAAAATCTTGAAAGACTTTCTCAATAAGCCTATTTTACAGACCTTATATGTTTCTCAAAAGTAAATTTGCTGTCGAGAATCACACCTAAAATTTTTAAAGAGTCATACATATCTAAAGAAACATTATCAATACTGAGATCCGGATGTTGAGGAGCCACCGTCCTTGACCTACTTACAATCATACTTTGAGTTTTGTTAGGATTCAACTTCATACCCCATAATTTGCACCATGCACTAATTCTAGCTAAATCTTTATTAAGGGATTCACCAACCCTAGATCTACATTCAGGGGATGGAATTGATGCAAAGAGAGTAGCATCATCTGCATATGCAACAAGCTTGTTTTCTAGGCCAAACCACATGTCATGTGTATATAGTATGAAAAGTAATGGTCCAAGAACACTACCCTGAGGAACACCGGATATCACATTCCTATAATCACTATGGTGCCCATCAACAACAACTCTTTGAGATCTATTACTTAAAAAATCAATAATAATGCTAAGAAACGACCCACCCACTCCCAACTGTTTCAGTTTGAAAACAAGGGCCTCATGATTAACACAGTCAAAGGCAGCACTAAAATCAAGGCCAATCATACGAACTTCCTGACCACAATCAAGGGATTTCTGTACAGCATTGCAGATTGTGAGAAGGGCATCACATGCTCCAAGGCCTTTACGAAAACCAAATTGCAAACTAGGGAGTAGATGATTACCTTCAGCAAACCTATTAAGACGTTTTGCCAGAAGACGTTCAAAAACTTTAGATAATATGGGAGTTATGGAAATTGGGCGGTAATCAGTGGGATTTGAGCTACCACAAACACATTTACATAGAGGAGTAACATTACCAATTCTCCAACTAGTGCTAAAAGCTCCTCTTCTTGCTAACTTGCGCAAAATAACAGATAACATTGGAGCTAAGAAATCTGCTGTCTTTATAAAAAACAAAGGAAAAATACCATTTGGGTCTACACCTCCATAAGCATCAAGGTCCACCAACAGAGCTTTAATCTCACGAGATCGAAAAGCTAAACTAGTTAGTTTTGCATCAGGAAAACAGGAATGAGGAAGTTCAAGTTTTTCATTACTCTGTTTACTGTCAAAAACATCAGCCAAAAGGGTTGCCTTTTCCTTTGGACAGTGAGTGACTGAGCCATCTGGTTCAAGTAAAGGAGGAACTGTTGCATCTACACCAAAGAGTGCAGATTTAAGGGTAGACCACCATTTATGTTCCTGAGTTGTACCAGAGTGTTTCTTTTATGGTTAAATTGTACTCCTTTTCAGTTGAGGCATAAACTCTCTGAGCAAAAGCTCGAAGCTGAGTATAGTTGTTCCAGGTCAAATCTGATCTGTTACCCTTCCAAAGATGAAAGGCCTCCTGTTTCTCCAAATAAGCACGTCTACAATCATCATTGAACCACGGTTTGTCCTTCACTCGGTACCTTAGCACACGAGAAGGGATACGCCTATCAATTATGTTGACTAGATTCTCATTCAAAGGGACAACAGGATCTACACTATTATATATATTTGACCAATTCAAGCACAAAAGATCATGTAAAATCCCATTCCAGTCTGCTTGGGATTTCATGTAAATATTACAAGAATATGTTATATCAAGGACAGGCTGCTCAGTTTTCAATAATAATGAAATCAAGGCATGATCAGATGTCCCGACTGGAGAACCAACCTTACTAGTTATAACGCCAGGGGAGTCAGTGTATACGAGGTCTAAGCAATTACCAGACCTGTGAGTAGCTTCATTTATGATTTGTTCACAGCCTGATTCAGAGGCAAAGTCTAAAGCTCTTAAGCCACGGCGATCGGTAGGAGAGATAGAACTTAACCGCTCCCTATGGTGAGCATTAAAATCACCAACAAAGACAAAAGAAGCCTTTCTATCATCTTCTTGTATCTTAGCCATAATGATAAGAAGACAATCGAAGATAGAATCATCTATGTCTGGATTCCGGTAGATCGAACACAAATAAAAGTTGTTATGCCTGCCACAAACTTTTATTACCTGAATCTCATGACATCCACATTGATAGCAGGACTTATGAGAAGCAGGGTACTCAGTCCTAATATACACCGCCATTCCCCTGGCCCTAGGGATGGCATCACGTTTCAACATTATTGGCTTCTTAAAACCAGTTATAAGGAGCTCAGATGAGTGCCTCATTAGAAACCAAAGTTTCTGAGCACAAAAGAATATCATACTGTCTGGACGCAACTGTAAGGTCTTGGATATTTGCATGAAGACCACGAATATTGCAATACAGAAGACGACATTGACGAAATCTAGGACGTACTGGTCCCGGATTTCGCTCAATGGGTCCAGACAGCATAAGAATTAATAGAAATAAAAAAAGAGACATCATACTTAAAAACTAGATTAACAAGAATTATAACAAAAACAATACGTACATAATTATAAACAAAGTGATTGATGATACCCATAGACTATAGTAAAAAGTCGGAAAAACTGGTCTACATGGAGGAGCCGACACACCAAGCAAGGCTAAATACCCTCCAGAATAGCCACTACAACTGAAGGGAGGACAGTAAGGATGGTTTTGAGAAGAGAAGTGATCAGAAAAAGGAAAAGACAACCTCTTGATAAATCACCAGGCATCCATGGCCCTTCTATTAAGCCTGCCCAACACACCATTTCAAAAAAACAAGAGGAAGAAAAAAAAATAAGATAGAATAGTGTGCCTGAGTGTACCCTCAAACAAGAGAACTCCACCCCAAGACAGTGGAAGACCATGGTACAGAGGCTATGGCACTACCCAAGACAAGAGAACAGTGGTTTAATTTTGGAGTGCCCTTCTCCTAGAAGAGCTGCTTACCACAACTAAAGAGTCTCTTCTACCCTTACCAAGAGGAAAGTACACTGAACAAATTGCAGTACAGTAATTAACCCCTTGGGTGAACAAGTGTTAAGTATCTCATTGTTGTCAGGTGTATGAGGAAAGACGAGAATATGTAAAGAATAGGCCAAACTATTCTGTGTAAGTGTAGGCAAAGAAAAAATAAGCCGTGACCAGAGAGAGGGATCCAATGCATTACTGTCTGGCCAGTCAAAGGATCCAATACCTTTCAAGTGGTAGTATCTCAACGGGCGGCTGGTGCCCTGGCCAACCTACTACCTACAAAGTTCAAGTAACCGTTTTGCTACTGTTTATTTTCGTTGCCTTTCCTTATCGTGAAAATCCCTTCCGTCTGATTTTGTATTACCCTTTTGAAGTGAAATCTTAAAGGTGAGGCATTGTTGTTCCTTGGGTGCATTTCTTAACATTTGTAATTTCTTCATAAATATTCTTAGATGGTCACACGAATACTCAAAAAACTCAAGAGCTATATATTGTATATTAATATAACCACACGTACAAAAATATATATATACTGATTTATATATATATATATATATATATATGTGTGTGCGTGTATATATGTGTACATATATGTGTATGTATGTATATGTAAATATGTATATGTAAATATATATATATATATATATATATATATATATATATATATATATATATGTGTGTGTGTGTGTGTGTGTGTGTGTAAATCAGCATTATATCTGTATACACACACACACACACACACACACACACATATATATATATATATATATATATATATATATATATATATATGAAGTAGACTATGACTTATATAATCATTTAATGTCATCATAGAAAAAAACCGCTAAACTTTACACGTCAGCAAAAATGCTCTATACCTACAGCTTGGAAAAATTTTATCATTATACCAATCCACAAAAATGGAGACACAAGACCTGAAAAATTACCGCCCAATAAGATTACTCTAGGTAATATATAAAATATTTGCAAAGATCATATTAGGCTGAATAGAAAGACAGCTAGCCTTTAATCAACCAAGAGAGCAGGCAAGCTTTAGAAGCGGGTACTCACCAATTGACCATAACCATGTAATTAATCAGCTAATGGAAAAATCAACACAATTTGACAAACCACTATGTATGACATTTATAGACAATGAGAAAGCCTATGATTTTGTGAAAACTTCAGCAGTAATGAAATACTTTCAAAAACAAGGAAAAGATTAATCTTATATTAGAACACTTGTAGATATCTATGCAGGAATTACAGAAATCCTAAAACTACAAAAAGACAGTGAGAGAATTCTAATTGAGAAAGGAGTTAGACAGGAAGACCCCTTCTCTCCTAAATTATTCACAGCATGTCTAGAAGTTTGTAAAAATTAGATTGGAAGATGTAGTAATCAACATTAAATGGGGCATACCTTATTAACTTAATATTTGCAGATGAAATAGTTCTGTTTATTGAATGATGGGAGGAATTGCATAACATAATGGAAGATTTGAATAGAAAAAGTAGAAATGTAGGGCTGAAAATGAATGAGTAAAACTAAAATCATGTTCAATGAAACTGCATTGACACAACAAATAAGAGTTATGTACGAATATCTAAGAGATTATTGAGAGATTATTAAAGAATATACAGACATAGGGCAGACAGTAAATATTTCCCAAAGACATGAGACAGAAATTAAAAGAAATGTAAAAATGGGATCGACAACTTTTGGTAAACTAAGTGTAATTATGAAATGTTAATTGTCACTTTCTCTAAAAACACAAGTATTCAATCAGATGCTCCTACCAGTATTAACTTATGCAACAGAAATCTGGAGCCTTACTAAAGCCTAAGAAAATGAGCAACTTGTACCTCAAAGAGCTATGGAAAGTATATTGACGAGATCAACACTAAAAGGATATAAGAGCAAACTAAAGTATAGGATATATTAACAATTAAGCAAGAGAAATGGACATTGCAGGACATATAATGAGAATGACATACAGTAAAATATGTGGACAAAAAGATTAACAGCATTGCAAAAGAAGCAGGGGAAGGAAGAGACGACGATGGATTGATGAACCAAGAAATTTTACTGGCATGAGGTAGTATAGAAAGACCATAAACTGACGTGAGAGGAAGGACGTCTGAGGCCTTTGCTCTGCAGTGGATTAGTATTCAGAAATAGATACAGTATATATCACCTACAAACTGTTTATATATGTATATGTTTATATATGTATATATTATATATTATATACATACATACATACATATATATATACATATATGTATATGTTTATATATGTATATATTATATATATGTGTGTGTATATATATACTTATATAAAATACAATATATATATATATATATATATATATACATATATAAATATATATATATATATATATATATATATATATATATATATATATATATATATACATACATACAGTATATATATAAACGGAGATTATTTGATTTTGATCAAATCTCCTACTTTTATAAGACATGAATATAATAGCAATGTCCTTATTCACGTTTCCCATACTTTCCTCTCTTTAGCACACTCATCAGTTCTCCTTTTAGGCACACATGGTTAAGAACAAGTTTTCATTGCATAAATCAAGGGCAATGTGTAAAAAAAGTTCATGACAATTGTACTATAAATGATCAATTTGACTGGTCCCAGCGTCAGCTTCTCCACATCTGCATATACTAGGGTTATAGCTTGGCAATTGATAATAATAATAATAATAATAATAATAATAATAATAATAATAATAATAATAAAAACAATAATAATAATAAAATCAACAACAAAAACAACAACAATAATAATAATAATGATAATAATAATAACAATAAAAATAATAATAATAATAATAATAATAATAATAATAATAATAATAATAATAATAATAATAATACAGCGTTTCGGACAGCAAGAAAAAAAAACTATCAAGGCTAGACCAGACTTGGACAACATTATTTTTCTTTTTCTTTTAAGTAAAATAAAGATAGAAGGTCAAGATACCGTTTAAGTATCTCCTTACTCAAGTTTGAAGCCTGACGCCTTTCTTACGAAGAGAAGTGGTAGTAGAGGAGAATAATTAATAAAACAAAGTTTCTTATTATGTAATCGCCTCTGAAGCAGAGATTTTGTTCAATTAAACTTGTTTGATAGAGGATCTCCCACCGAGATATATATATATATATATATATATATATATATATATATATATATATATATATATATATATATTTATATATATATACAAATATACATATCTTATATATATATATATATATTATATACATAAACACACACACACACACACACATATATATATATATATATATATATATATATATATATATATATATATATAACATATATATGTGTATGTGTATGTATGTATGTGTGCATATACAGTGTGTATATATATATATATATATATATATATATATATATATATATATATATATATATATACTTATGTACATATATACATATACATACATGCACGCACACACACATATATGTGTATTTATGTATATATATATATATATATATATATATATATATATATATATATTACCCACACACCTGCGTATCTGGGACCCTGAGAGTCAGTGTCAATACCAGTGTGCACACGTGCAACTCACGTGTGAATAACCACAAAGTCATTTACACACTTTCATCTACATGTAAACACACACACAAACCCCTCATCGGCGTTAAAAGTAATGCTTAATAAAGCCTTCACGGCGCATTAAGGCTGTTCAGAACGTGTGAGAAGGAAACAACATAAAGACACCCCAGAAACAAAAGAACACAGAAAAAAGAAGAAGGAAGCGTCCAAGAAGACATTCAATTTTCCATAGAGCGACCGCCAGGCAACAAAAGCCAAGCCGAGTTCCATTGTATATTTGAGCAACAAGTATATGCGGCGTGAGGGACCTACTCAGAGTTGCCAGGTTTTTCCAGAGGAGAAAAGGCCTACGACTGATCAACTGCAGCTTTAAAAGGCCAACCTAAAAGTAAAAAAGGACGAAAATATAGCATTTAAGAATAACAAATTTCAAAAAGGCTAAATTTAGGTATCTAGCGCAGAAAAAGGCCAAGTTTGGAATTTTATGGCCCGAAAAAGGCCAACCTGGCAACCCTGTCACCTACTGTATAGAGCTGTATAGCACTTCTATGCTCTCGGGGAAAGGAAATCTTTTGGGACCTTCGGAAGGACAATAAAGGACGAGTGAGCCCCCGCATTAGGAACACTGCTCGCCCAATTACTAAAGACGCTCCAACTTCCTTGCAAGCCCTTGAGAATTACGTGAGGGTGCAGTGACGCTCCCTCCAGCGATGGGCCTCGAAGAGGTGTCTGAACTCTGCTTTAAGTAAGTTTTCCTTAGAGCACTATTGAGGTCAAGACATACTTACTATGGACAACAGTAAGCCGTCAAGGCCGGACACCATATACGTCGTGCTGGGCAAAGATAAAAAGTTCGGAAAATGGGCCCAAGGGATTTTCAGGTTTTTTGTTTTCCTCTATCCGCGAGACTTATATCTGCTTAGGCGTTGCAGCATGACTACAACAATACCGTTGGTCTTACGAAATAAGACCTACTTGAGAGAGCTGGCTGGGGGTGTTGGTTGGCCTGCTACTTCATCACGACTTGACATCTTGAGAAACTTAGGAGCTAATCTAAGATTCTTCAAAACGAGAAGAAAGCTCGCAGTGTGTGATGATGACATGGTTTTGGGATACTGCTTCGTGAAAAAATAAGATATATATTAAAATGAGTAACTTATTACTCTCTCTCTCTCTCTCTCTCTCTCTCTCTCTCTCTCTCTCTCTCTCTCTCTCTCTATATATATATATATATATATATATATATATATATACAGTATAAGTAAATACATACATACACATACATATATATATGTATATATATATATATATACATGCATATATATATATATATATATATATATACATGCATATATATATATATATATATATATATATATATATATATATATATTATATATATAATATAAATACAGAATATACATATACTGTAAATATGTATATACAATATATATGCATGTATGAGTGTATTCGTATAAGCAACAAGTACCTCTTCCTATCAAATACGCAACTTTGACCAAGAAGCAAAGATGGAAGTTGCAAAAATTGAAATGTTAAGGTTCTCACAGGAGGTAAAGAGGAAGGATAATATTAGAAGTAAATCTATTAGAGAAACTGTGCAGGTCTATCAAATTGGAAAGAAAGCATGGGAGGCAAGAGTAAGGTGTTCAAGACATGTGAAAACATGGAAGGAATATGTTGGTAGTAGGATGCTAAGCATATAGCCTCTAGCTAGAAGGGCAATAAGGCCACAGAGAAGATTTATAGGTTTAATAAAAGAATATATTATTACTATTATTATTTCTTATTAAGCTACAACCCTAGTTGGAAAAGCAGGATGTTAAAAGCCCAAGGACTCCAATACGGAAAACACCCCAGTGAGGAAAGGAAACAAGGAAATATGAGAAGTAATTAACAACTAAAATAAAATATTTTAAGAAGAGCAACAACATTAAAATAAATATTTCATATATAAGCTATAGAAAACTTTAACAACACAAGAAGAAGAGAAACAAGACAGAACAGCGTGTCCGAGTGTACCTTCAAGCAAGAGAACTCTAACCCAACACAGTGGAAAGCCATGGTACAGAGGCTATGGCACTACCAAAGACTAGAGAACAGGGGTTTGATTTTGGACTGTCTTCTCCAAGAAGAGCTGCTTACCATAGCTAAAGAGCATCTTCTACCCTTACCGAGTGGAAAGTAAAAACTGTTCAATTACATTGCAGTAGTTAACCCCTATAGAGAAGAATTATTTGGTAATCTCAGTGTTGTCAGGTGTATGAGGACAGGAGAATATGTAAAGAATAGGCCAGACTGTTCGGTGTATGCGTAGGCAAAGGGAAAATGAACCGTAACCAGAGAGAAGGATCGAATGAGGGCAATTGGCATGTCAGAAGAATTCGGTTGATACCAGTATATAGAGACATAGGATCCGTTGTGGCGACTCCTAAATTGGAGAGACCAAAAGAAAAGTATGATGATTATATGCTGAAATCCACTAAAAATGCATCACCGATAGAATATTATCTAGACAGATCCAAGAAAAATCTATACCAGGTGATAAGTAGTCAGTTAATAAGAGCATGAAAGATGCTATAAAGTTTCACTACTTTTAATAACCAATGCAATAGAAATTCTACTGAGACTGGGTTAAAGCAAAAGTTCACATTGGAACAGAACAACAAGGAAGACACCATCAGTATCAGCTGTGGCTACCCATGAAAGGGAGACACCTTAAGAAAAAGATTATTATATACTGAAAGCTATTAGAAACACATCACTCATAGAAAATTATATAGACGCGTCCAAGGAAAATATATACCACGAGGTGCTAAGTAATCAGTTAAGAAGATCATGAAATGCCCTGCAACGTTACATTGCTTTTAAAGACCAAGGCAATAAAGATTCTACAATGATGGGGTTAAAGCAAATTTTCATACTACAACAAGGATGACAGCATCGGTATCGTGTGTCCACCATCTGCATCAATAACAGCCATACACTTCCTCCTGAGAAACAAAAGACCCTCCTGGGGAATGAAGAAATCTTGAAGGATTTGTTGCCATATCCTGCAGAGTGGCTTCCAAATCTGGTAAGTAGAGGGGCAGTGCCATTTTGGTAATTCTTCTCCCATTGTAAACATGGTCAATGGCTGCCAAATCAGGAAAGAGCGAAGGCAATGACATGGCAGCAATGTTATTTTGTCACTGAAAGATCATGGTTTGCCTTGCTGTATGTGGTCCGGCTTTAACTTATTGTAGAGTATGCAAACATTGATTGCCCCTCATGCAAGGAACAAAGATAGATCCTAAAACGACCTGAGTGTACATCTGGTCTGTAAAACGGCCTCGAAACACACGCAAAGGGTTCCTTTCAATTACGCTGATCCTGCCCCAGAACATCAGACTTCCTTCGCCCCAGAAGTTAATCTTCAAAAGACAGCAATTGGTATGAAGTTCACTGTGTCTCTGCCACACATGCAAACGTCTATCATCCTGATTGAGGTGAATCTGGAAGTCCTTGCCACTCTCTCTTCTCCCAACAATAACTGAAGCCTTCCTCGCTGCTGGCTGGAACCAATTCCTCAAGTGGATGACCTGGATGTAGTGGTCTTGGCTTGGACTGACGCATGGCTGTCCTGGCCGCTGACAGTCACGCGTACTTTCAGTTTGCTAAAAACATTGGGAACATTACCAAGAAGAGGTAGAAAAGCCCACTCCTATCCTGGTTACCAAGAAGAGGTGGAAGACCCCACTCCTGCCCGTTACCAAGAAGAGGTGGAAGAGCCCACTCCTGCCCGTTACCAAGAAGAGGTAGAAAAGCCCACTCCTAACCTGGTTACCAAGAAGAGGTGGAAGACCCCACTCCTGCCCGTTACCAAGAAGAGGTGGAAGACCCCACTCCTGCCCGTTACCAAGAAGAGGTAGAAAAGCCCACTCCTACCCTGGTTACCAAGAAGAGGTAGAAAAGCCCACTCCTACCCTGGTTACCAAGAAGAGGTAGAAAAGCCCACTCCAATCCTGGTTACCAAGAAGAGGTAGAAAAGCCCACTCCAATCCTGGTTACCAAGAAGAGGTAGAAAAGCCCACTCCTATCCTGGTTACCAAGAAGAGGTAGAAAAGCCCACTCCTATCTTGGTTACCAACAAGAGGTAGAAAAACCCACTCCTGCCCTCATTCCACAAACATGAGCCAACGTTATCTGCAACCACATAAGGATTATCAATGATTTTGTCCATTGCCATTAATGATTTATAAATGCTGTTTTGGGGACTTCAATTTTCATAAGTGAATGAATAATATATTGGACCTGTTTCTATAATGATACATGTGTGAATTATTGTGTGTACTATTTCATTTACTTATTGTGTAATATGGCTGTAATATCATTCTTTACTTTACATATACACACATATATATGTTTGTGTGTATATTTATATACGTACAAGTGTATATAGCCAAAAAAATAAAGCCTATATAATTAGATAGATATGTACACGCGAACACACACACATTCAACAATTCCCACCCCTCCCCCCTCTCCTAACTATAACACGTTGGCTCTCTCTCTGGGTAGCCCCCCCCCCCCTCAGCATGGTATCCCTCCCCCCTGATCAGGAAAGTTAAGATATACCTTCGAGGTATAATATCAAGCCCAACAAATTGGAGAACAGATCTTTGTCGTCTTCGCATTGCTCGGTATATAGTCAGGCACTTATTCTTTTACATACGGGGAATATAATGTATATACACAATGAATGTGTGAATGTAGTGTTACAAGAATAAAACTTCACCAGAGAAATAAAATTAAATATTAATGAATAAAACTTATGATATTTTCTTCCATTCGTCTAATTTCAGATCCATCCCCTCACCACTCCCTAAAAAACCTAAGCATTAAATCGGCTTACTAACGATGAAATCTCGCTTGCATCCCGAATAAACCTCTGGCTACCTAAGTTACGAAACGATTTTTACACTTTTTTTTCTTAAATGTTATAAACGAAAAGGTTTGCTTATAGCATTGCTGGGGGACACCACATTATCATTAATAATATTAACTTGAAGAAAACACCATGCCATGTCTTGGAAGCGCTCCTGTGTTTTTAAAATATAGCCTATAACAATATAAAACAGTGGATTTGTTATACCCATTAACATCATTAGTAGTAATTCTATTGTTTGCTTATTTCTATGAGCATATAAAAGAATAAAAGATGTCATATTCTTTTATATCGTTATATAATTCTAATAATAAGCCGATTGATTAATTGATATATTTGTATATTGTATGTTTTGTCAATATTTGAGATCAAAATTACACTATTAATTGGTGGTGAGCAAAGAAATACTCATTGTAATAGCATTCACTGAATTACATAATTTCCCTAGTTTTTTTTCCGAGGTATTTGTTAAGTGTTAACAAAGAGGGGAGGTGAATGCAAGTTTATCCAACAAGATGACGAGGTTATATACAAACAATTGAGGGCAACAATGGCACAAAAATCTAAACGATGTAAACCATGCGATGGCAAGCTTAAGCAGGTTATTACATAGATGAAAAATGCAATTGCATTACAGTGTATGTGCGTGTATGAAACGCGCGTTGCAGTATCACAATTATTGAATACTTGTATACACAAAATATATGCTCCGAGTGAATTCAAAGTCAAAATAAAGAGTTTGTATAAAATAAATGGGAAAGGATAATTCTGGATAAAGAGAAGGACAGAGATCGAGGATCCACAAAAGAAAATGACAGAAAAATTATGTTGAGTGGTTGGGTTAGGGGTCAAGAAGAGAAGAATAGGAGAATGGGGAAGGGGGTACTAATAGTGGAGGGGGGTGGTACTGGTTGAAGGTCCACCCCCTCCCCCATCCACCTACTTAATCTCGGCAAGTGATGGAGTCATCTCTGTAATGGAAAGGGGAACTGAATGGGAGTTTTCCTTCTATATTCCAGAGGGATTATATTCTAAATGACTAATCTTGCCATAAAACACAATAACGTAAAAAAGGAGCACAAAAGCAGAATCCTGTCATTATGATACACTTTGTTATGCTGAGAATGGTACGAATTCGACCCTAAAATAGAATGGAATTGTCCTTTCTGATAAAGCTTTTTGAAGAAAAAATCGCAGAGTTGCCTCGGCCATTCGTGGGTTTCTCCTTTTTATAATAAATAAGAGAGATGCTGGTGTAAAAATAACCTTCGTAAACAGCAGTGGTTGTTTCACAGAGAGGTAACTAGAAAGGGACTTCGCATTATGCTAACTCAAACGGAACGAAAATTCTGCTTTAAAGTTTGGAGTAACTGTTGTTGTTTTTATTGTTATTTTGTTGTTGTTGTTGTTTTTGTTACTTGCTAAACTAAAATCGAACCCTCGTTGGAAAACCAGGATGCTTTAAGCAGGGAAAATAACCCAGTGAGGAGAGGAAATAAGTAAATAAATAAACTACTAGAGAAGTATTGAACAATTAAATTTTTAACGAACAGTACCATTAAAATACATCGTTCATATAGAACCAATACAATAAAACAAGAGGAAGAGAAAGAAGATAGAATAGTGTGCCAGAGTATACCCTCAATCAAGAAAACTCTTCCCCAAGGAGGTGGGAGACCATGGTACAGAGGCTATGGCACTACCCAATACTAGAGGACAACGGTTTGATTTTGGAGTGTCCTTCTCCTAGAAGAGCTGCTTACCATAGCTGAAGAGTCTCTTCTACCCTAACCACTGAAACACAGTGGAAGACCATGGTACAGAGGCTGTGGCACTACCCAAGAGCAGAGAACAATGGTTTGATTTTGTAGTGTCCTTCTCCTAGAAGGCTGTTTGCCATAGCTAAAGAGTCTCTTCTACCCTTACCAAGAACCAATTCAGTACAGGAAACCTTAGTAGAAAAAATGTTAAACAAGAGAGATGTTACTTCCTGATATAGATCTTAAATACTGTCTGTCCCTAACATGTTAGGAAACAAACAGTGTGTAATTTGAATGAAGAAAATTAAATCCTTTAAACAGGGTACCCTAGGGCACACTATTCTATCTTGTTTCTCTTCCTATTGCTATTTTGAAGTTTTTCCTCTCGTTATTTTCAAGTTTTTATAGTTTATATATGAAAGACTTATTTTAATGTTATTATTTTTCTTAAACTTCTCTTATTTTTCCTTATTTCCTTTCCTTACTGAGGTATATTCCCTGTTGGAGCCCTTGAGCTTATAGCACCCTGCTTCTCCAACTATGGTTGTAGCTTGGGTAATAATAATAATAACAATAATAATAATAATAATAATAATAATAATAATAATAATAAAAAATACAATTGGCAGAGAAAAATTTTCGAGCACCATTTATAACTATTAGTAAAATGTCTTTGGATTACAATTACAATGTTATTTCGTTAATACCTATGAAATATTCCAATCACCACATACACATACATACACATGTCACGTATATGAAGTTGATACACGTAATGAGAATATGTAATTTCTGTGCACAGCTTATTGTTTTTTTTTTTTTTTTTTTTTCATGCATACTTATTACTTTTCCATTTGGCTATCACCATGCATTAACAATTATATGCCAAGACTATATAATTGCTTTAATTGTAAACCAGATCTTAAAAGATGAGTTAGGAGTTAATTACAACCACTATAGCGAAAAAAAACCCTAATCACTTAGGTAACGTCGTTTGCAGAAAAATCTAATCATAATAACAACTACAAGTTATTGTGCTGTAAAGATTTTTTAAAAATTAATAAAAGTGGCTACCTCTGCTATATAATGAAAGACGACACAGTTTACTATATTTAGCTGTTATTCACAGGACAGAATTTTAACCTGAGGAAAATAGAGATAAATTTAAAATCTAGACCATAGGATTATAAAAGCTAACCTTGCACTACAGTTTCTATATATGCATACATATACGCGTGTATTATATATATATATATATATATATATATATATATATATATATATATATACACACATATATATACATATATAGAAAATGTATATATATATATATATATATATATATACATATATATATATATATATATATATATATATATATATATTCGGGTGGGGATACCTTAACGTTGTGAAAGAGTTTCTGTATCGCAATGATCAGCAAAGCTGTATTCGTCAGGGCAACCCAAGCTATATTGGTTTGCTGTTACCGATTAGACTATAGTCTCCCACCATCACCAGTGTACAGTGGCTAACGTGCTGTGTAAAACTGACTAAACCAAAGAAATGGCTAAGGGCATATGTGAGGCCTCTGTCCTGGAGCGGACTAGCAACAGCTGTATTTGTTGGGTCTCTGATCCCGAGGTAGAGAGAATCTAGATATTAGGGGGAGTATAATGCAGTATATGGCTTACATGAATATGATAAACACGTCTTAATGTGAAAAAATTATCATATATATATATATATATATAATTATTTCAATATATATATATATATATATATATATTGAAATAATTATATTATATATATATATATATTGAAATAATTATATATATAATTATTTCAATATATATATACATACATATAAATATATATATATATATATACACATAAATATATATATATTTTTATGTATGTATGTATATATGTATATATATATATATAAATATATATATATATTGAAATGATTATATTATATATAATATATATATATTGAAATGATTATGTATATATATATACATATATACATATATATATATATATATATATATATATATATATATATTATTTCAATATATATATATATATAATTATTTCAATATATATATATATATATATATAGAAATAATTATATATATATAATATATATATATATAATATATATATACATATATATATATATATATATATATATATATATATATTATTTCAGTCCTGTACACAAAATGTAAATAAAACGAATTAATAATATTCACTATATATCCTTTATCCTTTAACATTATATCATCACCTTCAGTACTGCATCACAATGACAAAAATAAAAACGAAATATTTTATTTTTATTTTTTTTGCAGTGCAAAATGTCAATTTCCTTTCGACCCATCACAATCAGAACATGATGTTTGGTAACGGCTAACTCTCAGGTCCAATGGCATTCAGCTGTTGCTCTCGATTTAGTGAAAGCACTGATGTCCAGCAGACTTTGCCCGAAAGCTAAACCGTTATTATTATCTTTATTATTATTATTATTGCTTGCTAAGCTACAACCCTAGTTGGAAAAGCGAAATGCTATAAGCCCTGGGGCCCCACCAGGGAAAAATATCCCAGAGAGGAAAGGAAACAAGAAAATATAAAATATTTTAAAAACAGTAATAACATTAAAATAAATATTTCCAATATAAACTATAAAACATTAACAAAACAAGAGGAAGAGAAATAAGATAGAATAGTGTGCCCGAGTGTACCGTCAAGCAAGAGAACTCTAACCCATAACAGTAGAAGACCATGGTACAGAGGTTATGGCACTAACAAGTAAACCCGTGGACTATTTCACATCGCAACCGAAACATACTCTATCATCATGGCATGAAAAAAAAAGAATAGGATTTTCATTAGTTATTTACTGACAAGTGTTATTAAATTTTTCTGTCGGTTAATTCTAATAGCCAGGCCTTCTCCATCATGAGGCTCAATACTACACAGTATTCTAAAAATTTCCTTCCAGCTGTTACCAAGTTGTGGAATGATCTTCCTAATCAGGTAGTTGAATCATTAGAACTTCAAAAGTTCAAAGTTGGAGCAAATGATTTTATGTTGACCAGGCTGACATGAGTCTTTTTATAGTTTATACATGACATATCTGTTTTTGACGTTGTTAATAGTTTATATAGGACATATCTGTTTTGACATTGTTACTATTTTTAGAATGATATATGGTTAATTTATTCTCATCATTTATTCACTTCCTCATTTCCTTTCCTCACTGGGCTATTTTTCCCTGTTGGAGCCCTTGGGCTTATAGCATCTTGCTTTTCCAACTAGGGTTGTAGCTTGGCTAATAATAATAAAAATAATAATAATAATAATAATAATAATAATAATAAAAAATTATCGTTGAACGTTCTCGTATTGTGTTTAGCTATTTATAATGAATTTTTACACGGGCTGGTCACTTGCAAATATTAGATCTACAATGAAAAAAGCTTGATAGTACACTCGGCCACGCTGTTCTGTCTTGTTTCTCTTCCTCTTGGTGTGTTGAAGTTTTTACAGGTTATATAGGATATATTTAATTTAATGTTGTTATTCTTCTTAAAAATTTTATTTTTACTTGTTTCCTTTCCTCACTAGGCTATTTTCCTTGTTGGAGCCCCTGGGCTTATAGCATACTGCTTTTACAACTGGGGTGTTAGCTTGCAAGTAATAATAATAATAATAATAATAATAATAATTTATCTTTTTGTTTGTATGTAATTTATATGTGTGTTTGTGATCCGCATAACTCAAAAACTACTAGACCCAATCTCAGGAAATTTGATGGGATGACTGGCCATGATCCAAAGACAATTAGGTTAGATTTTGTGAGTGATTGGATCATAGGTCAAGGGCACAGTCACGAAATGTAAAAAAAAAAGTTTTTATCGCTAAATGTTTATCCGATTTGCATGAAAATAATGCTAAAATGTAGATAATTCAATTGACTATCTTGTGATATATAACAAGATAAAGGCGAGGGTATGCGCTCTACCGAGTGCCCGTTCTAGTTATAAAAGTCTTATTTTCTACATCATTTAAGCTAAAAAGAGGCAACTAACAATGGCGTTATAAAATTTTGCTGTATGTCAAATTTTTTAATACTATATTTGCATTCAAAAGTCGTCATCATGCAACTGTACCCTGAGTTGAATTTTGGTAAGTTCAATGGGCAAAAATTAACAGTGAAAGACGGTGAGATGGATGATATAAATATTCTAAAATGTATGAGAGAAAATAAAACCAAATAGCTAAGAAACAGCGAAGCTTTGTAATAGTTTGTTTTACTGAATTGTTCAATATTAAACGTATTTTATCATTATCAAAATTTTGAATCACTAGTATAAAAGATCAAAATAATTTTGAATAAATAGTATAAAAAGACAAAGTGTCATGGAAAGGAAAAAAAAACAGAAAACCTAGATGAGGTTTATGAAAACTGGGGAAATAACCTTATGTTCATAAGAGATTCTGTATTTACGTATCCGAACAACCAAAATTAGATATATAAATAAAACATGCACTTCATTAACCCAACTATTTTTAGTTTATGCAAAAAATAATCGCCTTCCATCTTAGAAACGGAAAGAGATTCAATTTGAACCTATATAAGTTTAACAAACAAAATTATAGCACATTATTTTTTTAGTTTATTTCACTACCAGTACATCCGTTTAAAGGCCATAAGCCCAAGAGCTCTAACAGGGAAAAAAGCCCAGTAAGGAGAGGAAATCAGAAAATAGATAAACTACAAATAATGAAAAAAATAAAATCAAACATCTTAAGAGTAACATCACTAAAATAAATATTTCATATATTAACTATAAAAACTTAAAAAAATAACAAGAGGAAGAGAAACAAGATGGATTAGTGAGCCCGAGTATTCTATAAATGTCCGAGGTTATCCCCAAAATATCAATAAATGGTCATTAAACAACCTCTCCATTGTTTTGTAGTTTATTAAAAAACACATGCGTGCTAACTCTAAGTTCAAGACTTTTTCATTGATTACCCATGTGCGGGGGCACCAGTTAGGTATTAACTGATAAGTGGAGTGAATGTAACTTTATTTCAGTAGACAGTGAGCTTTTATAACAAGTTTCAGTGAAAGAAGGTCACAAAAAATTCAAATAGATTGATACAAACACAGACAAGATGAAACGAGTTATCAGCTCGAGGGGAGAGAGATAATATAAAAAACACAGAAATACCGTTGCAGTGTAAGAGCGTGTGATACGCGTATGGGACACCCCCGAATTCCTGCTCACTGTCCGACAATTAATACACCTCAAACCCGAATTCCTGCTCACTGTCCGACAATCAATACACCTCAAACCAAAATTCCTGCTCACTGTCCAACAATTGATACACCTCGAACACGGATTCCTGCTCACTATCCGACAATTAATACACCTCAAACCCAAATTCCTGCTAACTGCCCGACAATTAATAAATCTTAACCCGAATTCCTGCTCACTGTCCGACAATTGATACACCTTAAACCCGAAATCCTGATCATTGTCCGACAATTAATACACCTTAAACCCGAATTCCTGATCAACGTCCGACAATTAATACATCTTAAACCCGAATTCATGCTCACTGTCCGACAATGAATACGCTTTAAACCCAAATTCCTGCTCACTGTCCGACAATTAGCACACCTTTAACCCAAATTCCTGCTCACTGTCCGACAATTGATACACCTTAAACCTGAATTCCTGCTCACTGTCCGGCAATTAGCTCACCTTCAACCCAAATTCCTGCTCACTGTCCGACAATTAGCACACCTTTAACCCAAATTCCTGCTCACTGTCCGACAATTGATACACCTTAAACCTGAATTCCTGCTCACTGTCCGGCAATTAGCTCACCTTCAACCCAAATTCCTGCTCACTGTCCGACAATTAGCACACCTTTAACCCAAATTCCTGCTCACTGTCCGACAATTGATACACCTTAAACCTGAATTCCTGCTCACTGTCCGGCAATTAGCTCACCTTCAACCCAAATTCCGGCTCACTGTCCGACAATTAGCACACCTTTAACCCAAATTCCTGCTCACTGTCCGACAATTGATACACCTTAAACCCGAAATCCTGATCATTGTCCGACAATTAATACACCTTAAACCCGAATTCCTGATCAACGTCCGACAATTAATACATCTTAAACCCGAATTCATGCTCACTGTCCGACAATGAATACGCTTTAAACCCAAATTCCTGCTCACTGTCCGACAATTAGCACACCTTTAACCCAAATTCCTGCTCACTGTCCGACAATTGATACACCTTAAACCTGAATTCCTGCTCTCTGTCCGGCAATTAGCTCACCTTCAACCCAAATTCCTGCTCACTGTCCGACAATTAGCACACCTTTAACCCAAATTCCTGCTCACTGTCCGACAATTGATACACCTTAAACCTGAATTCCTGCTCACTGTCCGGCAATTAGCTCACCTTCAACCCAAATTCCTGCTCACTGTCCGACAATTAGCACACCTTTAACCCAAATTCCTGCTCACTGTCCGACAATTGATACACCTTAAACCTGAATTCCTGCTCACTGTCCGACAATTAGCTCACCTTAAACCCAAATTCCTGCTCACTGTCCGACAATTAATACACCTTAAACCCGAATTCCTGCTCACTGTCCGACAATTGATACACTTAAACCCAAATTCCTGCTCACTGTCCGACAATTAGCACACCTTTAACCCAATTCCTGCTCACTGTCCGACAATTAATACACCTTAAACCTGAATTCCTGCTCACTGTCCGGCAATTATCACCTTAAACCCAAATTCCTGCTCACTGTCCGACAATTAGCACACCTTTAACCCAAATTCCTGCTCACTGTCCGACAATTGATACACCTTAAACCTGAATTCCTGCTCACTGTCCGGCAATTAGCTCACCTTCAACCCAAATTCCTGCTCACTGTCCGACAATTAGCACACCTTTAACCCAAATTCCTGCTCACTGTCCGACAATTGATACACCTTAAACCTGAATTCCTGCTCACTGTCCGGCAATTAGCTCACCTTCAACCCAAATTCCTGCTCACTGTCCGACAATTAGCACACCTTTAACCCAAATTCCTGCTCACTGTCCGACAATTGATACACCTTAAACCTGAATTCCTGCTCACTGTCCGGCAATTAGCTCACCTTCAACCCAAATTCCTGCTCACTGTCCGACAATTAGCACACCTTTAACCCAAATTCCTGCTCACTGTCCGACAATTGATACACCTTAAACCCGAATTCCTGCTCACTGTCCGACAATTAATACACCTTAAACCCGAATTCCTGCTCACTGTCCGACAATTAATACACCTTAAACCCAATTCCTGCTCACTGTCCGACAATTGAATACACCTTAAACCCGAAATTCCTGCTCACTGTCCGACAATTAATACACCTTAAACCCGAATTCCTGCTCACTGTCCGACAATTGATACACCTTAAACCTGAATTCCTGCTCACTGTCCGACAATTAGTACACCTTCAAACCCAAATTCCTGCTCACTGTCGACAATTAATACACCTTAAACCCAATTCTGCTCATGTCCGACAATTGATACACCTTAAACCGAATTCTGCTCACTGTCCGACAATTAGTACACCTTAAACCCAATTCCTGCTTTGTCGGACAATTAATACACCTTAAACCTAATACTGCTCATGTCGGACAATTAATACACCTTAAACCCTAATATCTGCTCATTGTCGACAATTAATACACCTTAAACCTAATATCTGCTTTGTCGGACAATTAATACACCTTAAACTAATACCTGCTCATTGTCGGACAATTAATACACCTTAACCCTAATATCTGCTAATTGTCGGGCAATTAATACACCTTAAACTCCATTAAACTGTTAACCCGCTTCCAAAATTGGTCTACCAATGAACAGATTTATAAAAAAAAAAAAAAAAAAAAAAAAAAAAAAAAATATATATATAATTATACCACCTCGAGATGGGAGTACGTCAGACGAATTCAAGTTTTGTTTTCAATTCTTCCTGACATAGCTTTGATTACCTCAATGAATGTTAACAAGTATGAAATCCCAAAGGCTTCGAGTTTTGCTCACTGAAAAATTCAACAGGCAACAGTATTCACAAAACAGACGAAAAGTGCATTGCCCTGAAACTTTAAATGGCTTTTTACACCGATGAATTATGCTAATTTCATTTGATGTATTTTGGCGGATGGTGGCTTTGATCATAACTACAAAGTACTCTCATGCGAGATATTTTTTTTTCATATAGCTTTAAGAAAAACGAAATCTAATCAAGATTGAATATAAAAGTCAGAGTATTAAAGGCTGCTATTAGCCTATCAGTGAATATCTTAAGACTAAAGACATCATATCCATGGACATTCTCAAAAGCAGTTCGTCTATGTATGAGATGTATATGTATATGTATATGTATATGTATATATATATATATATATATATATATATATATATATATATATATATATATACATACATACATACATATATATATATATATATATATATATATATATATATATATATATACACATACATACATATATATATATATATATATATATATATATATATATACAGTATATATATATATATATATATATATATATATATATATATATATATATGTGTGTGTGTGTGTGTGTGTGTGTTAAAGGTGTCTGGTTTCAGTTCCAGTTTCATTAGAATAGATGCTCATAAGAACGTCAGCCGGGCAAGCCCAACCCCTCACTGTGGTACTCAACCACAGCAGTGGCCTCCCCAGTAAACATCTTAAACTCGCGCTCCCGGGCTGGGATCGATCTGCTGTTATGCGAATGCTAAGCGAACATGTTACCACTGAACTAGCCAGGAGGCATTTAAAGAAAATAAATAACATCTAGTAGATAATTTATTTGGATCATCACATAATATTAAAACAAAAAACACATCACAGGATTTAAAAAGTTGTTTCCAAAGTGACCCTAGATATGTTTGTTCCTCAGGGCAGAGTTCTCAGACCAGGGTTGTTTATAGTTTTAACTTCTGTGCTGTTTTGTTTACTTGGCTATTCGAGATCACCTAGCGTACTGATGAGGTGAATCTTGTTGAAATTATTTGATCTTACAAATGCAAAATAGAAGTGGCTTCTATCTTGTAGTATGAGTCCAACAACACAAATTTAGTTATCAGTCAATATTGCAAATTTTGAAGCATCCTCCTTCTCAAATATTCGCTTGGCGTAATTATCACTACATGTAATATTCCTGAATATTTCTCAAATCCTTTCTATCTTATATCATCATCAGTAGTAGTAGTAGTAGCAGTAGTACCAGTAGTAGTAGTAGTAGTAGTAGTAGTAGTAGTATCAGCCAAGGTATTAGAATGAACAAAATATCTAGCCTCACTTTGTTAGAAAGTCATTTTTTCATTTTGCTATAAAATCGTAGAATGAGGTTCTTGTCAGTATCATTTATGCAAATACGTACCCTCAGTAGTAGTAGTAGTAGTAGTATCAGCCAAAGCATTCAAATGAATAACATATTTTGCCTTACTTTCAGTTAGAAAGAGCCTTCCTTTCATTTTACTATAAAATCTTAGAATGATGTTCTTGTCATTATCATTTGTGTCAGTACGTACCCTCAGTAGTAGTAGTAGTAGTAGTAGTAGTAGTAGTAGTAGTAGTAGTAGTAGTAGTATCAGCCAAGGCATTCAAATGAATAACATATTTTGCCTCACTTTTAGTTAGAAAGTCTTTCTTTTATTTTACTGTGAAATCGTAGAAAGATGTTCTTGTCAATATCAAATTTTGTGTCAATACGTACCGTCAAAAGTAGTAGTAGTAGTAGTAGTAGTAGTAGTAGTAGTAGTAGTAGTAGTAGTAGTAGTAGTAGTATCCGCCTAAGCATTAAAATGAAGAACATATTTTGCCTCACTTTTAGTTAGAAAGTCTTTCTTTTATTTTACTGTAAAATTGTAAAATGATGTTCTTGTCAGTATCATTTGTGTCAATACGTACCCTCAGAAGTAGTAGTAGTAGTAGTAGTAGTAGTAGTAGTAGTAGTAGTAGTAGTAGTAGTAGTAGTAGGCATTAAAATGAATAACATATTTTGCCTCACTTTCAGTTAAATAAGTCTTCCTTTCATTTTACTATAAAATCTTAGAATGAGGTTCTTGTCAGTATCATTTGTGTTAATACGTACCCTCAATAGTAGTAGTAGTAGTAGTAGTAGTAGTAGTAGTAGTATCAGCCAAGGCATTAAAATGAATAACATATTTTGCCTCACTTTTAGTTAGAAAGTCTTTCTTTTATTTTACTGTAAAATCGTATTGAGAGGTTCCTGTCAGTATCATTTATGCCCTCATCCACATAGTTTACATCGCCTAAACGTGGTAGACTTTTAATTAAATATGCAAAAATATCAGTTAATAGGCATAAAGACAACATGGTTAAAACAACTGAATCAATTCCAGCAACTCCACGAAACTTGCCAATAGTGCCGCAAACAAAGGTAGAGATGCATAAGCTAAAATATTATTTTTAGACTTTGCAAGATATATGCTAGGTCAGGTTACAAGAATAGAGTTATGTTCTATTACATTCTCTATTCATTTACAAAATCCCAAGATGGCTGCCTTGTCTATAGCAATGGCAGAGTTGCAAAATTTGCGTATGAATGTTGATCTGGTTGTGGTGGCCGATGTGGTAACGTCCGTAACTGGAGAACGCTAGATCGAGGTTCGAGTCCTGCTCAAATGCGTTAGTTTCTTTGGTCGCTGCAACCTCAGTATCCTTGTGAGTTACGGATGGGGGGAGATTCTATAGGTCTATTAGCCAATGCCTGGCCTTGGGTGGAGAGGGGACTTGGGCAATGATCATATGTATATATGGTCAGTCTCTAGGGCATTGTCCTGCTTGATAGGGAAATGTCACTGTCCCTTGCCTCTGCCACCCATAACCGGCCTTGAAACCTTAATATATGAAAACGAGGGCTAAATCCACACTTGTAGAAAATCATATTATATTTAATTTATTTAAAAAAACGGTGTTAAAAGTGTTTAAAAATTGATAAGAGCCTTCTAATGTAAATTGGTTCCAGAATGATAACTCACGTTACAAACGCATTTCTAATGAAATTCAAATCCTATAAGTTTAAGCAAACGGTTATAGTGAAACCTGAATTCCTCCTACCAGGATGGTCTGCACTAGTCGAGAGAATTCTTGCTTCCTCTGCATTAGTAGAGAGAGTTCCTGCTTCCGATTATGTAGCGTCCGCATTAATATGTCATTCAAAAGGGAAGTTAAAAACTAGAGGTTATTTAAATAGAATGAATGAAGCTGAAATCAAATTTACAAAACATTGACAACAAAGTTAGCGGAACTACCTACGTTGCTTTGTTCAAATGATCATAAATGGTATAAGTAGTAAGGAAATGGCAATATGATCTGTTACTCTGTAATGGTATTTACTTTTTGTTTTATCACTCGCTCTTCTCACGCACTGATCATAAACCAACCTGTTTAAGCTTGATATCTCATGTTTTAGTTTGTTGGAATTTTTTTGACATTCTTGCTCTTAAGTGCTTGTATATAAACTCATCATCTGTTGAATAAAGGTTACATGGATTCACCTCGATTCTATGTTAACACCTAACAGTCATGTTGCCACAACTCTTATTAATTGATAAGGAATTAAGTGAAGCTAACTCCTTTCTATAGGTCTAAAGGTTTAAAGGCCGCTCATGAATGGCAGAGGCAAGGGACAGTGACATTGCCCTAGAAACTGAACATAAATAAATATGTTCAGCGCTCAAGCACCCTCTCCACCCAAGCTAGGACCAAGGAGGGCCATGCAATGACTGCAGATAGACCTGTAGGCTCCCCCAACACCACCCCTCCTTAGCTCAAAAGAATGGTAAGATTGCAGTACCAAAGGAACTAACGAGTTTGAGCGGGATTCGAACCCCAATCCGGCGTTCACCAGTCAGGGACGTTACCATATCGGCCATCACAACCTAAGCTTTAGTTACGTTCGAGTTTAAGAGTTTTATTCAGTATAAAAATACTAGATCATAATGATACATTAAACCTGCATTTTTCCTCAAAAGATATCTACCACAGCACTTTTGAACGAATATAGTTTACGAGCGACTGAAAATTACTATAGGCAAATGAGGAATGTTCTTTCTATGTTAAATTTTACTGGATAATTCGCCAGGTTTAAATCAAAACATGTTATTATTATCATTATTATTACCAGCCAAGCTACAACCCAAGTTGGAAAAGCTAGACGCTATAAGCCCAAGGACTCCAACAGGGAAAAATAGCCCCGCCAGGAAAGGAAATAAGGAAATAAATAAATGATGAGAATAAATTAACAATATATCATTCTAAAAACAGTAACAGCGTCAAAACATATATGTCCTACATAAACTATTAACAATGTCAAAAACAGATATGTCATATATAAACAATAAAAAGACTCATGTCAGCCTGGTCAACATAAAAACATTTGCTCCTACTTTGAACAATCCAGTAAAAATATGCAGCAATTATGTCTAAATTATGTGGAAAAAGTAAATTCTAAAATCACTGCAGAACTTTGCAGTAACAGAAACCCACATTATTTGCATGTACACGGAAACATCCCATTAACGCATGGCAAAGTTCTATTAGGAATAGATTTGTTTGAAAAATGTCTATAACGAGACCAAATGCCAATAATAATGGCATTTTCTATTATGTTGCTAAGGACGAAAGAATTTATATATGAAGGAATCGATAATGCATAAAAAAAATATATATGTCATCAGCAAAAATATAAGATTCTTGATTCAGCACAATATTTCCAAAAATAACATAATGACAATAATCATTCT
>NC_090759.1:33628984-33631484 GCF_036898095.1 Palaemon carinicauda
AGTAAAGGGGAACAGTGGGAAATCTGCAATATTAGGGTTGAGGTGAGAGAAAGCACCTAGGGGAGGTGGGAGAGAACTAATGAGAGAAATAACACAAGAAGAGGATGAGCAAAAGACGAGATGAGAGAAAATGGAACGAAGAAATTAAAGCTAGGATGGTAGTAATTGTAATAATCATGGGACAAGGGAAATGGATAATTATTTTTTTCTAATTTTTCATTTGCAGGAGAGAGATTAAGGAATATTATTATTATTATTATTATTATTATTATTATTATAAGTTAAGCTTTACCCCTAGTTGGTAAAGCAGGATGCTATAAGACCAAGAGGTCCCACAGGGGAAAATAGTCCAGTGAGGAAATGAATTAAGGAAATAAATACACTATATAAGTAATGAACAATTAAAATTGAATATTTTAAGAACAGTAAAAACAATAAAACAAGACCTTTCATATATATAAACCATAAAAAGACTTACGTCAGTCTGTTCAAGGTAAAAACATTTGCTGCTAGTTTGAACTTTTGAAGTTCGACGAATTCACACAAACACAGGAAATTCATCGAAGGAGAAGTGAACTGAAGGTCGTTAAAGATCAGAGGCATATGAAGTAGCTAGTAGTAGTAGTAGTAGTAGTAGTAGTAGTAGTAGTAGTAGTAGCAGCAGTAAATGAAAAGGCCTCTGGAATACAGAAGACAGTCAAGGTCGGCACAGGATAAGAATCATTAGCAGTAACTACGAGAGAAGCTAATTACTGGAACGGAGGCAGCCGTAAGAAAAGAATTAACGAGGCAAATGGATAATGAGTTCGAAATACACAATTAGTCTGGAGAGAAAGAGAAACTCGAGCTGAAGTTTAATCCTTTTCAAATAATAATTAAGGGTTTTTTTTGAACTCGACAAACAAAATTATTTCGAAACAATTATTTTTCTTACGTAAGAAAAATTTGGACACTAGCGACAACTATTCTATCTTATTTTTCTTTCTCTTGCTCTTGTTTTTTTCAAGTTTTTATGGTTTATATATGAAAAATCTATTTTGATGTTCTAAAAATATTCTATTTTAATTGTTCATTACTTCTCTTTTAGTTTATTTATTTACTAATTTTCCTCTCCTTGCTGGGCTATTTTTCCTAGTTGGAGCCCTTGGGCTTATAGCGTCCAGCTTTTCCGACTAGGGTTGTAGCTTAGACAATAATAATAATAATAATAATAATAATAATAATAACCATCATCATCATCATCTCCTCATACGCCTATTGACATAAGGGGCCTCGGTTAGATTTTGCCAGTCATCTCTATCTTGAGCTTTTAATTCAATACTTCTCCATTCAGGCCTGGGTGTTCCAACTCTTCTAGTGCTTTATAGAGCCCTGCTGAACGTTTGGTAAACTAATCTCTCTTAGGGAGTGCCAAGAGCATGCCCAAACCATCTTCATCTAACCCTCATCATGATCTCATCCACATATGGCACTTGAGCAATCTCTCTTATAGTTTCATTTGTAATCTTGGCCTGCCATTTAATTTTCAATATCCTTCTGAGGGCTTTGTTCTCAAATTTACTAAATCTATTGGAGATTGTTTCATTGTCATAACATCCATGACTCTGTCCATAAAGTAACACCGTCTCACTAAACTGATATATACAGTAGTCTGAATTTTATATGTAATTTCCGGCGATTTGATTTCCAAATTTTACCTGATCTAGCCTTTGTCTGCTTTGCCTTTTTCAATCATTCACTAAACTCTAATTATAAAGACTCTGTATTGAATACCATAGTTCCTAAATACTTAAATGATTCTACCTAATTAATCCTTTCCTTCCAATAATATTTAATCTTCAATTGCATATTCCATTCTCATCATCTCTGTCTTTCATCTAATTATCTTCAGCACTACCTCGTGTGATATTTCATGCATTCTGGTAAGCAAGCATTGCAAACCCTGTGGTGTTCTACTAACAAGGACAGCACCATCAGCATACTCTAGGTCTGCTAAATTCAAATCAGCAATCCTTCTACACCATCTCCAACTGTTCTACGCATTACAAAATCCACGAGGAGGATAGACATCATAGGTGACAACACATTCCCTTGGAGTACTCCACTGTTCATTTGCAATTCATTTGATAAGACTCCATTACCATTAACTTTGCACTTGCTATGCCCATGAACAGACAATCAAATTTACACATCTAAGAGGAATTCCAATATAACGCAGGACTCTCCACAAAATTCGTCGGAGCACACTATCAAAGGCTTTTTCATAGTCCACAAATGCCATCAAAAGTGCATTTCTATATTCTACGCATTGCTGTACATGTCTCAAAAAGAGAATTTGATCAGTGCAGCTTCTACCTTTTCTAATCCTGCTTGTTCATCTCTCAGCTTTTCATCAATCTTTCTCTCCAGTCTCTTTAGAATAAGCATACAACATATTTTCACAACTGACGTAACTGTTATGCCGGTGCAACTATTGCAATCAGTTAGGTCCCCTTTTTTG
>NC_090759.1:33638984-33643984 GCF_036898095.1 Palaemon carinicauda
TCCGTAGAATAGGGATGTGTAAATATATTTCTCTTATTCTAAAAATATATTTTTTACATATATCTCTTATTCTACTCCATGTATATTTACACCCCTCGTTGTTAGTTTTACCATATATTCACCTTTAAAGGTTTAAAGGCCACTCATGAATGGTAGATTCAAGGGACAGTGACATTGTCCTAGGAAGCGGGACAATGCTTTTGAGACTGACCATATACATATATGGTCAGCACCCAAGACCCGCCTCCAACCAAGTTAGGACCAGGGAGGAAAGGGAATGGCTACTGATGACTCAGCAGGTAGACCTAAAGGCTACCCCCAAACAACTCCCCATCATTAGCTCACAAGAATGGTGAGGTTGCACCAACCAACGAGTTTGAGCGGGACTCGAATCCCAGTCAGGCGATCACCAGGCTTGTTTTGTCTTCCTACATTCCATCGTTTACGCTCATCTGCTGCATCAGTCTTACGTAGATTATTAAAACTTAAACAGGTTTTAATTCAATTTCAACATGTACGCTTTCTTCGCTCTCCCCTCTCTTATCTCCTCATTCTAAGAACAAAAGATTCTCGTATCTTTAAAATGTCCAAGATATCCACACGGTAACATCATCCAATTTTCTCAAGCTCTTTACTTCCTTATCTTTCCTCTTCAGTTTATTTATTGTGAACGCCATGTGAATCATTATTTTAACTTCTCATTTTCCCATTTATTACTTCTTAAACCTTCAAGCTAATCTCCCATCTGTAAAAGTTAGATATTTTACTTTTACTTTCCATCCTTATTCTATAAACCTATCCATTGAAAGCGATTAAGACACTCAATAATGAGCTCAAAGGCTCTGTGCTTTGGAAGAAAAAATCCAGTTAAGAAAAGTATTATTGAATTCAGCTTCGTAGAAAAACATTAAGAGTTCTACTGGATATAGAAAAAAGGGAATCACATAAAAGACCTATTTCATTCCAGGATGAGATTAGTTGAACGTTTAAAAACTGTTCCTTGGATATAGAATCTCAATAAAGAATAAAGTAAAGATAACCGCAATCAGTAATAAAGATCTTAAGAAAAGCTTCCAAGAATGTTGATAACCTGAAAGGAGAGTGGCAAGATGTTACAGGCCATAAGTGATCACAACAGACATCACAGCGAAGTCGTTGTTTCTCACAGAGAAATCCCAAGTCACCTCCGGTATTAATGAACTTATAACTGATTGAAGCGACTAGGTCTATTGTGGATAAAGCTCCCATAATATTTTATATGAAGACATTCTACTCATATATACGTATATTGAAGCAGAAATAACTACTTCTTTAGACCCCAACAAAGTTACTTATCTTGAAATGCCTTGGTCTCCCATGGATTCTTTAAAAAAAAAAAAAAAAAAAAAAAATTACAAACTTAATTAGTAGGGGAATAATTGCGTTCTAAAGATAAATATAAAAGGAAGATAACAGAAATTAGAAGATATATCAACTGCATATTGAAACGGAGAAATAGTATCCATTTGACAAATATAGAATAAGAGAAATTAACAACTCATAAACACGAATCAAGCTTGCTTGCTTGTTAGATTGTCCAGCCTTGTGCTGAACACGGGACGGATTAAGCTACTAAGAATTATGATGAATTGCTCCGTCGGAAAGTTCTTTAATTTATGAATTCTTAGACTGCATCGTTGTCTTGTTGCTTTCAAGGTACCATATGCACATGAAAAGACTTCTTATTACTGGCATACACAACTCCTGTTAGTATTAAATAAAAGTGGACTTACTTCTGCAATTAATCATGATAATTATATACACACCCCTTTTGTTAAACAATGCAAGAGCTATCCACAGTTTAACCAACTTTAAGTTTGAGAGAGAGAGAGAGAGAGAGAGAGAGAGAGAGAGAGAGAGAGAGAGAGAGTATTACAAGGATTTTGCCCATATGATCAGCGCCCAAGCTTATTTTAATTGTTCATTACTTCTGATATCGTTTATTTATTTCCTTATTTTCTTTTCCTCATTGGGCTATTTTTCCATGTTGGAGCCCTTGGGCTTATAGCATCTTGCTTTTCCAACAAGGGTTGTAGATTAAATAATAATAATAATAATAATAATAATAATAATAATAATAATATATTCTTGTTCCACATCTTAAAATTACTGTCCTACTTTCGCATTCCTCAATGGAATTGTTTTTCCAACACTTCTCTCGATATCCTTCCTCCTACGCCATTTTGTTCCTTTTCCTCACAGCACCGCCTCCCCACCCCCAGGCCTGACTCCTCACTTCCATTTCACATCGGCCTCTTCTCCCTCATTCTTTCCTAGCATTCCTTTGTCTCCATTGAAGTCATACTTAAGAATTACCTTCGTTACCCCTCGGCTGAAGGTATCTCCATTGATACATCATCATTGATGGCATCCCTCGTTATAATTCTGGAGATGACTTACGGTACTTAATGAGGAGATGCTGAACGACTCGGGATGGGATGTTTTTTTCTTCTTCTCTCATTTTTCACTCGTGTATACATAGTTATGCTGTATACCTGGTACCATTAAGTCACACCTTTTTATTATAGGGGGGGGGGGGCTTTTATACAATGATGAATTTCTGGAAGGGAACTTACGTAAGGGATATATATGGGTGATCTAACTTTTTTTTTTCTTAAGTACGTCTTTCTCATACACAGATACGTCGATAATTCACGCGTCTTTCTCATATGCAGATACGTCGATAATTCATACGGCTTTCTCATGTGCAGATACGTCGATAATTCACGCGTCTTTCTCATATGCAGATACATTGATAATTCATGCGTCTTTCTCATATGCAGATACGTCGATAATTCACGCGTCTTTCTCAAATGCAGATACGTCGAGAATTCACACGTCTTTCTCATATGCAGATACGTCGAGAATTCATACGTCTTTCTCATATGCAGATACGTCGATAATTCATGTGTCTTTTTCATATGCAGATACGTCGATATTTCACGAATATAAATACGCATTGAAACATTTCGAACATTTACAATAATTTCCAAATAGTGTGCGTTCCAGACGCAAGAAGAAACTGTGACGAGCCAAGAGTAGGTTGTGACTCAAAAGTGAGTTGAAAGCAACTGAGTGAGTTTATTATCTGTCTGTCTGTCAGATTGCCTTACCGTTACGTAAGACACGGGCTCTTACCTTAGGCAGCCCGTAAAATTTTAGTTTATTACAGAACATCCAGTTTATGTATACATCAACTCCGGGCAAGAAGGTCACAAAAATATACAACAGGCTATTTCATGTCCAACCGGCAACCGGTTCTGTTAACAGTTACGATAAGAAAAACAGACAGGTTGATGCAGGTCGATGTCAGTGCGAGGGGAGAGCGAAGATACAAAGGATAATATATGAAAAAAATAAAAATGTCGTTACTATGTACGATCGTGTGACACACGGTACAAAACACTTATTTTATGAAAAATACTCTTCTTATATGTGTGCTTCCAAACCACAAGAAGAAGTACACTTAAAAAAAAAAAAAAAAAAAAAAAAAAAAAAAAAAAAAAACTCTTCCTATATGTGTCCTTCCCAACCTCGAAAAGAAATACAATTATTTCTAAAAAATACGTTTATGTATGTTTGCACGTCATGAAGAATGTTAACATTTCACATTGAGCTGGTAGCTTGACATGAGAACATTAATCTTTCATACAGTTTGTCTATTATGGATTACCTGCACTCAACCAAGCACATATTGAAATAACAGAACAATAGTTCACAAACAACCTTGCTCAGATTTAAACTGAATATGAATTTAATTTTTTATGTGGGAGTTGTAGATACAAGGATGGGCGAGTCTTGACTTTGGCCTTTTTTATATTTCACTCTATGGCTGTGGAAAAGGAAGAACTTAAAGGTGTATTTTTTAGCGTATCGGTGTCACCAGTAAAATGAAACGTAAGCAATTTTCAAGAGAAAGAAGGACGATTTTCAATCATGTACGATAATATTTATACATGTAATGTCCACAAGTACACACACACACACACACACACATATATATATATATATATATATATATATATATATACTTATATACACATACACATATATATATACACACATATATATATGCATACATATATATATATATATATATACATATATATATATAAATATATATATACACACATGTATATATATATATACATATAAATATACTGTATATATACTCACATATATACTATACATATATATATATATATATATATATATATATACATATATATACGCACACCGTTTTCCCCACCGTTATCCCTAAACATCATCCTTCACATTATATATAGTATTATATATATATATATATATATATATATATATATATATATATATATATATATATGCACACCGTTTTCCCCAGTTATCCCTAAATATCATCCTTCACATTATATACAGTATTTTATATATACCTATATATATATATATATATATATATATATATATATATATATCAAGATATCTAGATATATAGATAGATAAAAAGAGAACTATTGTGACCTTAAAATTGGATCTCGAGCAAAAGAAGGAAAACGCGTCAACAATTAGCCAGAAATGTTTGTGTCCTTCTGTTAATGATCTCACTTTTTTACTCATTTGTTTTTCTGCCATTATTCCAGAAAGAACCGAAATCCATTCAGAGGTATTTACAGCGAAAGCAACAACGCAATCTGATATCGATTATTACTTGGAGAAGTTTCTGATAGTTATATATCACTTCTCAATGACTAGCAAGCATTTATCATTGTCATTTAATTAAGGTTGATCATTAATATCAATATGTATCGTCGGGATTTTTCACCGCCAATTTGTCCTAGAACTAGGAAAGGACTCAGAGTGCAGACCTCCGCCACAGCAGCTTATTTCTCGAAACCAGCTTGCCTTTCCCAGAATCAAATTAGACCGTAGGCGTATTTGAAGTCTGTGACAACCATGTGAGAACCTGGGTTAATTCGGTCGACCTT
>NC_090759.1:33648984-33668984 GCF_036898095.1 Palaemon carinicauda
CAAGGGTATGTAGATCAAGTCTTTTTTTTTTCAGGGAATTAGTGATTTGAGAAGTTCTATAGTTATGATAGAAGTCTGTATAAGGCATAATAAAACTTTTACAAGATATTAATTGAATAAGAAGGAAAGCAATCACCATTTCATAACAAAGAAATGAGATGATTACATCAATTAAAATTTTTCTATTGTAGATGTAATGACGACAGAGTGAATGATTTGAAAAAACAGTTGTTGTGTTCCTGGCAGTTTTCTATCTTTATGGATGGAGTGATGTAAACAATCACGAAAAGGATAGAATAATGAAAAGTCGCATATTTTATAAACGCTATTACTCAAAATCCTTTACACAGGTATATAGGATTTAATAAAAAAATGTTAAATTGAACTGAATATTTTTTGGAAAATTTAACTAGAATTGATATAAAAAGGAGCAAGGTAAAAATAAAACGCCGAAAGACAACTGAAAATGATTTACGTTAGAAAAAGGGGGAAAATTTTTCAATTGAAATAATCATTTGTACTTAAGAGGAAAAATACTTATTATTTTTTTTCAATCGCTAATGAGTTCTCTTTTTTTGTACCTTTTCCTATGTGGTAATAACTGGAAATGGCACATCTGTAATTATTCAAAGATCCGTCTAACAAAATTGTGGGTTGCGCGAACATCATTCCATTCTTTATACCATAGAAATTCCTGGTTTAAAAAATGAAACCTCACTTACAACAGATATTATCACTGTAGGACTGGATTAAATAATGCATCATTAATTTCATTTTCCATGGAAAAATAGGAATGTATCCGACAGCGTGGGAGGGAATGCACTTGCCTATTCCAAATACCTATCAAAATAATATTTTGAGAGGGCTTTTCATGATTTTCTCCATAAACCGTAAATAAAAGTATTTAATCCATCTCAATGTTGGTAGACCTACAAAGAAAGACCAGTTAATTTCTCAATATCTTATCTCCGGGTCCACTTTTCCATGAAATGCTTGAAACCTGATATAAGAAATGAATCAGTATGAAATTAAACTATGATGGTAATAAATTCAATGGATGTATGACGTCAACTCTAGCCCGAGTTTGGATCAGTGGAATAGCATGGTCTTTCGCTCCCTGCCAACAGGTATTGGATCCATAATTTCAAATCGATTTTTACCCCTTATTAGCTATGATGGACTTGCTAGTTTTCAAGTAGTAGTTCATTCACAAACTGAGTCCAATCCTCATGGATACCACACTCAACCAGTAAGTGATTTTCAGTAAAAGAGAAACAATTAGACATTGGAAGATGACCAAACTTAGCTATGATGGACTTGCTAGCTTTCAAGTAGTAGTTCATTCACAAACTGTGTCCAATCTTCATGGCTATCACACTCAACCAGTAAGTGTTTCTCAGTAAAAGAGAAACAATTAGACATTGGAAGATGACCAAACTTAGCAATGATGGACTTGCTAGCGTTCAAGTAGTAGTTCATTCACAAACTGTTTCCAATCCTTATGGATACCACAATCAACCAGTAAGTGTTTCTCAGTAAAAGAGAAACAATTAGACATTGGAAGATGATCAAACTTAGCTATGATGGACTTGCTACCTTTCAAGTAGTAGTTCATTCATAAACTGTGTCCAATCCTTATGGCTACCACACTCAACCAGTAAGTGTTTCTCAGTAAAAGAGAAACAATTGGACATTGAAAGATGGCCAAACTTAGCTATGATGGACTTGCTAGCTTTCAAGTAGTAGTAGTTCATTCATAAACTGTGTCCAATCCTTATGGCTACCACATTCAGCCAGTGAGTGTTTCTCAGTAAAAGAGAAACAATTAGACATTGAAAGATGACCAAACTTAGCTATGATGGGCTTGATAGCTTTCAAGTAGTAGTTCATTCAACAAACTGTGTCTAATCCTCATGGATACCACACTCAACCAGTAAGTGTTTCTCAGTAAAAGAGAAACAATTAGACATTGAAAGATGATGACCAAACTTAGCTATGATGGACTTGCTAGCTTTCAAGTAGTAGTTCATTCCTATGGTTCATTCATAAACTGTGCCCAATCCTTATGGCTACCACACTCAACCAGTAAGTGTTTCTCAGTAAAAGAGAAACATTGAAAGATGACCAAACTTAGCTATGATGGACTTGCTAGCTTTCAAGTGGTAGTAGTTCATTCATAAACTGTGTCCAATCCTCATTGCTACCACACTCAACCAGTAAGAGTTTCTCAGTAATAAAGAAACAATTAGACATTGGAAGATGACCAAACTTAGCTATGATGGACTTGCTAGCTTTCAAGTAGTAGTTCATTCATAAACTGTGTCCAATCCTCATGGATACCACACTCAACCAATAAGTGATTCTCAGCAAAAGAGAAACAATTAGACATTGGAAGATGACCAACCATTCAAACACTCAGGGCTTGATATTGTTTTCTCTTTGGCATTCAATAGCATAACACATGAAAATATGGTGAGAACAAGAAACCTGAACATTAATCTTTAATATGAATATTTGCACGAATTAGTTACAAGGACCCTAGGAACTCTAGCATATTCAATCCTATTTTTCCTTCGCATATTTACAACTATTCTGCCTGAATTTCGTATGTCATATTTACTACTATTCGTTTGGTTCTAATAAAATGATATTTAAACCTTGGAGGAAAGAGAGGAGAGGTCAATGGCGTTTTACCTTTCACACAACTCTGACATATCACCTGTGTTTGAATATTGTAAGAACGTCCGGGGGTGAAAAATTCATAATTATGCCCCCAAGCTCCATTGATGACGACAATATGAACTCACTCTCTCTCTCTCTCTCTCTCTATAGAAATGTTATTTGTTGTGCTTACGAGCATGAGACAAAGAAATTAAAACGATCAATACGAAAAGGATTGTTATAAGGACTAATTATAATCATCATCATCATCTACTACGCCTATTGACGCAAATTGTCTCGATTAGATTTCGTCAGTCGTCTCTATCTCTAGCTTTTAAATCAATAAGTCCCCATTCATCATCTCCTATGTCACACTTCATAGTCCTCAGCCATGTGGGCCTGGGTCTTCCAACTCTTCTATTTTGTACCAACCGTGTGTCACACAATTGTACATAATTCCTTTTGTATATATTATGCTTGTATCTTCGCTCTTTCCTCGCACTAAAACGAACATGAAAATTCATGTCAGCTTTTCTCCTCTGTAACATTGTTAATATTTGAACATGAAAATTCTTGTTGCTTTGAGATTTTGTATATAAAGGAGTGTTCTTTAATAAACAACTCAGTTGATTGCATCCTGCCTTTGAGTCATAACCTCTCTCTCGGCACCGTCACATTGGTGACCCCGGAAGTCGACTCTCTCCCACTGCCTTCCACCCCCACCTCGCCCCTCCATCGTTGGTACTATGACGGACTCTACTACAGCAGTTGGCGCTGCGGCCGCCCCATTGAAACTTTCCCCGTTCGCCAGCGGAGAGGCATTTGCTTGGTTTCAGCGCGCAGAAGTCCAGTTTCGCATCAACGGCGTGACTTGCTCAACCACCAAAGCAGATTATGTTCTCGCGGCGATACCCGAGGACACCTTCCCGGAAATATCCGACTGGCTTTGTGAACAAGGAGACACGCCAATAGCGTATGACGCCCTCAAAACATACCTTCTGCAGCAGTACTCGCCGTCACCAGCCGCCCGTGTAGCAAAGCTTTTTCAGCTCTCGCAACAACCGTTGGGGGACCAAAGGGCTTCGCTTGCCCTCAGGGAAATGACCAGAATCGCTCGCCTTCAACCTTCCGCAGACGGCTCTCCTCATGAGGTGAACCTACTTCGTGCCCTTTGGATACGCCGTTTACCCGGACCTATACGCGCTGCCATACCAGATGTTGATAGTTTACCCATAAAGGACTTGATGACCAAAGCCGACGCCCTTATGGACAGCCACTTCCAGACCTCCATCAACGCCTCCACCCCTGACGAAGAGGATGCTTATTCAACGTCAACTGAAGCTGACATGAATGCCATAGGACATACACGCCAACACCGTGACGTGCCGAAGCAGAGACAAAGCCGCCCACCACCCACCAATCGCTCGCGCCCCAACAAACGACTTCTATAGCCACTTACTACCTCACATCCGCCGCAGATTTGCTACTACCACTTCAGATTCGGGGCAACTGCGAAGAAATGTGCCAAGGATTGTCAGTGGCCAAAAAATGTGTAAGTAGGCCATCGCTCGTGGCGGTGGCCTCCCGTGTTTCCAATCTTTTCTTTTTACAGGATGCAGGAACGGGCGTGCGATTTTTGGTAGACACGGGTGCTTGTCGTTCTCTTTTGCCAAGGAAACTCTTCAAGACACGACGTAGTCTGTCTACATCTGCCGACGTCCGCTTGGTAGCTGCCAACGGATCTGCGATACCCACCTACGGTTACGAGAACCTCACATTATTGTTCGGAAACGGTAAATTCAATTGGAAGTTTCTTGTTGCTGACGTCACATTGCCAATCCTCGGTGCGGATTTCCTCTCTCATTTCCACCTTCTGGTCGATGTCACCCACCGACGATTGTCAACGCAGACTCGTACTTGTCGACACCTCTTCAACCTGCCCCCTCTAACCTTGCTCTCCACATTAGCGCACCCACGGATGCCTACGCCCACCTCCTCACGTCGTACCCCGAAGTTTTCTATCCAGAACTTCGCCAAACGCCCACGGTTCCTGCCAAGCACGGTATTTATCACCATATCAAGACGACGGGACCCCCAGTCTTCGCAAAATTGAGACGTCTGGCACCGGAACAATTGGCAGCTGCCAAACAGACGTTCGCCGAAATGGAGGAAATGGGCCTTTGCCAAAAGGCCTCCAGCCCATGGTCGTCACCCTTACACATCGTTCTGAAGAAAGACGGCTCCCTCCGTCCGTGCGGGGATTACAGGCGCCTGAACATGCAAACAGAACCGGATAACTACCCCCTCCCAAACATTGCCGACATGACCTCCTACCTGCACAAAGCAAAGGTTTTCTCTAAGCTCGATCTCCTGAAGGGGTATTATCAGGTGCCTATGAACCCAGAAGACATCCCCAAGACTGCCATCACCACTCCGTTTGGTACATACACCTTCAATTACTCCTGTTTTGGCCTTCGTAATGCTGGGGCCACGTTTCAACGTCTCATGGATGGCATCTTAGGGGACCTCCCTTTTTGTGTATGTTATGTGGACGACATACTTGTGTTCTCCTCCTCAAAAGAGGAACACCTCCGTCACCTGCGCATCGTGCTCGACCCCCTGCAACAAAACGGCCTTGTAGTCCGGTACGACAAGTGTACCTTTGGCGCTAACGAAGTGTCGTTCTTAGGGCACCGCATCACTCCTGAAGGTGTCCATCCCCTCCCTGAGAAGGTAGCAGCTGTTCAGAACTTCCCCGTGCCCTCGACCGTCAAAGCTCTGCAGGAATTCTTGGGCATGATCAACTATTATCACCGTTTTCTGCCAGCCATTGCCACCACTCTTGCTCCCCTCTACGCCTCCCTCAAGGGCAAGCCGAAGGACCTGAAGTGGGGTCCCCTTCAAGATGCAGCCTTCTGCAATGCAAAGAAGGCCCTATCAACTGCTGCGGCTCTCACTTTTCCTATCCCACAAGCCCCTCTCCTTCTCTCCACCAATGCCAGAGACGTCGCTATTGGTGCAGTACTCGAGCAGGTGGTCAACGGCTCGCCCCGCCCATTGGCCTTCTTCAGCAGAAAACTGTCCAAGGAAGAATCGGGTTATTCTACCTTCGATCGAGAATTGCTGGCGGTGCACTTGGCTGTCCGTCACTTTCGCCATTTCTTAGAAGGTACGCCCTTCGTCATTCGCACAGACCACATGCCTCTGGTGCACGCCTTTACTCGACAGTCTGATGCCTGGTCCCCCCGGCAACACCGACATCTCTCCGCCGTGGCTGAATACAATTGCACCCTTCAATACGTCCCTAGGAAAATGAATCCCGTTGCCGATGCCCTGTCAAGAAACATGTTGGCTGCCGTTCAACTGGGATTGGATTACAATGCCCTGGCTGAAGGCCAACGACAGGATCCAGAGTATCAAGCATGTAGGACATCCTGCACGTCCCTCTGTTGGGAAGACTTTCCCCTCGAAGACTCCAACACCATCCTCCTCTGTGACGTCAGTACTGGCAGACAGCGACCTTGGATTCCTGCTCCCATGCGCCGACAGGTGTTTGATTTCATTCACGGCCTTTCACATCCCTCGTGCTGTTCTACTGCACAGCTGCTGAAGGCAAAGTTCATTTGGCACGGCATTTCTTAGGATGCTAAGAATTGGGTCCGCGCCTGTACTTCTTGCCAAACTCCCAAAGTACATCGACACACGGATTCAGGAGTGGGCACCTTTCCTCAACCTCAGCGTCGTTTCGCACATATTCACGTCGACGTTGTAGGCCCCCTACCCACATCAAGAGGACATCGTTACCTGTTTACCATCATCGACCGCTCCATCCGTTGGCCTGAAGCCATTCCCATGGAAACTGCAACGTCCGCCTCATGATCATCTGCCTTACTCTCTGGATGGATTGCAAGATTTGATATCCCTGAACATATTACTTCTGACAGGGGAACCACTTTCACCTCTCAATTGTGGACATCATTAGCGAATCTCCTAGGCACCACCCTACATCAGACAACAGCCTACAACCCCGCTGCCAATGGAATGGTTGAACGTTTTCATCGCACCCTCAAAGCAGCTTTGATGTCCTGCTGCAAGGATTGCAATTGGTTTACTCAGCTTCCCTGGGTCCTCCTGGGACTATGGACCACTCCTAAAGACGCCCTCGACGTATCGGCAGCTGAAATGGTGTATGGCGACCCGTTGGTCGTCCCTGCCGAATTTTTTCCTTCTACAACCTCCTCCGACGATCTCCAGCGCATACGTCACGTTGTGGGAAAATTTACTCCATGCCGCCAGATTTACAAGCCCCCAGCAAAGCATCACATACCAACAGAATTGCACTCTGCAACGCACGTCTTCCTATGCAACGACACTACCAAGCCACCACTAACGCCCCCTTACACGGGCCCTTTCCTTGTGATCCGACGCAGTCCGAATGCATTCCTACTAAACATTCGTGGCAAAGAAGACTGGATCTCCATTGATCGTCTAAAACCTGCTTATCTCCTGCCAGATGACCCGCCTACAGTTCGCCTCTCTAGATCAGGGCGCCCTATTTAACTTGTACAGTATGTCATTTTTAGGGGGGGAGCCATGTACCAACCGTGTGTCACACAATTGTACATAATTCCTTTTGTATATATTATGCCTGTATCTTCGCTCTTCCCTTGCTCTAAAACGAACATGAAAATTCATGTCTGCTTTTCTCCTCTGTAACATTGTTAATATTTGAACATGAAAATTCTTGTTGCTTTGAGATTTTGTATATAAAGGAGAGTGTTCTTTAATAAACAACTCAGTTGATTGCATCCTGCCTTTGAGTCATAACCTCTCTCTCGGCACCGTCACAATTTCCTTGTTTTGTGGATCACAGGTCCCTCTCTACTTGTATTATTTGGCTCGGTGTTCCGTCCATGAGGTAGCGTGGAGAAATGTTATCCTGGTTACAAATTATTATTATTATTATTATTATTATTATTATTATTATTATTATTATTATTCTCTCTCTCTCTCTCTCTCTCTCATGAGGTAGCATCATCTACGCCTATTGACGCAAAGGGCCTCGGTTAGATTTCGCCAGTGGTCTCTCTTAAGCTTTTAAATCAATGCTTCTCCATTCATCTTCATCTACTACACGCTTCATAGTCCTCAGCCATGTGGGCCTGACTCTTCCAACTCTACTAATGCCTTGTGGAGCCCAGTTGAAAGTTTGGTGAACTAAATATAAAACGGATTTTGAGCGAAGCCAAAAATCTATTTTTGGGTGAGATGGCCATGTGGTCCTGATGGAAGTTCCTATAGGGTAGCTTCCTAGGGTATATTACAACTACGGCGATATTCCCAGAGAATTTACCTTAGGGTACCAGAATTCTAACTCCTGGAGCGAGTATCCCTTGTGAAAGGGATATCGCGACATATCAGAGGACGTATTCTTGACACGCCACATGGCAATCTGCATCCTGGACAGAGATTTCGTCTCGTAGGAGGTGATTGGCAAGAAACAAATTCGGGAAAGAAAAAGGGGAGCCGCTCCCAAGGGTTCCCTATCCTCCGATTCGTATGCGTGCCTGGCGCCAATCCTGGCGCCATCTGTATTCCTTGTAGCGTACACGAGGTGCTACAGATACTGTATGTAGGGAGGGGTCCTACAGCCCTTTCTTAGAAAGGCAAAGGCGGGTCCATCAGGACGACATGGCCATCTCACCCAAAAATAGATTTTTCGCTTCGCTCAAAATCCGTTTTTTGGGCTCAAGCCATGTCGTCCTGATGGAAGTGTACCAGAGCATTACTGTATCTGTGGATTCTCAGAACGTGCCGTACTCCCCGGAGGTAATTTTTCCCCGGTCAACTAGACCTAGACACCTAAGATGTTACCGTTATACATCTTTTCAACTAACTATAAACTATGTTAGAGCTTCCTGCCCCCTACAGGGAAGAGTCCTACTAGACTCTGGAAAAGTCTCGAAGAGTACATATACCTATGTATGAATACCAGGCAAGCTAATATAGTGGTCTCGCCCTATATTAAGTAAAGCATAGTTTGTAAAGAACCACTGCGTCAATATATATTGACCAGTAATCCGCACAATACTTGTATTGGACAAAGGTTTATATCCGCATAGGAAGAAACTAATAAAACCGCCCTCGTCCCTTTATGGGACGGAGTCCTCCCATTAGGGGACTACATAAACCAATGCAACATAGCTTGCATAACAGAACAATTCTATTAGAATTATCCCAGATAAGGTACATAGAATAAATGCTCAATTATACCAATAAATTGACACAGGTGAAAGAGACGCAAGGTTCTCAAGAACAAGTTTATTGACAGACAATAAATAGACAGGTTAACAACAATTATATATATATATATATATATATATATATATATATATATATATATATATATATATATATATATAATAGAAGATAACCCAAAACTTTAAGCATAAGTATGATAGTAAACAGAACTTGTTTATCTGAAAGAAAAAACATTAAATGCCACTTTTTTAAGATACCGAGGTATCAAGTCATAAAAGTCTGTATTAAAAATCAATCACATTAGCGTTAAAAACGCTCGGCACACATGTCTGTACTTATGCTAGGTTCACCTTTGGAAAAGGAATAGTCTATGTGGGCACTCGGTGCCCTCATTTAGTTTGTAGTACAGTATGTACCTACACACTCACCCTGGACTTAATCGTCCCAATTAAGACCACTGTTCCTCGCAGAGTTAAACAGTAGGGTTAACTACACGACCCACTGCTACCACAGATCTCTTTAGTTCCTCTACTTGCTTCGCATAGTGGCGAAAGAACACTCTGGAAGACTTCCAGCCCGTGTATGAACGGAGATGTTCAAAATCCATACAATTAAAGAAATTTAGGGATGAGGCAACTTTCCTCGGATCGTGACCTGCGGGTGTACTGTCAGGATCCGCTCTGCGAATAAAATATGTGATTTTCGCTCTGAGTTGATTCAGAGATAAATTTGAGCCTGATGTTTCTCCCCTGAATAGTTGACCACCCTTGAAGTCTGAAGTTCTAAGAAGATAGACCTTTAGGCATTCTACTGGACATAGAGATGCATCTTCTTTCAGAGGGCAGATTCTCCAGGGACCCCACCTGTTGGTGGGTAACTCATTCTTGGCGAGAAACGTAGGATCCGGAAACAGGTTCAGTTCCCCCCCATCCAGGAACTGAACACGACCTGCCTCTCTCGAGAGGGCTACGATCTCACTAACCCTGGCCCCGGACGCGAGTGCAAATAGGAAAATAACTTTTTGTGTCAAATCCTTTAACGCACATTCTTCATTGCTCAACAGGGAGGCGAAATGAAGAACTTTGTCTAAAGACCATGAAATGGCCTTTGGAGGTGCTGAAGGTCTGAGCCTAGCACAGGCTTTCGGAACTTTATTAAAGATCTCGTTACCTAGGTCGATCTGGAAGGCAAATAAAATGGGTCTCATCAAAGCAGATTTACACACTGAAATCGTGTTAGCTGCCAACCCTTGACCATGGAGGTGGATGAAGAAAGATAAGCAGAAGTCTGTTGAGATCTCCTGCGGATTCTTTGCCTTTACAAAGGCCACCCATTTTCTCCAAGATGACTCATATTGCCTTCTAGTCGATTTGCACTTATATTCCTCTAGGAAGTCTATGCTGGCTTTCGAAATCCCGAAACGCTTTCTCACCGCAAGGGCGAGAAAATCATGAGCTGCAGGGTCCCGGTTTTCTGTAATGAAGCGCAGACAGTCGACTTCTGGACTCGCTGGGTCAGAACTGGATGTGGTAGCGGCACAAACTTCAGCTGTAGTTCCAACGCCAAGGGGAACCACATGCTGTTCGGCCACTTGTGGGCCACTATTGCCGCTACCCCCTTGAAGGATCTCAGTTTGTTGAGGACCCTCAACAGAAGGTTGTGAGGGGGGAACAGATAAATCCTGGACCATCTGTTCCAGTCGAGGGACATCGCGTCCACTGCTTCCGCTAATGGGTCCTCGTACGGGAACACGTACAGGGGCAACTTCTTGTTGTCTTTCGTTGCAAAGAGGTCTATCTGCAGTTCTGGGACTTGATTCAGAATGAAGGAGAATGATCCTGCGTCTAAGGACCATTCCGACTCTATTGGTGTGAACCTGGATAGAGCGTCCGCTGTCACGTTGCGGACTCCTTGAAGGTGAACTGCCGACAGGTACCACTTCTTCTTTTCCGCCAATCGGAAAATGGCCAACATCACCTGGTTGAGAGGTGGTGACCTCGACCCTTGTCGATTCAAGCATCTCACAACCACCTCGCTGTCCATCACCAATCTTATGTGGATCGAGTGACGCGGGGAGACTTTCTTTAAGGTAAGGAGCACTGCCATAGCTTCTAGAAAGTTTATGTGAAAGGTCCTGAATAGCTTGGACCAAGTCCCCTGGACTTTTTTCCGATGAGAGTGACCTCCCCATCCCTCCTTTGAGGCGTCTGAGTGAATCGTCATCGACGGGGGAGGTGGCTGAAGAAGAACCGACTTCTTTAGATGTCTGGCTTGGGACCAAGGCCTGAGAAGAGTACGTAGCCGAGGCGGCACTGGTCTTCTCAGATCTCTTCGCGCGTTTGATGCATACCTTCTCCAAACTCCGGTTGCATCCTTTAGCTGTGCTCTTAGCACTGGGTCTGTCACCGAAGCAAACTGGAGAGAGCCTAGTACCCTCTCCTGTTCGCGTCTTGATATCCTTTCGGAATCTAGAAGTCTCTTGACAGAGCCCGCTATCTCCTTCCTTTTCTTCGTCGGGATGGAGAAACAGTGTGACAAAAGGTCCCAGTGGATTCCCAGCCACTGGAACTTTTGGGATGGAGAAAGTCGAGACTTTTTTCTGTTGATCTTGAAGCCTAGGTACTCTAGGAACTGGATCACCTGACTGGAAGCTTGCAAGCATTCGGTCTCGGATGCTGCCCACACCAGCCAGTCGTCCAGGTAGGCTACTACCTGAATTCCCTTTAGGCGTAATTGTTTGAGAGCTGCGCTCGCAAGCTTCGTGAAAATCCTTGGGGCTATGTTTAGCCCAAATGGCATGGCTCTGAAGGCGTATAGTCTCCGTTGTAGCCTGAACCCTAGGTAGGGGGAGAGTCGACGGCTGATTGGGATGTGCCAATAGGCGTCTGACAAGTCTATAGAGACTGAGTATGCCCTCTTGGGCAGTAAGGTCCTTATGTGTTGCAGTGTTAGCATTTTGAATTTGCAATTCACTATGAACTTGTTGAGTGGCGACAAGTCCAGAATGACTCTGAGCTTTTCCGAGTCTTTCTTGGGAACACAAAACAGCCTCCCTTGGAATTTGATGGACTTCACCTTTCGGATCACCTTTTTCTCCAACAGTTCTTGAACGTACTCCTCCAGAACGGGGGTGGAGTGTTGGAAAAACCGAAGGCACGGGGGTGGAGTGCTGTACCAGCTCCAGCCCAGTCCATTCTTGAGTAGGCTTTGGGCCCAGGGATCGAAGGTCCAACGATCCCAAAATTTCATCAGTCTCCCTCCTACCGGTATCATTTCACTTGGACTGCCGTCCTGAGGTCTTGCCTCCCTGACCACGACCACCTCTGAATCCCCTTCCCCTTGAGGGGCGCCTAGACGAGCCTCTGGCTGCTCCTCTAGGCTTTGCTCGAAAGGAAGAAGACTGTCCTTCGAACGTTGGGGTGAATGCCGTGGACTGACCTGGCACAGCCTGGGGTACCCACTGAAAAGTGGTCGGGGTTTGTGCCACCATCTGGGGCACTGGAGGCAATGGCAATTGCAGTTGCTGTTGCTGTCTAGAGGGCTTGGCTGGCCGAGACGGTAGCCTAGTCCTCATATTCTTCCTCTTTGGTTGAGGACCCTCATCCGGGGAAGACTTTCTTTTGATAGCCAGGCCCCACTTCTGGAGAAGGTTTCTATTCTCCACGGCGGCCTTATCAACAACTTCTTTGACCTCATCGGTAGGGAAAAGGTCTTTTCCCCAAATGTTGGAGGAGATTAACTTCCTTGGCTCGTGCCTCACCGTAGCCCCGGTGAACACGAACTCCCTACAAGCTCTCCTTGCCTTGACGAAGCTATAAAGGTCCTTCGTCACTGTGGCTAGGTGAGTCTTAGCCACCACCATGAACATTTCATGGACCTTGGGGTCACTTGCCATCGTCTCAAGAGTAGTCTGATGAGACATTGAGGCAGCCAGTCTTTCTTTTGTCTCGAACTCTCTTCGTAAAAGAGTCGGACAACTTGGGGAGGTCCTCGCCGAATTGCCGTCCGGCAATATCAGCCTCCAACTTTCCCACTGAGAACGTCAGATGGACATCCTTCCAGTCTTTGTGGTCCATAGGCAGGGCCAGCGACAAGGGTTTACACTCCTCCAGGGAGGGGCAAGGCTTGCCGGCCTCGACTGCCTTTAGGACAGCCGCAAACCCTTTCTGTAAAAAGGGGAAGGCTCTAGCAGGAGAGGACACAAAGGCAGGGAGCTTCTTGCTCAATGCAGCTACCTTCGAGTTAGAGAAGCCCCTTTCCTTCATCGAGGATGAAAGTAGGGCTTGAGCCTTAGCGTGGTCCATGATTATGACCTCCTTCGGCTCTGTCTCCTCCCTTGAAGCTGGTTCTTTTCTCAGCCGGACATAGCAGTCCGGATATGATGCCTTGCTGGGCCAGAATTCCACCTCCTCTAGGGGAACTGAACCCAGCTTATCCGAGATGACGATCTTTCCAGTCGTCATCGGCATGTGCTCAGCATACCTCCATGGGTTAGCATCTGAGCATAAGGGAAGGTCTTTCACATTGAGCCTTTTCCGGGGCCCATGTGATTCTGCCAGGGACTGCATCCGCAGTTCCATAGCAGCCGCCTTCTCCTGATTCTCCTTCTGCATTTGTTGGATCATTCCAACAATCGAAGAGAGGGCCTGTCCCAGTTCTACTGGGAGACCGGCCGATGTTGAGGGAATAGGCTCCGGAATCTGAACCGGAGTAGCCGACACCTCGTCGACCTCATCCTCTACGACGTCCGGGGCTTGAACTTCATCCTGACCTTCTGCCAGGAGGTCTTGTTCCAAACGCTCGTCCACGTCAGACATCCTGTCATCTAACTGGATGTCTTGCATCGCGACCGCGACTTCAACGTCCACCTGGACCTGATCTTGGGGGATCTCCTCTTGAGGCTGGGGAATCACAGCATCAGCTGATGCCTTGGGAAAAAGATACGCCCTCATCTTCTCACTTGGAAGATAAGGGCCAGAGGTGTTCTTTTGGAAGCCCCTTACCCAGGTACGAAGCTTCTCCCTTGCTATATCCCTTAATTCCGCCGTCCTAGGGGAATCAAAAGCCTCAGTAATCAGGTTAGTGCATACAGTACATACCTGAGGGTCCCAATACTGGAGATCATCCTTGGAGACAGCGCATGCTGCGTGTCTCCTACAAAACTCATGTCCGCAGAGGTACTTGCTGCGGACGTTGCAGAAAACATTTCCGCACTTCGGAGGGTCCTCCTGTAAAGAGAAGAAATTTCCATGAGTATCAAGTGAACTATGTATCACTGGATATGCATAGTATAGCATAACAATTCATAAAGGAAAGACACACACTTGTGTTTCCCTCACAACCCATTGTTGCAGCCTTCCAGATAATAAAATCAAATGGTTAATCTCTTCTAGAGTAACCAATGCAAGGTTTCCAGAGGAAACAGGTGGAGCTCACACCTAAGCAATGATTTTAAAATCCTGGATAATAGACAGGAAAGAACTCACTTTCCTATCTGTAGGGCAACAGCAAAGGGACGTGCAAGAAAACACAATAGTGTTAGAACACACAGTGCTGTACCAAAACACTTACCATAGTTTTCTTCTTACTGTATATGTTATACTGAAGAATACTAGCACAGTATAGGGGGATACGTGCCGGCCGGCACACACCATAACTAGCTTTAATGTATACTACTTAACAGCTATAAGGCGGCAGCACTCTGGTTCAAATGCATGTGCCGGCCGGCAGCAACTGCCGGCCGGCAACAGCCAATGTCGGCCGGCAACTACACAAGGTAGTACCCAGCTGCCGGCCACACTCTTGGTGACCGGCAGACAAGGGCTGACATAAGCCGGCCGGCAAAGGTACAAGACCGATGCCAGCCGGCAGCAAAAGAACCAGAGGACTACACCTGCCCGGCTGCCGGCCTCATAGGCCGGCAGCCGGGTCGGGTACAGCACTAGAAGAAAAATAGAATGGATGCCGGGATAAGAGTGTACACAACCTCCAAGCCCGGCAATCCGAAAGAGTGCATATAAGGAAGGGGAGAATCTAATTCAGGCTTCCTGACCAATGCCGTCTGGCTCTACAGGCAGGCATGGATGAGGGACCAAGAGAGGTCCGGGCAGCACTCAAAAATGTAAGACCCTTGCCGGCCAGCAGCTCTGCCGGCCGGCAAGGGGCCGAGTCAATTCCACATCCTAACCTATACTAGGTCCAGATGTAGAACGACGTACAGTACTGTAATGGCTAGGCCATTACGGAGAAAGAGGGGGAAGGGACAAGAGGGTCCTACCAACCTTGCTTTAGTGACAGATCACCCGCAGCCAAGAAACTTATCTTAGCCTAAGGGAGATCTAAGGGGGAAGGCCAGCAATACTTGCCAGCTCCCAGAGCACCAAAGCAAGGAAGGTGTTGCTACTCCCAGGGAAAGAAACTTATCCTCCCCCGAGAACAGCAACAAGGACTAGTCTGGTAGATCACAAAAGAAGGACTCATATCCACAGAAACCTTCGGTAGTGACCTAAGGAGGCTAAGCCCCCTTTGTCTGTGTCAGGCCAGCGAGGGAGACTCTGCCCCAAGCCAGACAAACACAGACTCAGACTAAAAAACTCTGTTGTTCTGTCCCTCTTTGAACCATACTACAGGAACAGGAAGGTACAGTAACACCCCAGTATAGTTTTATCGAAAATAAATTCGGAAAAAACCACTTAGGGATAAGCCCAAGGCTTAAACAGAGGGAAAGGGATTGCATATCTTCTCCGAAGAAAAGAAAGCAACCGGGGAGTATGATAAAGTATACTAAGGCTCCATAAGCAACTTAGCCTAGGCACCAAGAGAATCGATTACCTAAATCACCGAAACTCACTCGTATACTATCTTGGAAATATTCCACACAGTCTTAAATGTATAAAACATAGCCTAAAGCTTCAATAAAATTTTTATTACACTCGGAAAAACCAAAATCATGCATGCAGTACTAGGACCAAACGACTAGGCTACATGGCCTAGCGTAGGCCAGAATGGCGAATACTTCGCCAAAATAATACTAAGCACGAAAGGAAATCCTATGTAATGCTAAATAGCTAAAATTTATTAAAGCAAAACAACCGGGAATGTCGCTCTGACTAACTAAACTTATACCTAGCGAGCGACAGCGTCCAGGACGCCTCCGGTAGGCTACGGCTCTTGTATCAAAGATTAATCCTATTAATCACTCAAAAATTTACCAAGAGCCTACATTTATACATAAAAGACATTATACTCAACTTATCAGAGGCCGACGAAGACGGAGAAGCCATGAAAAGTAGAATAAATCCAAGATTTGCGAGAAACACAGGAAAAAACACCGAGTTGTTAAGCTACGCAAAAAGGAACACAGATGGTGCCAGGATTGGCGCCAGGCACGCATACGAATCGGAGGATAGGGAAGCCTTGGGAGCGGCTCCCCTTTTTCTTTCCCGAATTCGTTTCTTGCCAATCACCTCCTACGAGACGAAATTTCTGTCCAGGATGCAGATTGCCATGTGGCGTGTCAAGAATACGTCCTCTGATATGTCGCGATATCCCTTTCACGAGGGATACTCGCTCCAGGAGTTAGAATTCTGGTACCTTAAGGTAAATTATCTGGGAATATCGCCGTAGTTGTAATATACCCTAGGAAGCTACCCTATAGAAACTTCCATCAGGACGACATGGCCATCTCACCCAAAAAACTAAATATATACAAACCTAAAAATATAAAATTGGATATTATGGCTGCTATTAACGGAACGTCATCTCTGCAACATCCGATGAAATCCTAATTATTATTATTATTATTATTATTAATAATAAAGATATTATTATTATTATTATCATCATCATCATTATTATTATTATTATTATTATTTTTATTATTATTATTATTATTATTATTATCATTATTATTATTATCACCACCATTATCATTATTATTATCATCATCATCATCATCATCATCATTATTATTATTATTATTATTATTATTTATTATTATTATTACTAGCTAAGCTAAAACCCAAATTGGAAAAGCAAAATGCTATAAGTCCAAAGGGTTCCATCAGGGAAAAATAGCCCAGCGAGGAAAGGAAATAAGGAAATAAACGATATAAGAGGTAATAAAAAATTAAAATAAAATATCTAAAAAATAAAATATCAAAATCATTCAATGAAGAAGGCAGCAGAGTTCTGTTATTAAACGATCTTTCTATTTTTCAACATAAGGTAATTACCAAGAGCCAAACTCTTACGGTGAAAACTTCAGCCATTACAACTTCATTAATTAGGTCTCTATCGCAGAGGCTTGCTTGTGACTTCTCTACTTTTAGCTTCGATAAAAAAAAAAGCTAGATGGAACATTTGTTTTTTCTTTATTTGTAAATTAAAAAGAGATGGAATTTTTTTTTAAAATTCAATAAAAAAAAGCTAGATGGCACATCTGTTTTTTCTTATTTTTAAATTAAATAAAAAAAGCAAGATGGAACATTTGTTTTTTTTTTATTTGTAAATTAAAAAAACTAAGATGAAACATGTTTTTTTTTTAATTCAATAAAAAAAGCTAGATGGAACATTTGTTTTTTTTTCATTTTTATAATCAATAAAAAGGCAAAATGGAACTTTAGTTTTTTTTTATTTTTAGATTCAATAAATAAAAAGCACGATTGAACATTTTTTTTTTATTTTTAGATTCAATATAAAAAGGCTAGAAGGAAGATTAATTTTTTCTTTAATTTCAAATTCAATAAAAAGAAGCTATATGGAACCTTTAATTTTGAATTTCAAATTCAATAAAAAAAAAGAGATGGAACATTTTCTTTTTTTAAATTCAATAAAAAAGCTGGTTGGAACATTGTTTTTTTTCTAATTATAAATTCAATAAAAAAGCTAGATAAAGAATTTGCTTTTTTGAATTTCAAATTCAATAAGAAAACTAGATGGAACATTTGTTTTTTAATTTCAAATTTAATAAAAACGCAAGATGGAACATTTATTTCTTTAACGTTAAATTTGATAAAAGAGCTTTATGGAACATTCGTTTTTTAATTTTAAATTCAATAAAAGAGCTACATGGAACATTTGTTTTTGAATTTTAAATTCAATAAAAAGGCTGCTAGTACCATTTTTTTTTTAAATTTTAAATTCAATATAAAAAGCTAGATGGAGTATTTGTTTTTTAATTTTAAACTCAATAAAAAAGCTATATGGAACATTTGTTTTTTGGAAGTTTAAATCTAATAAAAAAGGGAGATGGATCATTTGTTTTTTGAATTTAGAATTCCATCAAAAAACTAGATGGGATATTTATTTTTTTTAGTATTAGATTTAATGAAAAAGCTAGATGGAACATGTGTTTTTTTAATTTTAAATTCAATATGTAGATTAAAATAACTAATCCACGATTTAATGAAAAAGCTAGATGGAACATGTGTTTTTTTAATTTTAAATTCAATATGTAGATTAAAATAACTAATCCACGATTTAATGAAAAAGCTAGATGGAACATGTGTTTTTAATTTTAAATTCAATATGTAGATTAAAACAATCATTTCTAAGATTGGGAAGATGAATTGATTTATTTAAAAAAAATATATTTGGGGTATTAGTGACATTAAACTTTTATTAAAGATGTAATTTGTCAAAAATTAAACTTTTGAAATTGTAGGGTGCGTTGTAAATGGCTTGAATTAGGTAATTAATTTCATATACCAATAAATCCCAGGTAATTTATAAAAAAGGACATCATTGAAGTATTTATTATATCCCTTGACTAACACTTTTAGTCTTCATGGACTAACACTCATAACAATTACAACTGTTTTAATTATGGACCCACAACAAATAAACAAAACGAACCTAATTTTTCATTTAAGCAATACGATCTTCAGACTAATAAAAGATAATCGAAGTGATTCGTGCAACCCTAAAATCAAGATAAGACAATTAATTTTTTTTTATGTAATTAAAACGATCTTCAAACTGAAAAATGATAATCAAAGCGTATCATGCAACCTTCAAACAAAGATAAGAAAGTTAAAATAAATAGTAAAATCTAAATACAACCCTAAAATAAAGATTAAAAAATATATAGTTTCCGAAGGAAATCACCGGGAGCTCTGTCCATTCCTTCATAGAGATATATATCACAATGAATTTGCCAAAGCCATCATCGCTCAAATGTTTCCCTTTGGCCTATACTTCATCTCCCAAAGAGCGATTATAACCCATAAACGTTAGATTTAATGGGAATGAGGAATCATTCCAGTCCACGCGCCTGACATGAGAGAGAGAGAGAGGTAAGGAGGGAAGAGGTCAGGAGGGAAGGGGTAAAGAGGTAGGAGGTAAGGAGGGAAGGGGTAAAGAGGTAGGAGGTAAGGAGGGAAGGAGTAAGGAGGGAAGAGGTGAGGAGGGAAGAGGTGAGGAGGGAAGGGGTAAGGAGGGAAAGGGTAAAGAGGGAGGAGGTAAGGAGGGAAGAATTAAGGAGGGAGGAGTTAAGGAGGGAGGCGGTAGGAGGTAAGGAGGTAAGAGGGGGAAGAGGTAAGGAGGGAGTAGATAAGGAGGGAAGGGTAAGATGGAAGGGGGTAAGACGAAAGGAGGGAAGGTGTAAGGAGGGAGGGCGTAAGGAGGGAGGCGGTAAGAGGGGAATGGGTAAGGAGGGAGGTAAGGAAGGATGGGGAAAGGAGGGAGGAGGTAAGGAGGGAAGGGGTAAGGGGAGAGGAGGTAACGGGTAAGGAGGGAAGGGGTACGGAAAGGAGGTAACGGGTAAGGAGGGAAGAGGTAAGAGGTAAGGAGGGAGGAGGTAAGGAGGGAGGAGGTAAGGAGGGAAGAGGTCAGGGGTCAGGAGCGAGGAGGTAAGGAGAGAGGAGGTAAGGGGTAAGGAGAGAGGATGTATGGAGGGAGGAGGTAAGGAGGGAAGGGGTAAGGAGGGAGGAGGTAAGGATGGAAGGGGAAAGGAGGGAGGAGGTTAGGAGGGAAGAGGTAAGGAGGGAGGGGGTAAGGAGGAAGGAGGTAAGGGGTAAGGAGGAAGGAGGTAAGGGGTAAGGAGGAAGGAGGTAAGGGGTAAAGAGGGAGGAGGTAAG
>NC_090759.1:33681484-33688984 GCF_036898095.1 Palaemon carinicauda
CTCAGTAAGCAAGTTATAAAAATACCGGAATATACTTGGAAAAGTTAAATACTGGAATAAATAGAAAGGACAGGGAAGGCAGAGATGTGCCTAATCACTGGAAGCATCTGAGGGTGAACAGTTAGAATGGGGGAAGGTAAATATTACATGGAAAGAAAAGAGTAAGTAGAAAATCAGAAACCTAAATTCAGTATCTTCTAATTTTTTCCCAATACCTTTTCCGAGAAAAGTATCCAGACTTTTATAGGTCTACTTAGGTTTTTATTGTAGAAGGTTGATTTTGGGTTCACAGGACTCCCACTCAAGTGCATATATAGAATTTAATAGAATGTGTTCTATTTCTTGAGACACTTCTGTCCCTTGTACCACTAAATGTATTTAATGCAAAGTAGGTATTGTTTCTTTATTACACATTCCCTTGTACCTTAAATCCATTTAATACATATATTTCGTTCATGTACAGGTTTCTACGCCCTGATCTCGCACCGTGGACTGGTCTAAGAGTGTTATATGTCAACAAGTATCCAAGAAAGATTTAATTTTGCCCTTCAGGAAGTAAAATTTGTATTGGAAAAAAATGAAGCATATGCAAATTTCGTCACAATGGTTCGTGCTTTCTTGGATCTAGAACATCCGTTGAACTTGACACTGCCCAGAATGTTTTTTGAGTTAGTGGAAAATTAAGTTATGTGGTACATCATCACTTCTGTACCATGACCTTTCATGTCTACACCTATGCCCCCCCCCCCCCCTCCGAAAAAAAATATCCAGTGTCAGCGAGCAGACAGGAACAGACACCAATGCTTTCTGCCTCATCTGCTATAAACCAGCCATGCAGAAATATATATATATATATATATATATATATATATATTATACATATATATATATATACATACACACACACACACACATATATATATATATATATATATATATATATTAATATATATATATATATATATATACTGTATAGTCATGATTTTCAAAAGGTGAGCAGTAACCGTCTCTGATCATCTTTTGCATTTAGATCTATCCGGACTTTACCCTCTTGTACATAGCATACAGTGGTAATAGATATGCAGTAAATTTTAACAGTCTTGCCTTCTCCATCTATGACCAGATTGTACAGTGATCTTCCTGGTCTCACAGTACAACTTCAGCAGTTCAAACTTGCAGCAAATGTTATATATGACAGATCTATTCTAACATTGTTATTCATTTTAAACAATTTTATATTCTTAATTAATTAGTTCCTTATTTGATTTCCTCACTGGACATTTTCCATGTTGAAGCCCTTGGCCTTACAGTAACCTACCTATTCAACTATGGTTGTGGCTTAGCTAATAATAATAATTAATAATAACAATAATAATAATAATAATAATAATATAATAATAATAATAGACCACTAGATATAATTTAGCATATTTTAGATCCCATTAAAAATATAAAAAGTACCACTGTTTGTGATTAATTGTATAGTGTAATTACCTATTGAAAATAATGATAGTTTTTCAATCCATTTTGCAGGTACCATTAACAAAGGAGTTGCAAGAAAAGGCACATGCCGTGGGAGAAGACAATGTTTTGACGAAGGTTGTAGTTGAAGATGGTGTGGCCGACGAGCACAAGTACTACTCTTTCTCCACTAATGGTTTTCACAAAATGTTTGAGTACTCTGAAGCCAATTATGAAGATGTGTGTCTGTATTATTTGGTCTAGTCTGTTTATACTACTTATTTTGCAATGTTGTTATTTTGTCTGTTGTCCTGTACACTTTCCTGTATCATATATCTATTGCCAGATTAACTGTGTAATGAAGTCTTAACTTTTCCAGGTATGTACAGCAGGTTACGACATAACAATGACGAAGTTGTTGCAGGAAGCCCAAAATTGAACTGTAGTCAGAGGTGACAGTTGAAGAATGGAACACTTTGATGGACTAGTCTCCAACGTTCGTATTCTGGATGGCTATACTAAAATTTCAAAAGACAGTCTTCATATTCAGCTGGGCTCAACACTGTGGCAACTTCTTTCTCTGTGTGGAAAGTTTTCAAACTCACTACATTTTAGCACTTGACCACTACAATTAGGGAAGATGGTTTCCAATTCAGATAAAAGGTTTTCTAGAGCTTGATGAACATACACTCAATGCTTTTCAATCTGGAAGCTTCGTGGTCAAGAGCTTCAAGAAGTGGTTTTCTGTTCTCGTACCTAACCACACTATTGTCCTTGTTCCGGAAACAACATTACTTGTGAAGTGGCCGCCGTGTGGACCTATCTGCAGTGAACATTCAAGACTTCAACCAAAGCAGTTTTGAAATGAAAACACTGATGTATTCCACCATGACAAGGGAAAGACACGTCAATCAAGTTTTGCTGCAGATGCATGAAACCTCCATGTTATCTGGAGCAAGGGAAACCCACTCCTTGACTGGGCATATGATTTGGTCCACCTCCATGGAGCGGTAAGCGAGGAGATTTAATCTCTATTTGAACTTGAAAAGGTGGGACAGAAACAGTACAGTATGTTTATTAAAAAGTTACAGTTAAAAAAATGGTGCCTAAAGATAATGTCATGAACAATAATATCCTCATCTTCAAGATCAAAGCATATTAAGAATCTCACACAAAGATGTTGCAGCTATTCTTACGAAATGTATCCCTCTTTTGTAGAACGAGAGATAAAGGGAAGGACTCCGGAACTTTCTTTGAACATGAGGTGCACTGCTATCCCCCTTTATGGCATACAGTGAAGATAAATATATAATTCAGATAAGCCAGTCATGGTGAAGTGTATCCACAATGAAGAAAGGGATGATGAGCACTGTTCCATTTCTCAGGAAGACTATGATACAGGATGGAGGATCTCTCATTCATTCCCTCATTCCTTGTGGAAATCCTAGCTTCCAGAATTATGTAGAATGCCATTTGCTCAAACTGATTCATACGGAATTGCACAAAGCCTCCTGAGTGGATGTTGTTTGTGATTGCTACCGAGAGCACTCCATAAAGGAAGATTCAAAGAGACAGAAGTATGAGATCAGGGTTAAAAGTTTCTACCAGGGCCCAGATCCCTAAGAATTGGTACGAGTTGCTGTAATGCAACAGGAATAAGACGGAATTATATAGCTTTCTAATAGAAATTGTATTGCAACGAGCCAGTGGCCCGAGAAATGCTTACATCACTGATGTTGACAGCAGCACATTGTAGCACAGGAGATGAAATATTTGATCAATTTAAACAATTCTAATACCATATTTGTGGTACACATTCTTCGTGTGCTGAATTACTCTAGTTCCTCCATCCTTATAAGGATATAAAATTCAGACATTATGGTAATCTTTATTGGCCACTATTGCAGATTCCATGAAATCAATGAAGACTATCACATTCACGTCCTTTATAGAACTGGGATAGACAAAAGAATTCTAAGTACTGGATCAATGAGTAATCCATTGAGTCCTGCCAGATCACTTGCCCTCCGTCATTTTGATGCGCTGAGAGGCTATGTTGCGGATAAAGTTTATATGCAATACTGCCTTTTTCTATGATACCGTATCTTTTACATTTAAACCACCTAGCACAGCCATCTTTTCATATATTTCAAACCCAGTTTGGTACAGATTTGGACACCACTAAAAACTCTCTTCAAGTCATAACTTTCTTTTCATATAATATTAGTTTTTTTTAATGCACACAATCTAATACATTTCTATTTATACGCCAGTTACCATGGCTGAAAGCGTAAACCCCTTACACAGCACTTAACTTTTTATCTATTCCCAAGCGCAATCAATCTCTCTCTCATCAAGGCACACACTGTATTTTCCCTTAGCCTCACTTATTGATAATTAAAACATTTACTTTCAAAGAAATCAAGTACTCTTAGTTGCTTCACATATGTACAACCTATACGCCCATTACAAATCCTTAGGCTCTCTTCTATCTCTTCATATTAAACAATCATAACTATTTAATTTCAAAAGAACTAACCCAGACCCAACATAAGCCTAGAAGATCCTGAGATCAGAAAATCAAGAATGAAAAAAGAAAAAAAACGGTATGGCAATTTCCCTCAATCAGTACAATGACGAGTAATGCTCATTAGCTATCGGTCCAGGAGGCGAGCGAGCTCTACTCCCATCGAAAACCAATATTAGAGACATCATCCATCATTTGATTTTGAGAAAAAAAGAAAATCAAGGAGAGGGAAAAAAGAATACGTTCATTTTTGGAAATGTTTGCATGTGTCTATGGCCAACGTCTGGCTCTCTCATGATCTCAGTGAAGTTTTCGTTCATTTATTATTATTATTATTATTATTATTATTACTATTATTACTTGCTAAGCTGAAACCCTAGTTGAAAAAGCAGGATGTTACATGCCCAGGGGCTCCAACAGGGAAAATAGCCCAGTGAGGAAAGGAAACAAAGAAAAATAAAATATTTTAAGAGTAACAACATTAAAAATAAACATATAAATAGACTATAAAAACTATAACAAAACAAGAGGAAGACAAATACGATAGAATAGTATGCTCAAGTATACCTTCAAGTAATAGATCTCTAACCCAAGACAGTGGAAGACCATGGTACAGAGGCTATGGCATTACCCAAGACTAAAGAATAATGGTTTCATTTGGAGTTTCCTTCTCTTAGAAGAGCTTCTTACCATAGGTAATTGGTCTCTTCTACTCTATATGATTATTTGAGTTAACAGTAGTTGCCTGTGTGCTTCTTGTGAATTGAAATATAATTTTCAAGATGCATTCGAAATATTGGTAAAATCAACGATCACACAATAGTATCTTGTTACTGGAATGAGAGAGAGAGAGAGAGAGAGAGAGAGAGAGAGAGAGAGAGAGAGAGAGAGAGAGAGAGAGAGAGAGAGAGAGAGAGAGAGAGAGAGTAGATACTAATTTCTTATCCTTTTTAACTTTCTAAAAGTATAAGAATACGAAAAAACTAATCTTAACAATTTTTGGAAACAGCATAAAAATAAAAACATAAAAAATTGAAATGAACCCACGTATAAACCAGAGAGAGAGAGAGAGAGAGAGAGAGAGAGAGAGAGAGAGAGAGAGAGAGAGAGAGAGAGAGAGAGAGAGAGAGAGAGAATTTTAAAACAAAGAGTACAGCAAAATCACTGCAACCCCTTTGATAATTTTGTGACTAAATATTATTATAATAATAAAAAAAAAAAAGAGTAGGGAACTATCTCCGGACCACCACCACATTAACATTTGACACCCCAGCCTCCCCCCCCCCCTCTCTCCAAACTACCCGATCCCTCCTCTTCAAGACCCTCCAGTTTGCTTTGCTGACAAATTGCAGGCAGAATGTCAATGGACTTGATGCCGTTAAGCCTTTGATTGGGTGATTAGCTTAAATTCCATGTGGACTTGAGCCTTTTGATTGGATTTAAGTGTGATGGGATTACGGTAGTTGGCACAGCCTCCTGCTGGCTCGGGTTCCCTAAAGAGTTCACAAAATGAAGCAGGATATGTGGACGTCTATATGTTCACGGGAGGAAGGATTCCCTCTTCTCTGCGTTAATGGATCTGTCCCGGAATGTTATTTAATTGTTTGATATTGGATTCTGATATTTTAGCATATATATATATATATATATATATATATATATATATATATATATATATATATAATAATAATAATAAATATAATATATATATATGTATATATACATATATGTATATATACATACATATATATATATATATATATTTATGTATGTACAATATACATATACCTATATACACTTACATATAACTATGTATGTGTACATATGTACAGTATAAATACATAAAAAGGAGTCATTAATCTCACTGTATAAAAAACACACTTCAACATATTTTTCATACAATGATTAGGCCACACACACACACATACATATATATATATATACATATATATATATATATATATATATATATATATATACATATATAAATTGTGTATATGATATAAATATGTATTTATACTATACATACGTACACATATGTATAGTTTTGTCCAACTAACGACAAAATAACATGTAATCAAAACTAGCTGAACTTCAACCTCAACGATATTTTAATAATGGGTTGATTAGGAAACCGATTTTTTAAAAATTCATGAAATGAAATTTGAACCGATCGCTTCATCCACTCGACCGCTTAAGACTCTCAATTTCCAGAAACTTCAGATTAAATGAACTAAAAAAATTTGAGAAAAAAATTGAAAAGACGGAATATACATTTTCGAGAAATTCTCTCAAAATAATAAAATTTCATTTTTTTTTTTAGTTCGGCGAACAAATAAGAAAATAAGGGATTGAAAATTTTCTACTCACAGACATTGTTTGTTGCTCCTTTTCCAGACGCATTTACAGGAAATTCTAACCTGAAAGTGAAAAAAATATATATACAGTATATATATATACATATATATTATATATAAATATATATATATATTATATATATAAATATATATATATATATATTATATATAAATATATATATATATATATATATATATATATATATATATATTGTATATATGTACATATATGTATATATATATTATATATATATATTATATATATGTATATATATATTATATATATATATATATATATTATATATATATATTATATATGATATATATATATATTATGAAATGGTTAAAATATAATAGAACAGTAAATAATGATTATAACATAAAAAGGAAATAGCATAATCATCATCATCATCATTGGCATCAAATTATTAATCTCAAATATAGCAACAGCTCCAAAGCAAGAATGACAATAACTAACAATTATGATGAAGAGATATGACAATGAAAATATTAAAAACAACCACAATGAAGAGTAATAATAGAATTGAAAAAAAGGGCGTCAATGAAGTAAATCTATATGACAATTTTCAAATAATGTAAAATTTAAAAAAAAATATTTAATATATTCAATAATAGTAATTATAAAAAGGCCAAAAATGATATAGATCCAAATGACAATATTCACCCAAAGAAAATTCTCATCGTGCTTTGTCAAATTTTCAAATAATGTAAAATTAAATAAAATATTTAATATATGTAGTAATGGTAGATATAAAAAAGGCCAATAATGAAATAGATCCAAATGACAATATTCATCCATAGAAAATTCTCATCGTACTTTGTAATAATAATAATAATAATAATAATAATAATAATAATAAAAAGAAGAAGAAAAAACGCCAGTGCATAAACCTTTAAAATCTAGGTTATGATTCACCATTTCTTCCGGGTGAGCCCATATCTGAAGCCGAATAATCTATGCTTCGCCTCCTCTTTCGGTATGAGCGAATACTGGTTCAAAAACCCCGGAAGGAGAGAGAGAGAGAGAGAGAGAGAGAGAGAGAGAGAGAGAGAGAGAGAGAGAGAGAGAGAGAGCTAATCCTTTTCTTTATATTTTCTTCACATACACGTACGTTTAATAACAAGTACACAGCA
>NC_090759.1:33692054-33709554 GCF_036898095.1 Palaemon carinicauda
AAATGAGTGATTCATATTGGGAAGCCGATTTTTATTTACAATAAATTTGTCCTCTCGAATCTCTCCTTCAGCAAAATGACACTAACGATTTGTCTATGACAGATGATGATGATAAATCTTCGGTTTAGCTTCTCTCTAGCTTTGTCTCCTCGGCTTACTTTGTAAATACAAAGTCTGGTAAATAAATACAAAATGCTTTTTTTGAAACTATTTTATCCGTTTCTCCTGAACGAGCAATATTAATAGGTTATACCACTCAAAAAGGTTCTCTGGTTGGACACCACTTCATATTTCCAATCCATGTATCACTGGCTATCATTGTTAATGAAAATTATAGGAGGAACTAGACGGTCACTCGGTACTCAATAGAGTGCAGACCTCCGTCGCGGCAGCTTATTTCTCGACCTTGATCTTGGCATGTATTAATTGGCGTGGAATTTCATACACTCAAATATGAATGAAGATTGAAGTCTATGTGACAACGGTGTCCAAACTTATGGATAATCATGTGAATTGGACATTTTAATTGACCTTGACCATGACCTTGACCTCCCAAAATATAATCATTTCCAGCTTTTTACATAACAGTTAATCTAATCCCTGTAAGTTTCATTACTCTGCGATTTTAATTGTGACCAGGAAGCTGTTCACAAATAAACACACAAACATGGGCGAAAACATAACCTCCTTCCAACTTCGTTGACGGAGGTAAATGTTACATCAGTTTATCACAATACATCTTTGTTTAAATTTTCCTCAATTTATTACAGGACATACGATATATACTACATAATCAATCATGTTATATTAACTATCCAAAAAAACAATTGAGGTAGTTGATATAACATATTTCAGTTTGAAGCTTGGATATGCGATAATCATTTTCAGCCTAACTAAGAATTGGTCATGAAAACCGAGAAAATTGGAAAATGCAACGTGAAAATAATCTATTCCTTATGGCGTCTATCATCTATAAGAGCACACGCCTTAAAAGTATGACTTTTTATGTTTGTAGAATAGGCAGCAGTAATCAATTATATGCTTTATTTGTGTGTGAAAATTATGGGTGAATTTTGCAATATGTGCATATGATAGATATTATTATTATTATTATTATTATTATTATTATTATTATTATTATTATTATCAGCTAAACTACTACCTTAATTGGAAAAGCAGGATGCTATAAGCCTAAGGGCTCCATCGGGAAAAAATAGCCCAGTGAGGAGAGGAAATAGGGAAATGAGTACATTACATGAAAAGTGATGAAATATTAAAATTAAATATTTTAAGAACAGTAACAACATAAAAAAAATCTTTAACATATAAACTATAAAAAAGTGTCTTATGATAAGCATTGTTTCAAAAAGCTGTATTATTATTATCACTTACTAAGCTACAACCCTAGTTGGAAAAGCAGGGATCCAACGGGGAAAATTGCCCAGTGAGGAAAGAAAATAAGGAAACCACAAGAGATGTAATTAACAACCAAAATAAAATACTTTAAGAACAGTAACATTAAAATAAATATTCCATGTAAAATATAAAAATTAAAACAAGAGAAAGAGATACAAAACAGAACAGAGTGCCAATACTAACCAGCTAACCGCTTAGCACGTCGCAGGATAATAAGACAAAAGAGAAAAAAAAAAAAAAAAAGGTGTTAAGAAGAAATCGAAGATTTCACGGTGGAACAAAAGAAAAGAATAAAAGAAGAAGAAGAGGAGAAAAGGACCCTTTTCTCTATTGAGTAACAAATCAAGCGGAATTGTCCGGGGTTATATATTTAGGGAAACGTCAGACACTTTCAACCAGAGGGATCATTCATCTACAACTTAAAAGACCGTGAAGACTTGCACTGACCAAAACCCCCAAAAAAGGACCAAAGGCTCCCCCCCCCCTTCCCCTCCCTACCAGATACCGAATCCTGGAGCTCTCCAGACCAAAGGAAAGGTCAACGGCCATCAATCTCCCCCCCCCCCATCCACCCACCCTTAAAAATACATGGATTCTCCCTCCCTTCCCTACCAGATACCTATTCCTGAGGGTAGGAGCTCTTCCTTGGATCCTCCTAGAGATCTTCAGACCAAAGGATGTCTCCCTCTAACCAACCCTTGAAAATACAACGCTTCTACTTAGTCTTCCTTTGCGGTTCTGGGATGGTTGCTCACACTTTCCTAAAAAAAGAGAATGAGGAAATTTGTTCTAATGCCTCTCTACCCCCTACCCCTACCCAACCTCTCTCTTTCCACGTCCCTCGTTTTGCGGTTACGTCGCCATAAACCTCCCCAATACCTTTTACCGAACCGAACCATCTTGTCTATAAGCATGTCACTAAAGCCAGTGGAGCCTCTGCGAGAGACTATTAGACCTTGTCATACCCTAATGTATTTTTGTGTTTTCGATGATATCTCGAGGAAAAATCTTTTCCCCTTTCCAGCGGGATTCCAGGGAAACCTTCTTAAAGATTTCCACACCGATTCTTATATTGTTTCTGGAATTTAATGTGTTTTTAGGGACCAGCATGAAGGTGACGTTAAGGTATAACAAGTCCGCAGGATCAGTTGGTATGTTATTTTGGTGATGTTACACAATATGTCATTCATTGTTGCTTATTCTCGGTTGCACATTGGGAAAATATATGATCTTGGGTTTTCAAAACATAATATTGAAGATATATATATATATATATATATATATATATATATACACTCATAAGTATATATATATATATATATATATATATATATATATATATATATATATATATATATATATATATACATTACAGTACACACGTATACACATTTATGCTTATAACATGAGACTTATACCGTATAGTCATTCATATTGGCAGTGAATTCAGCCAGTTTTACTACTATGAAATTTCCTCTTTGTGTTTTTAAATCAATTATTAGGATATACATGTACAATATATAGTTTTATATATATATATATATATATATATATATATATATATATATGTGTGTGTGTGTGTGTGTGTGTGTGTGTGAGTGTGTGTATTGTACTTCTATATTTACAGGAACAAATATTCATTTATACATACGTGTTTGTATGTGTATAAATATAATTTAAATATCTATATATATATATATATATATATATATATATGTGTGTGTGTGTGTGTGTGCGTGTATACATGCACACACACACACACAAACACATATATATATAATATATATATATATATATATATATATATATACATACATATATAAGAAATAAGTCATATATATTAATACATTAAAATCCGGATTCTCTTAACGACTTTGGGATCAGAGCCCTAGGCGAAATCACTCAAAGACTACAGTATCTGAGCGGCCGGGTTTCGAACCCTGTCCAGGATACCTGTATGACATTGACCATACCACTCAGCCACGAAGAAATAACCAATGACCATACCACTCACCCACCAAAGTCAATGACAATTCCTCTGTCGAATTCAGGTTATTTGTACTTAGAATTGAAATATGAAAAAAATGTTTAAATGTGCAAAATTCATCATATATATATATATATATATATATATATATATATATATATATATATATATACATTATATAAATATAATATATATATATATATATATATAAAATATATTCGCATGAGCAAATATCCATGTATACATACACAGACTAATTATATATATACTGTGTATATATATATATATATATATATAAAATATATATATATACATAAAAAATATAATATACATATATATATATATATATGTATATATATATATATATATATATATATATATATATATGTATATATATATATATATATATATATATATATACACATATATATATATATACATATATATACGTTCTACAAGCATGGCCTAATAATTACTTTAATAACATATGAAGGAGATTTCATAGTAGCAAAACTTGCTGAACTCGCTGTCAATAGTAATAATGAAACACCTGAACCAGTACCAATAGTAACAGTAGAAATAATGAGAGTATTAAAGGCGTGAAAAGAGTCAGAGCAGCAGGAGAAGGTGGCCTAACAACTGATTTAATAATTGATGGAGGAGATTTAATATGAGTAAAACCTGCGGAATTTTACACAAGATGTCTGCACGAATGTTCGATATCTATAACTTGGAAATTTTCTTATTATACTAATTCACAAAAAGGGGAAGACAAAAGATCTTAAAAATTACCCAGTTAAAAGTTTACTCTCTGTAATGTATAAATCATTTACAAAGATCATACTGTATTAGGTCTCATAGAAACACACTAGACTTTAATCAATCAAGGAAACAGGCCGGCTTTAGAAGCGGTTATTCAAAAGCTGATCATATTACCATTACAAGCTAAGCTATAATCCTACTTGGTAAAGCAGGATGTTATAAGCTCAAGGGCTCCAACAGGCAAAATAGCCCAGTGAGGAAAGGAAATAACGAAACAGATAGAATAGTGTACCTGGGTGTACCATGTAATAAACCAACTACTGGAAAAATCAACACAATATGAAAAACCACTATGTATTACGCTTACAGACTATGAGAAATCTTTTGATACAGTCAAAATTTAGGCAGTAATGAAAGCCCTTCTAAGACAAAGAATAGATGAATCTTATATTAGAATACTTGAAGATATCTATATATGAAGTACAGCCATCCTAAATCTACATAAAGATAGTGAGAAACCCCCAAGTGAGAAAGGAGTTAGGCAGGGAAACCCAATCTCTCCTAAATTATTCATAGCATGTCCTGAAGAAATTTTCAATAATTTAGACTGGGAAAATGTAGTAATTAATATTCATTGGGAATACCTCAATAACTTAAGATTTGCAGACGACATAGTCCTATTTTGTGAATCATAGGAGGAATTGCAAAAGATGATAGAAGATTTGAATAGAGAAAACAGAAATGCAGAACTGAAAATGAATACAAATAAAACCAAGAAAATAATCAATGAAAATGCAGTGACGAAAAATAAGAGTTATGGAGAAACCTCTATAGATTGTTAATATACATACTTAGGGCAGGCAATAAGTGCTTTCCCAAGACACGAGACCACATGAGACCGAAATTAAAAGTAGAATAGGCATGGGATGGGGAGCTTTTGGTAAACGAAATGAGATTATGAAAAGTAAAATGCAACTTTCTTTAAGAAGAAAAGTATTTAAATCAGATGGTCCTACCAGTTTCCAGTTATATACCAGAAACTTGTAGCCATACTGAAGCCTTAGAAAGTAAGCTACTTACAACTCAAAGAGCTGTGTAAAGATTAAAGATGGGAATAACTCTATATTAAGCAGAAAAAGAGCAACATGGACACGAGAGCAAACTAAAGTAGAGGATATTTCAATGTTAGAAAAAGAAAGACATTGGCATAATATATAATATGAATGACAAACGATAGTTAGACATTAAGAATAAAAGAATATGTCCCCGGATATTGCAATTGAAGGAGAGAAAAAAGAGAAGACGATTGATTGACGAGCTAAAAAAAAATTAACTAGAGATTGGCATAGAAAGACCATAAAATATCAAGTGTAGAAGGACATACGAGGTCTATGTCCTGTAGTGGACTAGCAATGGCTCAATATATATATATATATATATATATATATATATATATATATATATATATATATATATATATATATATATATATCCATCCATCCATATACCAAGGCACTTCCCCCAATTTTGGGGGGTAGCCGACACCAACAATGAAACAAAACAAAAAGGGGACCTCTACTCTCTATGTTCCTTCAGCCTAATCAGGGACTCAACCGAGTTCAGCTGGTACTGCTAGGGTGCCACAGCCCAACCTCCCACATTTCCACCACGGATGAAGCTTCATAATGCTGACTCCCCTACTGCTACTACCTCCGCGGTCATCTAAGGCACCGGAGGAAGCAGCAGGGCCTACTGGAACTGCGTCACAATCGCTCGCCATTCATTCCTATTTCTAGCACGCTCTCTTGCCTCTCTCACATCTATCCTCCTATCACCCAGAGCTTTCTTCACACCATCCAGCCACCCAAACCTTGGCCTTCCTCTTGTACTTCTCCCATCAACTCTTGCATTCATCACCTTCTTTAGCAGACAACCATTTTCCATTCTCTCAACATGGCCAAACCACCTCAACACATTCATATCCACTCTAGCCGCTAACTCATTTCTTACACCCGTTCTCTCCCTCACCACTTCGTTCCTAACCCTATCTACTCGAGATACACCAGCCATACTCCTTAGACACTTCATCTCAAACACATTCAATTTCTGTCTCTCCATCACTTTCATTCCCCACAACTCCGATCCATACATCACAGTTGGTACAATCACTTTCTCATATAGAACTCTCTTTACATTCATGCCCAACCCTCTATTTCTTACTACTCCCTTAACTGCCCCCAACACTTTGCAGCCTTCATTCACTCTCTGACGTACATCTGCTTCCACTCCACCATTTGCTGCAACAATAGACCCCAAGTACTTAAACTGATCCACCTCCTCAAGTAACTCTCCATTCAACATGACATTCAACCTTGCACCACCTTCCCTTCTCGTACATCTCATAACCTTACTCTTACCCACATTAACTCTCAACTTCCTTCTCTCACACACCTTTCCAAATTCTGTCACTAGTCGGTCAAGCTTCTCTTCTGTGTCTGCTACCAGTACAGTATCATCTGCAAACAACAACTGATTTACCTCCCATTCATGGTCATTCTCGCCTACCAGTTTTAATCCTCGTCCAAGCACTCGAGCATTCACCTCTCTCACCACTCCATCAACATACAAGTTAAACAACCACGGCGACATCACACATCCCTGTCTCAGCCCCTCTCTCACCCGAAACCAATCACTCACTTCATTTCCTATTCTAACACATGCTTTACTACCTTTGTAGAAACTTTTCACTGCTTGCAACAACCTTCCACCAACTCCATATAACCTCATTACATTCCACATTGCTTCCCTATCAACTCTATCATATGCTTTCTCCAGATCCATAAACGCAACATACACCTCCTTACCTTTAGCTAAATATTTCTCGCATATCTGCCTAACTGTAAAAATCTGATTCATACAACCCCTACCGCTTCTAAAACCACCCTGTACTTCCAAGATTGCATTCTCTGTTTTATCCTTAATCCTATTAATCAGTACTCTACCATACACTTTTCCAACTACACTCAACAAACTAATACCTCTTGAATTACAACACTCATGCACATCTCCCTTACCCTTATATAGTGGTACAATACATGCACAGACCCAATCTACTGGTACCATTGACAACACAAAACATATTAAACAATCTCACCAACCATTCAAGTACAGTCACACCCCCTTCCTTCAACATCTCAGCTTTCACACCATCCATACCAGATGCTTTTCCTACTCTCGTTTCATCTAGTGCTCTCCTCACTTCATCTATTGTAATCTCTCTCTCATTCTCATCTCCCATCACTGGCACCTCAACACCTGGAACAGCAATTATATCTGCCTCCCTATTATCCTCAACATTCAGCAAACTTTCAAAATATTCCGCCCACCTTTTCCTTGCCTCCTCTCCTTTTAACAACCTTCCATTTCCATCTTTCACTGTCTCTTCAATTCTTGCGCCAGCCTTCCTTACTCTCTTCACTTCTTTCCAAAACTTCTTCTTATTCTCTTCATATGACTGACCCAATCCCTGACCCCACCTCAGGTCAGCTGCCCTCTTTGCCTCACGTACCTTGCGCTTTACTTCCACATTTTTCTCTCTATATTTTTCATACTTCTCTATACTATTACTCTGCAGCCATTCTTCAAAAGCCCTCTTTTTCTCTTCCACTTTTACCTTCACTCCTTCATTCCACCATTCACTGCCCTTCCTCATGCTGCCTCCAACAACCTTCTTGCCACATACATCACTTGCAATCCCAACAAAATTTTCTTTTACTAACTTCCACTCCTCCTCTAAATTACCAGTTTCTCTTACTCTCACCTCGTCATATGCCATTTTCAACCTTTCCTGATATTTACTTTTTACCCCCGGTTTTATTAGCTCTTCAATCCTCACTACCTCCCTTTTACATCCACCTACTCTATTTCCCCACTCTTTTGCTACAACTAATTTTCCTTCCACTAAAAAATGATCAGACATACCGTTAGCCATACCCCTAAACACGTGCACGTCTTTCAATCTTCCAAACATTCTTTTAGTTATCAACACATAATCCATTAATGCCCTTTCTACTACTCTTCAATTTGCCACTCTTACCCATGTATACTTATTTTTATCTTTCTTTTTAAAGAAGCTAGCACTTATTACCATCTCTTGTTCAACACACATGTCTACCAGTCTCTCACCACTCTCATTTTCACCTGGTACGCCATATATATATATATATATATATATATATATATATATATATATATATATATATATATATACATACATATGTATATAATATATATATATATATATATATATATATATATATACATACATATATATATAATATATATATATATATATATATATATATATACAACGGACAATATTAAACAATATTAGTCAAAAGTTAAACATACCTAGGGATTCATGTTTTTTTTCAATAACTCAAAACATTGAAAAAGTTATTCAAATAGGAGTAAATCTTACAGAAAAACCAGAATGCCCCCCCCCCCCCCAAAAAAAAAAACAACACGCCAACAGCTACTTGAAAAGCCTTATTTCATTCCAGAACAGGTGGCAAAACTCTGTAGTAACATGCCGGACACACCTTAGCAAACATGAAAATAATAGAAGAAAAGCAGAAACGACATAAGAATTGCCTCCAAAACTTGCTAGCCGTACCTGTGGGGGACCACCTCAGAATAACCAGACAGATATTTGACCTGAAATGAGACAGCCTTGCAGAGGACATCTCTCTGCAAAAGTGAAGTTTTGGGTTTCGCCTTAAGATCTCCACCGATGCCGGAAAATGGTTTTTCGAGTTTCCACCAAAGGAAGAAAAGGGTAAGGCGATCTAGCTGGTGCTTAACGGGCGGAAAACGCAAATGGAAATAAACATTGTCCGGGAAAGAGTTTTAGATTCGCGGGGACTTTGGGAATTTACAAGCCAGTGGCGACATTCGGAACACTATTTCCTTGCTACTATAAAAGGAAGAATGAAAGGGAACAAGCTTAGTGGAAGTTTTAATAGACAGCGTGTCATAAAATGAATATTTTGGTGTAATGTCATTAGATCTCAGTTAATTTTGAATGATTTTTATTATTATTATTATTATTATTATTATTATCAATTATTATTATTATTATTATTATTATTATTATTATTATTACAAGCTAAGCTATAACCTTGCCTGGAAAAGCAAGAAGCTATAAACCCAAGGGCTTCAATAGGGGAAAATAGCCAGTGTGGAAAGGAATCAAGGAAATAAACAAACGATATAAGAAGTAATGTATAATGAAAATAAAATATCTAAAAAAAACATTAACAACATTAAATCAGTTAATTCATATACAATTATAAAAAGACTTATGTAAGTCTGTTCAACATAAAAACATTTGCTCCAACTTTGAACTTTTGAAGTTCTACTGATTCAACTACCCGATTAGGAAGATCATTCCACAACTTGGTCACAGCCGGAATAAAACTTCTAGAATACTGTGTAGAAATTGTTCTATGAATATTTAGGGTTATCAACAACTTTGTATTATTTTTTTGAAATTAATTATGCGAGATCTTCATTGTTTATTTTGATAATAAAATTATTGGATTCATTAATACTTTCTTTAGGAGAACAGCTCAAATGTGAATGACGTGAAAAGACAATACGACGCAAAAATCAGCTTCAGAAAATAATGATTGAAATATCATAATAGTTAAGAATAAATTATTCATAATTTGGATTGAGCTACTAATACTTAAAATAAATATCAGACTGATAAAATTTTAGGCAAAGGAATCAAGCTTCCCATAATTCACACCTAATAGGAATATAACAATTTAAAAATATGGAAATAAATATTAATATCGTTTCTAGTTGTGACCAAACTTGTTTGAAGTACACAGCCCACTTTCGGTCTAAAATGCAGAAATTATATATATATATATATATATATATATATATATATATATATATATATATACATATATATATATATATATATATATATATATATATATATTTACATTATATATATATATATATATATATATATATATATATATATATGTGTGTGTGTGTGTGTGTGTATGTGCGTGTGTGTGTGTGTGTGTTTAGGGAAAACGGAAGAATCTGTGAGAGGAACCAGAGGATATTGTGTGTCGCAAGGAGAGGCAAGTGTTGGTGGGACACAGAAGTGCAAGAGTCAGATTAAAGAAAATTGACGGCATTTAAGGGCTGAAAAGTAAGTAAGGTATGCACAGGAAGTATAGAAGAGGAGAAGGATTCTAGGAGGAAAGTACACTAGGTGTAGCTATTAGAAGAGCGGTAGAACAACTGAATGAAAAGCTAAGAAGTTCTCTTGCAACTGTTCATAGTCTATAAAAGGAAGATCTATTTCAATGGTGTTAATGTTCTTAATATATAATTTATATTGTTAAAAATTTCTCTCGTACTTTATTTACTTATTTCCTTTCCTCGCTGAGCTATTTTCCCTGTTCGAGCCCTTGGGCTTATAGCATCCTGCTTTTCCAACTAGGGTTGTATCTTGGCAAGTAATAATAATAATAACAAGGGAAGGATAAAAAGGATATCTATAAGACTTCAAACTAAGAAAGCAAAGACAGGATTTGGGGCGTCATTGACAGCGATGGAAATATATTGCATAGGGATAAAGACATTAAGAGTAGATGTATTTAACTATTGAATATTACAAATGAGAGAGAGAGAGAGAGAGAGAGAGAGAGAGAGAGAGAGAGAGAGAGAGAGAGAGAGAGAGAGAGAGAGAGAGAAAGCATGAAGGGTGGAGGGGCCATTGATGGAATTACGGAATACTGTTAGTAAAAAACCGTAATTTTAATCGGAAATTCTCCGTAAAAAATATACTGTTCTCAACCGTATTTCAGTAAAATACAGGCGACCGTAATTTTTCTTTAATTAGTTATCATCTTATACGGGTTGGTGACCTTAATATCACTCCTTTTACGTCAACATATCGTTATTAAACGTTAAAAATACTGGAATATATGTTGCCAGACAATTACCGTTTCTTAATGCAAATTTTTAACAGTGTACAGAAGTGAAGTGGAAACTATTAAATCACCCGGGCCATCAGTTACAAATTGATATGATCAAAATACTAGCTACAGAGAGAGAAGAATGGATGCTAGATTTATCAAGAGCAATATGGGAAGAATAAATAACGACAATAGACTGGGAGAAGAGTCTAATGTTATTTATATTTAAGCGAAAATGTGATATTATGGAATACGGTAACTACAAGGGAATTAAACTAACAGAGCAAGGTTCTAAAGTTTTGAAGAAGATAATAGAGGTTGAGAGAGATTGTAAAGATTGGGAAACAGCAGTATGGATTCATGAAGGGGAGAGGGACTGTGGATGCCATCTTTATAGTAAGGCAGTTACATGAAAAGAGCTTAAATGAAACCCGGCAGCTCTTCTTTGCTTTTGTAGAACTAGAGAACGCTTATGATAGGACCCCCAAGATAAGTCATGATTTGGTGCTTGAGGAAGAGGAAAGTCCTGGAGAAACTGGTTGGAATGGTAGAGATGACGTACAATAAAAAGCAAAAGTAATAACAGCTGCTGGGGAAACGGAACCCTTTGAAGTTAGTGTTGGATAACACCACGGTCAGCATGAAGCCCGTTCTTATTTGTGCTGGTCTTGGATGTATTAAGTGAAGAGATAAGAAATGAAGGGTTATAGGAGTTGCTATATGAAGATGATTTGGAGATTACCACTGAAAATGAAGAAGACTTACAGAGAAGGGTTATAATGTGGTAAGAGCCTGAGGAGAAGGGTGGCTTGAGGGTGAACGTGGATAAGGCTGAAGCTATGGTGAGCAATAAAGAGGGTATTATTAGGATTATTATCACTTGCTAAGCTACAATATTAGTTGGAAAAGCAGGATGCTATAAGATCCAAAAGAGGAAATAGCCCAGTGAGGAAAGGAAATAAGGAGATAAAATATTTTAAGAACAGTAACAATATTAAAATAAAAATTTCCTTTATAAACTATAAAAACCTTAACAAAACAAGAGGAAGACAAATAAGATACAATAATGTGCCCGAGTATACCCTCAAGCAAGAGAACTCTACCCAAGACAGTGGAAGACCATGGTACCGAGGCTATGGCATTACCCAAGACTAGAGAACAATGGTTTTATTTTTGAGTGTCCTAGAATAGCCATACATGAAAGTAGAGGCTCTCTTATATGGTAGAACAACTTAAGATACTTTGGAGAATGTCAGGTTGGAATCGAGGATAGGATAAAAGCAGCCGGGGGGGGGGGGAAATTGAGGGAGGTTGCAGGAAAATGTCAATCAAGCTGAAAGTCTGGATTCATAGCACAGTAATAAGGATAATTATGGATCAGAAGCTTAGGCTTTATGACGAAAAGATGAAAAAAAGCTTGAGAGAACGAGATGTGAATGCTGAGGTGAATATGGGAGTATTACTGTTTAAAAGATTGGAAAATTATTTTAAAAGGAGGAATGACAAGCACAGTAAAGATTACAGAGGCAATAAGAGTTTAACACCATAGATGGTATGGGTACATGCTGAGGATAGATGGAGGGGATGAAACATATTATATATATATATATGTATATATATATATATATAAATATATACATATATATATATATATAATATATATATATATGTGTGTGTGTATGTGTGTATGTATGTACTGATTTAAAAGCTCAGGGTAGAGAGAGACGACTGGCGAAATCTAACAGAGGCTCTTGCGTCATTAGGCGTAGGAAATGATGACATATGCATATATATATGCATATATATATATATATATATATATATATATATATATATATATATATATATATATATATATATATGTAAGTGTGTACGGACGCATGTATTGTCTGTGCTGAGGTGCGAGTGTGTATGAGTGTGCGTTTACATGTGCATTGTATGTATTTTTATATCTCTTTGCGTACAGGTTTGCTTTTTTTTCTACAACTCTACAACCGAACAAATAGAAAAGACGGGTTGTGGTGGCCGATGTGGTAACGTCCCTGACTGGTGAGCGCCATACTGGGGTTTGAGTCCCGCTCAAACTCGTTAGTTTCTTTGGTCGCTGCTATCTCACCATCCTTGTGAGCTAAGAATGACTGCCAAATCATCAGCAGCCATTGCCTGGCCCTCCTTGGTCCTAGCTTGGGTGGAGTGGGAGCTTGGGAGCTGATCTTATGTATATATGGTCAGTCTCTAGAGCATTGTGCTACTTGATAGGGCAATGTCACTCTGGCTAATCCCTGCCATTCATAAGCGGCCTTTAAACCTATAAACATGCTGTCGATCATTCTATATATATGGATTAGCCTAGCCAGGGCTAATGGTGTTGAAGGAATTCCTTGGAGAAAATAGAAATTTAAAAGAGAGCACCAGCAAAATTACTCTGGAGATCAGCTTATTAGCAGTCGTACTTTCCTTGCCAGTGAAGCATCATTCGAGGCTTCATTTGATTAGAATTCCCATGTCAGTCTGAACAATTGCCTTTTACGGAGGGTCATTTTTACAAGGGGGAAAAAAAACTCATTATATCCGGCTTACAGTTTCCATTCGCCGCTATATCCCCCAATTTCAGGTAAAGCTTCGCCAGTGAAAATATGACGGGCGTTTCTATGTTTTCGAGTCATTTACATTTTTAGTGAACACCTCGCATGCACAGAATGGCATGCATAATGGGTTTTTAACATTCGTATTGCGCTTAAGAGATAAGATTTACGCAATGCGTTCTAGGGATTCTGCGTAATTCTACAATGGAATTTCCATAAACGGAAAGGAAAGGCACTGACAATGATTTGATAGCGCTTTTAAAAATGATGGTGATTAAAGGAAAAGAAAGGTGTGAATTTAAAAATGATGGTGATTGAAGGAAAAGAAAGGTGTGAATTTAAAAATGGTGATGATTAAAGGAAAAGAAAGGTGTAAATTTGCAAATGATGGTGAATGAGGGAGAAGAAAGGTGTGAATTTGAAAATGATGGTGATTAAAGGAAAAGAAAGGTGTAAATTTGCAAATGATGGTGAAAGAAGTAGAAGAAAGGTGTGAATTTGAAAATGATGGTGATTAAAGGAAAAGAAAGGTGTAAATTTGAAAATGATGGTGAATGAAGGAAAAGAAAGGTGTGAATTTGAAAATGATGGTGATTAAAGGAAAAGAAAGGTGTGAATTTGAAAATGATGGTGATTAAAGGAAAAGAAAGGTGTAAATTTGAAAATGATGGTGATTAAAGGAAATGAAAAGTGTGAATCTAAAACTGGTGGTGATTGAAGGAAAAGAAAGGTGTGGATTTAAAAATAATGGTGATTAAAGTAAAAGAATGGTGTTAATTTAAAAATGATGGGGATTAAAGGAAAAGAAAGGTGTGAATTTGAAAATGATGGTGATTAAAGTATAAGAAAGGTATGAATTTAAAAATGATGGTGATTAAAGGAAATGAAAGGTGTGAATTTGAAAATGATGGTGATTAAAGGAAAAGAAAGGTGTGAATTTAAAAATGATGGTGATTAAAGGAAAAGAAAGGTATGAATTTGAAAATGATGGTGATTAAAGTAAAAGAAAGGTATGAATTTAAAAATGATGGTGATTAAAGGAAATGAAAGGTGTGAATTTAAAAATGGGGGTGATTAAAGGAAAACAAAGGTGTAAATTTGCAAAATGATGGTGCTTAGGGGAAAAGAAAAGTGTGAATTTGAAAATGATGGTGATTAAAGGAAAAGAAAGGAGTGAATTTGAAAATGATGGTGATTAAAGGAAAAGAAAGGTGTGAATTTGAAAATGATGGTGATTGAAGGAAAAGAAAAGTGTGAATTTGAAAATGGTGATTGAAGGAAGAGAATGATGTGAAAAGGGGAAATACGAAAGAAAGGGGAAAATTTCTACCTCTTAATCCGGGGTATGAATGCTGGTTAGGCGTTTCATTAAAGGTTTAAAGGCCGCTCATGAATTGAAGAGGCAAGGTACAGTGGCATTGCCATATCAAGCAGCACAATGCCTAGAAACTGACCATATATACATATGATCAGCGCCCAAGCCCCTCTCCACCCAGGCTAGGACCAAAGAGGGCCAGGTAATGGCTGCTGATGACTTAGCAGATAAGACCTATAGGCTCCCCCAAACCCCACATCTTTAGCTCACAAGGATGGTGAGGTTGCAGCGATCAAAGGAACTACGAATTTGAGCGGGACTCTAATCCCAGTCTGGGACCTTACCGCATCTGCAACCACAACCACAAGATTCTATCACATTTATACTTCCCTTTTTCTCTCTTTACTCAATGGCAATAAGGGATTTTTATACCAAGCAGGTAGGTTGTACATGAAATTATATTATTTGAGGTAATCTTTCTTGTAATGAGAGATTGCATTAGTCCTGAATGAGCTTCTGTAAAAATATAGAAAAAATAATATCCGCGCATTCTTTATATATATATATACTGTGTGTGTATATATATATATATATATATATATATATATATATATATATATATATATATATATATGTGTGTGTGTGTGTGTGTTTGTGTGTGTGTATATACATATATATATACTGTATATTTATATATATATATATATATATATATATATATATACATATGATAAATTTTGCAAATTTTTAACGTGTTTTTCATATTCAAATAAGCCATATATATTTTTGATACATTAATGTCTGGATTCTCTTAACGACCTCGGGATCAGAGCCCCAGGCGAAATCACACAAAGACAAGAGCTTGGCTCCGGCCGGGAATCGAACCCTGGTCGGCAAGCTTGTATAGACAGTGACTAAGCCACTTGGCCACGAAGAAAGATCTTTCTTCGTGGCCAAGTGGCTTAGTCACTGTCTATACAAGCTTGCCGACCAGGGTTCGATTCCCGGCCGGAGCCAAGCTCTTGTCTTTGTGTGATTTCGCCTGGGGCTCTGATCCCGAGGTCGTTAAGAGAATCCAGACATTAATGTATCAAAAATATATATGGCTTATTTGAATATGTACATATATATATAGATAGATAGATAGATATAGTTGACAGTTGGGGTACTCTTGGGAATCGTAATTTAAGAAGACATAAAATGTTCAGTGCTGCTATCATCTTTATTTGGAAGTTTTCGATAAAACTTATATCATCAAAAGCTTCCAAATAGATCTATATATATATATATATATATATATATATATATATATATATATATAGTATATATATATATATATATATATATATATATATTCAAATAAGCCATATATTTGTTATACATTGTCTGGATTCTCTTACCGACCTTGGCCTCGAGATCAGAGCCCCAGGCGAAATCACTCAAAGACAAAAGCTTCTGACTGGCTAGGAATCGTGCTCTGGGAAGAAGCTATTGTCTTTGAGTGATTTCGCCTGAGGCTCTTATCCCGATGTCGATAAGAGAGTCCAGACATTAATGTATAAAAAATATATGGCCTGTTTGAATATGAATAATACGTCTGTGCAAAATCTATCATGAATCTCTCTCTCTCTCTCTCTCTCTCTCTCTCTCTCTCTCTCTCTCTCTCTCTCTCTCTCTCTCTCTCTCTCTCTCTCTCTCTATATATATATATATATATATATATATAATATATATATATATAATATATATATCTATATATATCTATATATATATCTATCTATCTATCTATCTATATATATAATATATATATATACAGTATATATATAGTATATATATAATATATATATATAATATATATATTTATATCTATCTATCTATCTATCTATATATATATATATATATATATATATATATATAATATATATATACAGTATATATATAATATATATAATATATATATATAATATATATATATATATATATATATATATATATATGTATATATACATATATATATATATATATATATATATATATATATATACATATATATATATATATATGTATATATGTATATATATATATATATATATCGATCGCTCTATATAAGCCACTTTTTCCCTTCCTGCGTTTTCCCAATAGGCTTATGATGCAATTGAAAAATTTTCACAATTATATAAGTTGATGTAGAAATTTCAACTTATGAAATCATACTCAATTGGCTGAACAACTTTATCAACATAACTTACAAAATGAACCAATGTTAAGTTGCAATAAGTCTTAAAGTGACAGTGGTATTTCTCAAACAAAGTAAGTAGATAATCAAAGTCTTATTGGAATAAAAAAAAAATTTCATTGTGAAATGTTAAAAACATATTCACCTTTGGATCTCAAAAACACTCATCATCATCATCATCATCATCATCTC